>NW_028258384.1:12453000-12762000 GCF_053883595.1 Heterocephalus glaber | reverse complement strand
AACCATCAATGTTAATGATCTCAATTCACCAATCAAAAGAAATAGATTGGCAGAATATAAGAATATAAGAAGCAAAATTCAACAATATGCTGCATACAAGAAACACACTTAATTCAAAAGGAAACTCATAGACTGAAAGTTAAAGGGTGGAAAACAATATTCCATGTGACAGGAACCTGAAAAAAAGGAGTACCTATTCTCTTTCAGATCAAGTAGATTTCAAACCAACACTGATTAAGAGAGACAAAGAAGGACACTACATCCTTGCAAAGAGAAGAATCCAAGAGGAAGAGATGACAATCATAAATATCTATGCACCAAACACTAGTGCACCCAACTATATAAAACAAATACTAACGCACATGAAAAGTCATATATGCACTAGTACAATTGTAGTAGGGGACCTCAACACCCCACTGTCACAAATAGATAGATCAACTAGACTAAAAATAAATAATGAAATACTAAAACTCAATTGAACTCTTGAACAAATGAACTTAACAGATGTTTACAGAGTCTTCCACCCCACAAAATCAGAATACAGATTCTTCTCAGCTGCACATGGATCATTCTCCAAAATAGACCATATACTCACACATAGAACATGTTTAAGTAAGTGCAAAGGAATTGAAGTTATCCCCTGTATATTATCAGACCATAGTGATATGAATTTGGAGATCCATAGCAAAAGAAACTCGAAAAATTTCATGAACACGTGGAAATTGATCAACACACTTCTGAATAACCAATGGGTCACAGAGGAAATTAAAGAAGAAATCAGACAGTTCCTTCAATTAAATGACAATGACAATACAACATATCGGAATCTATGGGACACAATGAAAGCAGTCTTACAAGGGAAATTCATAGCAGTGAATACGCATATTAAGAAAACAGAATGAGCCCAATTAAATAACCTGATGCTGAACCTCAAGCTTCTAGAAAAGAAGAGCAGGACAACCCCAAACCTCATACAAGGGAGGAAATTATAAAGATCAGAGGAGAAATCAATGCAATGGAGACTAAGAGAACGATACAAAAAAATCAATGAAGCCAAGAGTTGGTTCTTCGAAAGAATCAACAAAATTGACAAACCTTTAGCCAACCTTATCAGAAAAAGGAAAGAAAAGGCCCAAATCCATGCAATTAGGAATGAAAAGGGTGAAATTAAAACAGACCCAGCAGAAATCCAGAGGAGCATCAATACCTACTCCAGAACCTATACACCAATAAGATGGACAGCACAGAAGAAAAGAACAAATTCCTACATACATATGAATTACCAAAGTTGAACAAAGAAGACCTAAAAATTCTGAAAAACCCAATATCAACCAATGAAATTGAAAATGTAATTAAATCTTATCAACTAAGAAAAGCTCGGGCCCTGATGGCTTCACTGCTGAATTTTGCAAGACATTTAGAGAGGAACTGCTGCCACTACTGTTTAAACTCTTCAATGAAATTGAAAGGGAAGCAATACTCCCAAATTCCTTCCTGGAAGCAAGCATCACCTTGATCCTCAAAGTAGAGAAAGACCCAACTGAAAAAGAGAACTATAGGCCAATCTCACTAATGAACATAGATGCAAAAATCCTTAATAAGATACTGGCAAACAGAGTGCAGAAGATCATCAAGAAGATCATACACCCTGATCAAGTGGGATTCATCCCAGGGATGCAGGGATGGTTCAATATATGCAAATAAACCAATGTAATACAATATATCAATAGAGCCAAGGAAAAAAACCATATGATTATCTCCATAGATACAGAAAAAGCATTTGACAAAATCCAACATGCATTTAGGATAAAAACCCTACGAACAATTGGAATAGACGGTCTCTACCTCAAACTGATAGAAGCCGTCTATGAAAAACCAACAGCCAATATCATACTGAATGGTCAAAAACTGAAATCCTTCACACTAAAATCAGGAACAAGACAAGGATGTCCACTATCACCACTCTTGTTCAACATAGTTCTGGAAATGTTAGCCATGGTAATTAGACAAGAGAAAGATATAAAAGCAATAAAGATAGGTAATGAAGAAGTCAAAATGTCATTATTTGCAGATGACATGATACTTTATATAGAAGACCCCAAGAACTCCACCAAAAGTCTTCTAGACTTAATAACCAAATTCAGTCAAGTAGCTGGTTACAAGGTCAACACACAAAAATCAGTGGCTTTCCTCTACACCAATGACAGACTCACTGAGAGAGAAAAAGGGCAAATAATTCCTTGCACAATAGCATCCAAAAAACTGAAATACCTAGGAATCATCCTAACGAAAGAAATCAAAGACCTCTTCTCTGAAAACTATGGCACTCTGAAAAGAGAGATTGAAGATGATATCAGAAAATGGACAGACATCCCCTGCTCCTGGGTAGGAAGGATTAATATAGTGAAAATGACCATACTTCCAAAACTGCTATATAGATTCAATGCAATTCCAATTGAGATCCCAGCAGCATACCTCATAGACCTCGAGAAAACAATCCAAAAATTCATTTGGAACAAGAAGAGACCCAGAATAGCAAAAGCAATTCTAGGTAACAGAGACATGGCAGGGGGTATCACAATCCCCAACCTACAACTCTACTACAAAGCTACTGTGATAAAAACAGCATGGTACTGGCAAAGAAACAGACCTGAGGACCAATGGAACAGATTAGAAGATGCAGAAACAATGCCAGACACACTCATCCATCTCATCTTTGATAAAGGAGCCAAACACCCTCACTGGAGGAAAGAGAGCCTCTTTAATAAATGGTGATGGAAAAATTGGGCTTCAACTTGCCAAAGATTAAAACTAGACCTGTATCTCTCACCAGGCACTAAACTAAAATCAAAATGGATTAGAGATCTAAATATTAAAATAGAAACTCTGAACCAGTTGGAACAGGGATTAGGTAGAACCCTTGAAGACATTGGTGTAGGAAAAGATTTTATGAACAAAACCTCAGTTGCCTGTGAACTAGCACAAACAATCAACAAGTGGGATCTCTTCTTATTAAAAGGCTTCTGCACAGCAAGAGAAACCACCAGCAGTGTAAAGAGACAACCCACAATGTGGGAAAAAATCTTCACCTGCTCTTCCTCAGACAAAGGTCTACTATCTCGAATCTATAAAGAACTTAAAAAGATCAGACCTCCCAAATTTAAAGACCCAATCGAAAAATGGGCATCTGAAATGAACAGACATTTCTCAGACAAACAAGTAGAAATAGCAAATAAATACATGAAAAAATGTTCAACATCACTGGTCATTCAAGAGATGCAAAAGAAAACAACACTGAGATTCCACTTCACTCCAGAAAGAATGGCTGCTATCATGAAATCAACCAATAACAAATGCTGGCAGGGCTGTGGGGAAAGAGGAACCCTGCTCCACTGCTGGTGGGAGTGTAGACTGGTGCAAGCACTGTGGAAATCAGTATGGAGATATCTCAAAGAACTAGGACTGGAAATCCCATTTGACCCCACTATTCCCCTGCTGGGGATCTTCCCCAAAGAATTAAAAGAATCATACCACAGTGATATATGTGCACCCATGTTCATAGCAGCACAGTTTGTCATAGCTAAAACTTGGAAACAGACCAAATGCCCATCAACTGGAGACTGGATAAAGAAAATGTGTTGTTTTTATAAAATGGAGTACTACTCAGCCATAAAAAATGAGAAATTGGAGACATTTATAGCTAAGTGGATGCACATTGAGGCAATACTCTTAAGTGAAATTAATAGGACACACATGTGTAAATACCAAATAGTTTCTCTGGTGTGAGAACCTGAAAGTGTAAATAAGGACTAAATGTATAATAGGAAATGTGAAATAGGAAGAAAAGGGGCAAAGGGGAAGGAAGTGGGAGGGCTAGGGGAAAGGATAGAAGGGAATGGGATTAATATGAGAAAATGGAAAAATAGGAACAAAATCTTGGTAAATAGGGAGGACTGGAGTGGTTGAAGGGAGGGCTGGGCAAGGGTGAAAAAGAAGAACCAAGAGAGACTATGTAAATGTGCAAATTTCCAATGATGAATGTCATTATATTGTATTCCTAAAATGTACCAATAATTAGAATGAATAATTGATAATGTAAAATAGGAAGAAAAGGCCCAAAGGGGTAGGGGTAGTGGGAGGGGCAGGGGAAAGGAAAGAAGGGAAAGGAAAAATGCTGAGAAATAGAAAAAATGGAAATAAAGTCTTTGTAAATAGGGAAGGCTGGAGGGTGAAAAAAATGTATAATAGATAATTTGAAATAGAAAGAAAAGGTGCAAAGGTGAAGTGAATGTGGGAAGATTAAGGGTAAGGGAAAGGAATAATTATGAGAAAAGGAAAAAATGGGAACAAAGTCTTTGTAAATGGGGGGGGTAGAAGTTAGGGCAGGGGAATGGGGAAAAAATAAGAACCAAGATATATCATGTAAATGTACACATTCCCAATGTTGAATTTCATCATATTGTATACCTAAAATGTATACCAATAAACTTAATGAATGAAAAAATATTTCTAGTAAAAGGAGAATGAATTTAAAATAATGTGAGACCTCATAAGGAATTCTAGGGTGATCATAATTATAAAAGGGAGTATTTTGAAAAACAACAGAACAAACATTTAGACAAATATTTTACTACCAAAAAGATTGAAATCTTTTCAAAGAAGGAATTAGAACTTTGGTATTAAAGAAAAAATTTAAACACTAAAAGGATATTGAAAATCTTACACTTGGAGTAAGTACACAAAAAACTACATTGATGTATTTCTCACTCAGGTTTAAATTATTTAAAATGCAGATTCCAAGCCTATCCGAAATTTGAATCCAGACGCTAAGAATAACAACTTGGGGAAGAAAAAAAGGAAGGAAATAAATACCTGGGATGGAAGAAGGAACTGATAGAAATATTAGAGCCTACAGAAAAATTGAAGAGATAGGCAAAAACACAGAAAAAGGAAGGGGCAATCTGCACTTTCCCCATGGTTCTTGGCTCATGGCTCATGAGAAAGGAAGACTGAGTCTACAGAGACGCAATGAAAGAGCAGGACATCAGAGGCCTTCAGGAAGAAGCACAGCAGTGGAACAGACCAGTAGATGCCATCTGCTTCAACAGCTGGGTCACATAATTGTTGCTGTTTCTCATTAGGCCAATACTCAGATTACCTTTGTGATATTAACAATACTAGAGTACACTTCCAGGGAACTTGGTTGCTGAGAAAACTACACTGCATCACCCCTCCAATTACCCAAAGTAGATGGATCTTGGGGCTGGGTCAAAGGATTATAGTTAGCCACTCCCAAATTACATCACTTAAAAGCAACAAAAGTGATCTTTATACTAGCAACAAAGCCTTTAAACTATAAGCATCCACAAACTTCAGCCCAAAACAAGACAAACAAAAGCAATAGAAATATAAGAAGAAAAGGCAACAATATGTCTCACAAAACTTCCAACTCCCCTGAAGTCAATCCAAGGGCACTGAGGGTCTGAACAGCATAAGCCAACACCTGAATTATTCAAAAGCATATCAGAAGAGGTTAGAAAACATCTCAAAGAGATATTCAGCAAGATTAGAGAAAATATAACTAAATAGATAATGAAAGTAGTACCCAAAGAGATGCAGGACCTCCTAGAGGACACTAATAGAAAGCTGGATGAGCTCTAAAAAATGATACAAAACATGAATTAATAATTTACCAAAGAAGAGTCCAAGCAAGTTTTAATCTGAAATTTGGAAATTAAGAATCATATTGAAAATATGGGAAGCAGAACAGACCAATATTAGAACAGAATTTCAGAAATAGAATGCAATGATGCCTTCAAAGACCTACTGATGAAAGACAACTTAAAAACAACAAAACAACATGAAAATGGATCCAACAACTGCTAGATGATGCAAAGAAGACTAATCTAAGAAAAACTGGAATAATTAAAAAATCAAGAAACAACACAAATTGCATAAAAAACCTGTTTACAGATATGATGCCAGAAAGCTTCCCAAATATAGAGAAATAAATAAACATACAAATAAGTGAGACATATAGAACACCAATAACCAATTAGAAAGGAGAATTCTCCATGCCACATTACACTCAAAATACCAAAAGTTTATCACGCAGATAAAATCTTTAAAACTGTTAGAAAAAGGCAATGAATCATATAGAGAGGTAAATCCATGAGAATTACAGCAGACTTCTGTACATAAACCTTAAAGGCCAGCAGGGCTTGGAGTGAAGTGTTTGAAGCTCTAGAAGATAGTGAATTCCAAACCCAACATATGAATCCTGAAAAACTTTCCTTTAAAATTAATAGAGAAATAAAATGAAAAGGAACATGTCAAGGAAGTAATGATCAATAAGCCAGCATTACAAAAATTCTCAATGATATTCAAGAAAGAGACAATGAAGCCAACAATATCAATAAGTCAGAAAGAATAAACACACCTAACAGGATGAGCAGGTAAACAAAAGAAGGAAAAATGAGGAAGTCAGCAACAGGAAAATAATGCAATAACAGGAATAGTTCAGTAACATTCACTAATGCCTCTCAGTGTGAATGGTCTCAATTTCAATATCAAAAGACAAAGATTGGAAGAATGAATCAAAAAAAAAGTCAACAAGTCAACAATACTCAGTACACAAAAAAACATACTTAATTCAAAATAAAACTCACAGATTAAAAATAAAAGTAAAGAAAACAATAATCCATGTATTGGGAACCCAAAAATAGAGGAGTTTCTGCCCTAATTTAAGATCCCCAAGTTATGAACATTCGAGTGGCAAATATTCACAGGTGTACTGTATATGGCTCACTTTATTGGCTCATGAAAAAATCTGACTCATGAACAATTCTCCTAGAACAAAACCCATTTATATGTTAGGGACTTATTGTAAAGTGGATTTCAAGCCAAGACTGATCAGAAGAGAGAAAAAGAAGGTCAATACATATTGGTTAAGGGAACAATTCAACAGAAAGCATTAATAATTATATATACAACAAATTCCAGGACACTGAACTTCATAAAACACACACTAATTGGACATGATAAATCAGGTAAACACCAATATAAATGTAATGGGGGACCACAATATCCCACTGTCACAAATGGACGGATCAATTAGACAAAAAATTTAACAAAGATATAACAGAGTTGAACCAAACCTTTCAAAAAATGAACTTAATAGGTATCTACAGAATGTTCCATTCCACAACAGAATACACATTCTCTCAGTATCATATAGGACTTTCTGGAAAATAGATCACATACTAGTCAATGAAGCATGTTTAAGTAAATGCAAAAGAATCAAAATTATCTCATGTGTATTATTAGATCACAATCCAATGAAACTAGAAATTAGTGGCAAAAGACACTGCAGAAGCTAGGCAAATACATGGAAATTAGATAATCTCTTGAATAAACAAGGAATCACAAATGAATTTAACAGAGAAGTTAGACAGTTTCCACAATCAAACAACGATGCCAGAAAAACATACTGGAACCTATAGGAAACAATAGAAGCAGTCCCAAGAGAAAAGCTTATAACATTTAATTCTGACATCAGAAAAACATAATAAGCTCAAATAAATAACGTAATAATGCAATTCAAGCTCCTAGAAAAACAAGAAAAATTCAAATTCCAAGCTAGAACGAGGAAGGAAATTATAAGAATCAGAGCAGAAATCAATGAAATTGAGGTGTAAAAGAATTACAATCAATGAGTTGAGTTGGTTCTTTGAAAGATTATACAAAATTGACAAAATAAGGTGAAAAAGACCCAAATGCATGCAATTAGAAATAAAAAGGTGAAATCATTATGAACTCTGCAAAAATCCAGATTATCCATAGACAATTTGAGAACCTGTACTCTTATTAAAATGAAAAATTCAGAAGAAATGAATGTTCCCAGATACATATGAACTAACAAAACTGAAGCAAAAATATATAAAAATACTCAATAAGCCAATATCATCAGTGAAAGAATATCATCACTGAAGAAATAATAAAAAAAAGCAACCAACTATGAAAAGCCTAGGTCACTGCCAAATTCTATAAAAACTTTAGAGGCAATCTTATGCCAATACTTCTCAAAATTTTTACTGAAATCAAAAAACAAGCAGTACTCCCAAATCATTCATGGAAGCAAGCATTACCCTGATTCCAAAATCACAAAAGGAACCAAGCAAAAAAGAGAACTACAAGCCAATCTCCTTAATGAACATAGATGTAAAACTCTTCACTAAGATACTGGAAAACAAATTCAGCAAATTATCAAAAAGATAACTGAAAGTGTAAATAAGGATTAAAGTGATTAAAATGAATAATTGATAATTTGAAATAGGAAAAGTTCCAAAGGTGTAGAGGTGGTGGGAGAGGAAGAGGAAAGGGAAGAAGTGAAAGGAAAAATTATGAGAAAAGAAAAAAAAATGGAAAGGAAATCTATGTAAATAGGGAAGGGTGGAGGGGGTGAAGTGGGCACAGGTAATGGGGGGAAAAATAAGAACTAAGATACATCATGTACAGGTGCAAACACCCAATGATAAATGTAAACATATTGTATACCTAAAATGCACAGATAAAAGAATTTTTTAAAAAAGATCATACATCATGACCAAGTAGATTTCATTCCAGAGACGCAGGGATGGTCCAAGATATGAAAATCAATAAATGTAATACACCACATAAACAGAAGCAAGGACAAAAATTACATGATCATCTCAATAGAGGCATAAAAAGCATTTGACAAAATCTAACTTACAGTCATGATAAAAACCCTAAAGAAAATAGGAATTTTTATCTCAATCTATAACTACTTATGACAAACCAACTGCCAACATCAGACTAAATAGAAAGAAGCTGAAGGCTTTTCTTCCAAAATCAGGAATGAGAGAAGGTTGTCTGCTATCACCACTTCTGTTCATTATAGTTGTAGAAACATTAG
Source organism: Heterocephalus glaber (assembly GCF_053883595.1). Classification (NCBI taxonomy): domain Eukaryota; kingdom Metazoa; phylum Chordata; class Mammalia; order Rodentia; family Bathyergidae; genus Heterocephalus; species Heterocephalus glaber. Next base: position 12,753,065 of record NW_028258384.1, on the reverse strand, counting down.
CTAGAAAAATTACACAAGAAAAGAAATAAAAAGTGTATGGATAGAAAAGGAACAAATTAATTTACCACTATTTGCAGATGACATTATCCTCTGCACAGAAGACCCCAAGAACTCCACCAAAAGACTCCTACAACTAATAACCAAATTTTCTTTTGTAGTGGGATACAAAGTCAACACTCCAAAATCAAGGGCATTCCTGTACAAAAATAACAAACTAATTGAGGGGGAAATTAAGAAAACATTACCTTTCAAAATAACATTAAGAAAAATGAAACACATAAGAATTAACCTAACCAAGTAAGTAAAAGAACTCTACAATAAAAACTGTACTATGCTAAAAAAGCAGATGGAAGAAAATATCACAAAATGGAAAGATATTCACTGTTCCTGGATAGAAATAATCACTATAGTCAAAATGGTCATACTCCGGTGCCTGCCTCATAAGCACAAGGTACCGAGTTCGATCCCCAGTACCAGAAAAACAAAAACAAAACGAAAAACAAACAAAATGGTCATACTTCCCAAACTGTTATATAGACTTACTACCATCCCAATAAAAATACCAATAGCATTCCTTACAAAAATGGACAAAGTAATACTAAAATTCATATGGAACCGGACAAGGACTGGAATAGCAAAAATCATTCTGGGCAACAAGGGCAAAGCAGGGGTCATCATAATCCCAGACTTCAAGTTATTTTACAAATCTCCAGTGATAAAAATGGCATAGTATTAAAAAAATAGACTCATGGATCACTGGAACAGAACAGAGGATCCAGAAACAACTCCAGGCACACTCAGCTACATTATCTTTGACAGAGGGGCCAAATCCTTTCACTGGAGGAAAGATCATCTCTTTAGCAAATAGTCCTGGGAAAATTGGCTTTTCACAAGCTGATGATTGAACCTTGACCCATATCTCTAGCCTTACACAAAACTAAAATCAAAATATGTCAAAAATCTAAATAATAAACCATAAATACCTAATCTGCTGGAAGACAAAATAGGTAAACTACTTGAAGATATAGATGTACACAAAGACTTTATTAACAAAACCCTAGTTGCACAAGAAATAACATCAAGAATCAACAACTGAGATCAAATTTAAAAAGATTCTGCACAGCAAAGGAAACCACCAACAGAGTGAAGAGACAACTTATGAAATGGGAATAATTTTTGCCACTACTCCCTAAAGACTAATATCCAGACTATATAAAGAACTCAATAAAATTAGACCTCTCAAATTTAAAGACCCAATCAAAAGTGGGTCTCTGAAATGCATAGACACATCAAACAAAGAAGGACAAATAGCTAATAAATGCATGAAAAAAATTTTATACAATGCTGGCCACTTAAGAAATGCAAATTGAAACACTGAGAGTCTATCTCACCCCAGAAAGAATGGTTATCATGAAGGAATTAACCAGTAACAAATGCTGATGAGACAACGGGGGGGAAATGAACACTTTTTTGTTGTTGGTCAGACTGTAAACTGATAAAACCACTGTGCAAATCAGTATGGAGATTCCTCAAAAAAATTAAAGATAGAAGTTCCTTTTCACCCAGCTATTCCTATTCTAGGTTCTTCCAAAAAATGAATTAAAGACATACCACAGTGGTGTATGCATACCCATGTTGATAACAGCATAATTCATAATAGATATATCTTGGAAACAGCCTATATGTCCATGTACAGATGAGTAAACAAGATGTGGTCTTGATAAACAGTGGAATACTACTCTGCCATTAAGAAGGATAAACTTGTGTCATTTGTAGGAAAATGGATGCACCTTGAGACCATAATGTTAAGTGAAGTAACTCAGACACACAAGCTTAAATATTGTATGGATTCTCTTATACAAAAAATTAAATATATAAATAAAGTTTGAAATAGAAGACAAATAATAAGAAAAAAGAAAAAAATATTATTTCACATGGACAATATATCTAAAAGTACCTTGATTTAGTACAATTGTCTTATGTGTTTTGTATGGTTTTTTGCCTACTAGTCTGATTGTTCATCTGTGTATATGATAACTTTATAATAAATGATGGTCACAAAATAAAAGGGGTGGAGGAAGGTGAAAAAATAATTGAGATGTGTTGTGTACATGTGCCAATTCCCTACCATAAATATAGTCATTGTGTACTTCAAACATGTACTATTAAAAATTTAAAAATAAAATAATATATGAACTACAACAATGTTAGGACACTTATTGGCATTAAACAAATGAATGAGTACATTTAAATCACCTCTAAAAAAATAAAGAAGCATTGAGCCATCATTCTTTCAGTCTCAAAATTTTAAGTGGGCGCTTTATTTTCTACGGAAGACTTGGAATATTAACTACATGATATGCTGTCCTTTTAATTACAGGGCTTAGGCTTATGGTGTATTTGAATATTAATTGTAGATATACATTGGCAAGAGTTTTTCCCTTACCCTATTTAGGATTTGCTCTAGCACAATAACTTTTCCTTTTTTGTACAGATGCTATTTAATATGAAAGGATACAGTATGAAAACAGCTGAACTCTGAAAAATCTATTTAAGACAAAACCCTGGCATCTTAGGACCTCCTAGACTGTTAGAAATTTAAATACCTAATAAGAAAATAAGGGGTCCTTTCAATATGATTATGGAGACTACATTTAGTATAAAAAACAGAAAATCATATAAAGTAAAACTATAATAAAATACTAAATTACGTTACATTTAAGAATGACTGCTAATGAAAATGTCTCCCTTTTCAACTCAAGTGATAGCAGAATAGACTTTCTGATAGCCAAAGAAATGCAAATCAAAACTCTTATCATACAAGGAACAATGATTTTTGAGGAAAACTGTTGTGTTCTCTTAAAGAATTAATTTTATGGGGCACTTTTCCAAACCAAACAAAAATCTCATTTTCATAGCTAAATTGGAAATAGTGGGAAAGAGTCCAGAATGGAGAGCTTTATCTTCCAGTTTATTATGGAAAGCAAACACACAAATGCCTGACATGGAAAAAAACTTTGTTTTGTCAAATACATTAAGTTCAGGAAGAGTATATCCATTTTAAAATATGACCCCTATAATGGTGCCAAGTTTAGCAAATTCTAACGTGATCTTTTGATGAAGTGCTAAAAATTGCTTTTACTTACACACCCAGTTTTTCAAAGCTTTCAAAAACAATCTCAAGCAGAACACTTAAGGCATGTTCTTTGGTTATTCTCCTCTTTGACTTCCTTTGTATCAATTTAGACACTAGATAAATATATTTTTCCAGAAAGAACTGGAAAGATGGTGGCTAACTGGTAACTTATGCTTCTCATGCTGGTTTGGGTATACTGAGTACTAAAACTTCATATCTGTTTATATTGCTTGTATGTTTAAAATACCTTTCTTGTCCAACAACTCTTAGTTTGCAAGAGCTCATTTCATATAATATTTTATGGCCTTTTGTTTATGGTTTCTCTTTTAAAAGTCCAAGTTAAAATATTGCATATGGAAACATCAATACTTTAGCTTTATGTACTACTTTAAACCCTCTTAATTTTGTGATAAAATGTATGGAAAAATTACTTTCAAAAAACAAGATTGTCCAAAATATTTTGATCATGATTAATTTTAATTTTCAGGGTTATAGCAGGTTTACATTTAAGCATATTTCATATAATTTTCTCATTTTTATAAGACACAAAGTAGTTTTAACTTGGGGCTCAGCTGTGCACTGACACAGCTTTTAGCACAACAAAGTTAATTATGTGTGATTTGTTTAAATGTAAGCTGACTGCTAAGGTTAGTTTAACGCTAGTGATCGAGGTATTGTTATACCTGTTAAGATGGGCTGGGAGGTTTTTCACAACGGGTTTGCCTCAAGAGCACAGGTGTAGTGAAAACCACCACTAAATCAAAGCCAACATGGGAAAGGAAAAGACTCATATCAATATTGTCGTCATCAGACATGTGGATTCAGGCAAATCCACCACTACCAGCCATCTGATCTACAAATGTGGTGGCATCGACAAAAGAACCATTGAAAAATTTGAGAAGGAGGCTGCTGAGATGGGGAAGGATTCTTTCAAGTATGCCTGGGTCTTGGATAAATTGAAAGCTGAGCATGAGTGTGGTATCATCATTGACATCTCCCTGTGGAAATTCGAGACCAGCAAGTATTACATTACTATCATTGATGCTCCAGGGCATAGAGACTTTATCAAAAACATGATTACAGGTGCATCTCAGGCTGACTGTGCTGTCCTGATTGTTGCTGCTAGTGTTGGTGAATTCGAGGCTGATATCTTCAAGAATGGGCAGACCTGTGAGCATACCCTTCTGGCTTACATGCTGGGCATGAAACAACTCATTGTTGGTGCTAACAAAATGGATTCCAAGGAGCCACCCTACAGCCAGAAGAGATACGAGGAAATTGTTAAGGAAGTCAGCACCTACATTAAGAAAATTGGCTACAACCCTGACACAGTAGCTTTTGTGCCAATTTCTGGTTGGAATGGTGACATCATGCTGGAGCCAAGTGCTAACATGCCTTGGTTCAAGGGATGGAAGGTCACTTTCAAAGATGGAAATCCCAGTGGAAGCACACTGCTTGAAGCTTTGGATTGCATTCTGCCACCCACTGGCCCAACTGACAAGCCTTTGCAGCTGCCTTTCCAGGATGTCTACAAAATTGGTGGTTTCAGTACAGTCCCTGTGGGCAGAGTGGAGACTGGTGTTCTCAAACCTGGCATGGTGGTCACCTTTGCACCAGTCAATGTCACAACTGAAGTAAAGTCTGTTGAAATGCACCAGGAGGCTCTGAGTGAAGCTCTTCCTGGTGACAATGTGGGCTTCAACATCAAAAATGTGTCTGTACACTGATGTTGTGGGGTGGAAGACTCTGTAAACATCTGTTAAGTTCATTTGTTCAAGAGTTCAATTGAGTTCTAGTGTTTCATTACTTATTTTTAGTCTAGTTGATCTATCTATTTGTGACAGTGGGGTGTTGAGGTCCCCTACTACAATTGTACTAGTGCATATATGACTTTTCATGTCCATTAGTATTTGTTTTATATAGTTGGGTGCACTAGTGTTTGGTGCATAGATATTTGTCATCTCTTCCTCTTGGATTCTTCCCTTTACAAGGATGTAGTGTCCTTCTTCATCTCTCTTAATCAGTGTTGGTTTGAAATCTACTTGATCTGCCAAGAGGATAGCTACTCCTGCTTTTTTTCAGGTTCCTGTCACATGCAGTATTGTTTTCCACCTTTTAACTTTCAGTCTATGAGTTTCCTTTTGAATTAAGTGTGGTTCTTGTATGAAGCATATTGTTGGATTTTGCTTCTTGACCCATCCTGCCAGTCTATTTCTTTTGATTGGTGAATTGAGACCATTAACATTGATGGTTATAACTGAAATGTATTGACTTGTCCTTGCCATGACTTTTTCTTTTTGTTGGGTTTTCCCCCTTTACATTTAATTTCTTTTCATGCCAGATGGGTTCATTCTGCTTTGTTTCCTGGGGTTGTGATCCTCAATGTCTGTTCCTAGGATATTGTGTAAAATTCTTTGGAGTGCTGATTTGGTATTCATGAAGTTCATAAGGTGCTCTTTGTCATGAAAGTATCTCATTTCTCCATCCATTTTGAAAGATAGTTTTTCAGGGTACATCAATCTGGGTTGGAGGCTGTTTTCTTTTAGGGCTTGGAATATGTCACTCCAAGGTCTTCTTGCCTTGATGGTTTGTGTTGAGAAGTCTGCTGTGATTGTGATGGGCTTTCCTTTGTATGTGATTTGTTTCTTTTCTCTGACTGCTTGGAGAACTTTGTTCTTCTGTTGAGTTTCTGGAATCTTAACAATTATATGCCTATGTGTAGATTTTTTTTTTTTTGATCAAGGCTAGCTGGAGTCCTATATGCCTCACTTATCTGTATGTCCAGTTCTTTTCCCCAGCTTGGGAAGTTTTCTGCCATTATTTCTGTGAAGAGATTTTTTATGTCATCTCCACTCTCTCCTGCACGCCAATCAGTCTTATGTTATTCTTCTTTGTATCATCTAGCAGCTGCTGGATTGATTTCTCATGTTCCCTTACAATTTTTAAGCAATTTTTCTTTTCCTGGTCACTAATTACAATCTTATCTTCTATATCTGAAATTCTGTCCTCACATTGGCTCATTCTGCTGTGTAGACTTTCAATGGAGTTTTTCATGTCCTGGAAATCTATTTGCATCTGTTTTATGGATTCCATTTGTTTCCTATGTTGGGATTCCATCATGTTCCTCAGCTCCTCTCTAGATTTATTAATCATGTCTTGCACTAGGAGCACAATCTCTGCTGTTATCTGAGAAATTATTTCTGATTTCATTTCTTCCAGATCCTCTTTTGTTGCCAGTTCAGTGGGTCCAGGTTGTTGAGTATCAGAGTGTTCCATCTCATTTCCCTTTGGGGATTCTGTAGGTGATCTGGAAGTCTGGTTTTGAGACTTATTTCCATGTCTTCTCATTTCGACCCATGGGGGATGCTGTTGGCACCCTTGCAGCTGACCTCCTCTGACCTGGGAGAGGTGGGACCGTGGCTCAGAAGCCCCTTCCTCTGGGGTAGGAGTGGTGGGACAGTGGCTCAGAAACCCCTTCCTCTGGGTGGGGATCACTATGTATTTCAAGCCACTCTTGAAGTCACTGTGTAGCCCAGGTTGGCCTCAAACTCATGGAGATCTTGCCTAAGCCTCTCCTGTGTTGAGACTGTGGATGTGAGGGCTGCGGATTTAGCTCAGTGGTTCTGATGCCTGCGTTGAAAGCACAAGGTCTTGAGTTCAATCCCTGGTACCAAAAAAAAAATCCTGTATTTCATATGGGGGCTGGGGATTTAGCTCAGTGGTTCTGCCGCCTGCCTCACAAGAACAAGGTCCCACGTTCAATCCCCGATACCAAAAAAAAAAGACACCAGATGAGATTATGGATGTGTGTCATGATGCTCAATCTGCACTGATTATTAAGATGAAATTTCAGTGTTATTTTCATTTGCATTCCTTTAATGGCCAGAGATATTGAACATTTTATTATGTATTTAAAACATTTCACTTCCAAAAAAATGGCAGAGCAATAAGAAGCCAAAAATCTTCTCAAATATTTGAAATCCAGACCCTTCAAAATAACATGTTGGGGAAGAAAAAAGAAGGGAGGTGGATCCCTGGTACCCAGAAATTATCTGAAAGGAAAATAGGAACCCGCAGAGAAAGTGAAGAGACAGACTTCAAGGTGGAAAAAGGAAGGGGCAATCTATACTTTCTCTGTGGCTCCTGGCTCATGGCATGAGAGAAGATGATCAAATATGCAGAGACACAGTAAGGCCAGCTGACTCCACAGGTCTCCAGGGATAAATGCACCAGTGGAACAGAGCAGTGGATGCTGTGCTCTACAACAGCTGGTGAGTGACTTCAGTCCTAGTGACTGCCTTGAATCCTGGAGAGGATATTTGATTGGATGCCATTTTAGGGAGGGGCCAACCAAACCTGGGACTTGAAGCATCCATAGATTGGCTTTATCTCAAGGTTCCCAGTGCTGAAATCCCACAGTAACTGGGTGAGGGAAAACTGCAGGAGATTCCCAAGGTCAGAAAGCCATGGTCACGCTGGCAAGAGATATCCAGAGTATTGCAGAGTGAATGACTCAGACCCCCTAGTCCATGACCAGATGACAGGATCAGCCTGAACTTCTGTGGATTTGGAAGTACCAGAACCAGCACCCTGTCCTAATTCCACCGAAGGCTGGCTGGGATTATCTAGCTCAGATCTGGACTCTTGCTGCCTCCTTTGTCTATCAGCAAGAAACAGAATCACACACTCAATTGGACACTACCTCAAAACTCTACACCCCAGAAGGTAACCAGGGTCTTGAAATCATAGAAATTTCTCCTTTTTTTCCTTTGATTTCTTTCTTTGTGTGTATGTGTATATGTTTGTTTTGTTTTGTTCATTTAGGTTTTTATGGTTTTGTTCCTGATATTTTTCTTCTGTCTTTCTCCCCTGTCATCTTCATCAGTTTCTCAAGTACTGGGTAATCTTCCTTTGTCCTTCAGCCTTGATTCTAATCTCTTTTTCTTCCCTTATTTCTCTATTTTTTCCTCTCACCCCCCTTAAGGAAAAATCACTGTACTGAGTGGATACTTACAGTATATAATTTTCTAATTTGTGTGACATCTTATTATATAACAATAAATCTCATACCTGTGGTTAAAGGTTCAAATTAATTATCACAGTTTGTCATTTCTAGCCTGTGCTTGAGGCTAATGTTATTATTGATTGTACTACTATAATCAAAGTGACATAGTTGTTCTGATCAATTTATCTTCCTTTCATGACAATACCCAGAGTGTCTGGGGGTCATAAACAATACTATAGTTCAGTATAAAAGAGTTTGGTGCTAGAACAAACAAAAGGCAATCCTTCGTCCTCCAAAAAATTAAAGAGAAAGGATCTTGGGACAGACTCAAAGGCCAATAACCAGCTACACCTAGAAAACATCTCTGAAAGGTAGTAATTTCCTAAAGAGGTCTCTAAACTGTAGTAAAGCTACAACCCTAAGCAATTTACCAGAAAACAAAATCAACACAGAAAACAAATAAACACAAAAATCAGAAAGCATGGAAGAAGCAAGATGCAACCCATAATCCCCAACTTACCCAAGGCAAATCAAGGGGGCACTGAAATGAAACAAATTTAAAACCCCCAGCTGAAATTTATGAAATGGTGGCAATGGAAGTGCTAAAAGAAATCAATGAGTCTCTTAACAAAAACAAAACAGGTATAATTTAAAATATGCTAATCATAATGAAGGAAATGATTAGTGAATGTAGAGTATATACAGATATTTTTTAAAAGAGGAGCTCAGGAAAAACATGGAAGCCAAGAATGACCAACATAGAAAAGAATGGGATTCTATAAAACAAATTCAAATAGAAATCCAGGAAATTTAAATTTCTACTGAAAGTATACATAGCACTTAACCAATGTGAAAATAGAATATAAGATCTAAAAGGCAAGATTGTGGTTGGCAATCATCAAATGAAAGACTTTTTAAAAATAGCAAGGAGCCAAGAAAAATCAATCCAACAGCTGCTAGATGATGAAAAGAAGACTAATATAAGAATAATTTGAATTCACAATCATGTGACATAGCACAAAAGGCATAAAAACTTATTATAGCAGAAACATTTCCAAGTATGGAAAAGTAAATTGTGATATAGATAAGTGAGGTATATAGAACTCCAAATATGATCAGAAAAATAATACACTGAGGCATGTAATAGTAAAAATTTCAGAAATGCAGCAAAAAACCCTAATAATAAAAGCTGTTAGAAATAAAAGCTATTAGAGAAAAGAAACAAATTTGCATATAAAGGAAAATCCAGTAGAATCACAGCAGACTTCTCAACATACACCCTTATGTCAAAGAAAGCTTGGAGTGAAGTATTTCAACCCCTAAAAGAAAATAGCCTCCAACCCACATTGATGAACCCCACAAAGTTATCTTTCAAAATTGATGGAGATTTAAAATAATTCCATGATAAAGAACACCTGAAGAAATTTATGATGACCAAACCAGCACCCTGAAAATTCTGAAGAATATCTAGAAAATGAAAACAAAGGCAACTGTTCCAAGAATCCCAGTAGAATGAATGCACCAGGGAAATCAAGCAATTAAACAGAAGGGGGTAAAGGAAACCAACAACAAGTATAAGTCAGTACATACCAGTCATAATCATCAATGTAAATGGTCTCAATTCCCTAATCAAAGGAAACATTGGCAGAATGGATCAAGAAACAAGACACAACAATATCCTGCATACAAGAAACTCATTTAACTCAAAAATAAATTCATAGACTAAATGTAAAACATGTGAGAGGAACTCAGAAAAAAGCATTAGAATCTATTCTATTTCCAGAAAATTTGGATTTCAAGCCAAATCTGATCAAGAGAGACAAAGAAGGTCACTGCATACTTGTTAATGGAACAATCCAACAGGAAGTGATAACAATCATAAAAATATATGTACCAAATACTGGTGCACCTAAGCATATACAACAAACACTTATGGATGTGAAAAATCAGATAATCACTAATACAATTGTAATGGGGACTTCAATACCCCAGTGTCATAAAGAGACAGATTAACTAGACAATGAATCAACAAAGAAATATCAGAGTTGAACTAAACTTTTTAACCAATGAACTTAGCAGGTATCTAAAGAATATTCCACCCAAGAACCACAGAATATACATTCTTCTCAGCAGCACATGGGCCTTTCTCCAAAACACACCACACATTAGCTCTTAGAACAAGCTTAAGTAAATGCAAAGGAATTGAAATTATCTCATGCATATTTTCAAGACATAGTGCAATGAAGTTGGAAATCAATGCCCAAAGAAACCACAAAAACTACATAAACACATGGAAATTAAATAACACCCTTCTGAGCAGTCAGTGGGTCACAGAGAAAATTAAAGGAGAAACTAGACAACTTCTACAATTTAATGATAATGCTAATACAACATACTGGAATTTGAGACACAGTATAAGCAGTCCTATGAGGGAAATTTATAGTGGTGAATTCACACACCAGAAAAACATAGCAAGCTCAAATAAGAAACCTAATGTTAAATCTCAAGGCTCTAGAAAATGAAGAGCAAGTTAAAACCGAAGTACATAAGAGCAAGGAAATTATAAAGATCAGAGCACAAATTAATGCAATTGAGACTAAGAAAACAATGCAAAGAATCAAGGAATCAAAGAGTTGGATCTTTGAAAGACTAAATAAAACAGACAAACCTTTAGCCATAGTCATTTTCTTTAAAAAAGGGGGAAAAAAACCCCAAATCCATGAAATTACAAATGAAAGGGACAAAATCATAATAGATTCCACAGAAATACTGAAGATCAACAATACCTACTTTGAGAACCTGCACTCGGTTTCAAAGATGAAAAACTCAGAAGAAATGGACAGATTTCTAAATACATATGAATTATCAAAGCTAAATCAAGAATATATAAAAATTCTAAATAACCCAATATCAGTCAATGAAATTGAAGAAGTAATTTAAAATAACTACCAACAAAGTAAAGCCCAGGAGGGCCAGGGATCTAGCTAAGTGGTGCCACTGCCTGCCTCACAAGCACAAGGTCCCAAGTTTGATTCCTGGTACCAAAAAAATAATAATAATAAAAAGAAAAGCCCAGGATTCACTGCTGAGATCTACAAGAAATATGGAGAAGATATAATTCCACTACTCCTTAAACTCTTTACTGAAATTAAGAGGGAACCAATCCTCCCAAACTCATTCCTGGAATCAAGTATTACCCTCATACTAAAACCAGAGAAGGATCTAACCAAAAAAGAAAAGTACAGGCCAATTTCCTTAATGGATCTAAATGAAAAAATCCACAATAAGATAGATTCTGTGAAATAGAATGCAGCAAATCATCAAGAAGATTATACACCATGACCAAGTAGATTTGTCCCAGGGATGCAGGGATGGTTCAACTTATGAAAATCAATAAATGTAACACACCACATTAAGAGAACCAAAAACAAAACCCACATGAGCATATCGATGGACACAGAAAAAGCATTTGACAAAGTCCAACACTCATCCATGATAAAAAAAAAAACACCCTACAGAAAATTGGAATATGATGTCTTTATCTCAACCTGATAAAGTCCATTTATGACAAATCAACAGCCAGTATCATAGAAAATGGTCAAAAATTGAAAGCTTTCATTCTAAAATCAAGAGCAAGACAAGGACACACACTATCACCACTCCTGTTCAATACAGTTTGGGAAACATTAGCAAGAGAAATTAAAGAAGAGAAAAAATAAACAAAATATGAACAGGAAAGGAAAAGATTAAATTATCATTATTTCCTGATGGCATGATACTGTACATAGAAGACCTCCAAAACTAGACCAAATGACTGTTAGAATTATTGACCAAGTTTGGCAAAATGTAATGTTAACATTCAAAAATCCTATTCAAATTCCTGAAAACAAATAACAACCTCATTGAGAGAGGAATTAGTGAAACCACAATTTTCACAATAGCATCAAGAAAAATGATGTATGTAGAAATCAGTTTAACATAGGAAGTGAAAGATATTTACATTGAAAATTACTCTGAAAAAGTAGATCAAAGGTGATATGAGATGGAAAGATATCCTGTTTTTGCATAGGCAGAACCGATATAGTGAAAATGCCCGTACATCCAAAACTGTTATAAATATTTAATGCAATCACAATCAAAATATTAATAGCATACCTCACAGAATTAGAGAAAACTATCCTAAAATTCATATGAAACCAGAAGAGACCTAGAATTGCAAAAGCAATTCTGAGCAACAAGGGCAAGGAAGGAGTATCACAATCCTCAACTTGAAGTTGTACTACAAAGCCACCATTATAAAAAAAAAAACAACCTGTTATCGGCAAAAAGAAAAAAAAAGAAGAAAAAAAACAGACCCAAGGATCAATGGAGCAAAATAGAAGATTCAAAAATAACTCTAATCAAGGGAGCCCTGCCCCATCTAGCCCACACCAAGCACACTGGGGAGGGGGGGGACACACCAGCCAGAAGGTGAGGACCCCTCACCACTGGCCACACCTCTCCACTGGCCACACCCAAGGCGATGATCCACTTAGCTGCACAGGCGCCTGCAGGAACAACACCTCCCCCTCTGGCCTCTTGGTTCCACACTACAAAGACATAGGGGACACCAGACCACTGTACTTAGTAAGTTGGAGGGATCTTCACCTCCCATCAGAACCTGGACTATCTTCAGGGGAAGGGCAGCTGGAACCTGCACTACAACCTTGCAGATTTCAACCCTACAGGAGTACAGGGAGCTGAACTTGGGACTTGCAGCCAGAAATCTGCCAGAATCTCACGGGTCTATGACTGGCTTGCTGAGACTCACTGACTTATATCTGCACACTGCTCCCCATGTTGTGTACTGTGACATCAGAGACATACCCAAAAGGAGGTCCTTCATTTTCATTTTTTATTTTTTATTTCCAAAATTATTATTATTGGAAGGGGTTGCTGTTATTTTGGGGTTTTTTCCTACTCTTTGCAAATTTTTTATTTTTTACTTTTCTCTTCTTTTTTTCTTTCTTTTCTCTTTCCTTTCTCTCTGGCTCATACTCAATCTCTTGCTGTCCCACATTGTTCTTCATATTCCTTTTTGTTTTTCTTCTGACTCTGATTCAGATTTCTCCTTTATTTTTCTTTTATTCTCTTTTTTCTCCTCTCACCTGTGTCCTTTGGCCTCACTGCTAACCTTCCCCTATCCTTCTACCTACCTATCCCTCCCTCTCCAACTGTTTCTAACTCCCCATCCCAAAGGGTAAAGTTGCTATGTTGAAGAGTTTATTCACTATATACAAATGATGGGTAGGTCCTCGATTTTGAATTAATTCACTCAGGTAAAGGTGATAGATTAATAACTACCACAAATTGTCATTTTCTAAGATGTATTTGATGCTAGGGTGTTGCTGATTGTACCACTTGGGCTAAGGTGTTGTGATTGATCTAGTCAGTGGTCCTTCCTGGTATACTGAAAATGAGATAGCCTCAGAGTCATTAGACACTCAAAACCTAAAGACCAGCTATATTTGGAAGACATCTCTGAGAAGCAATCATTTCATAAGGGTTCTAATTACAAGCAGCAAAGATACTTACAATAAGCAATTACAAAGTATCAACCCAGGAATTAAAACAAGGACAGTACCAAAAACAAAAATGAGAAGACATTCAAGAAAGGCACAAACTCAGACTTCCACCCCATCAAGAAATGTTCTGGGGAAAATGAGGTGGAAAAGTCTGATAATCAACCACCTGGACACCGTGAACTGATAGCCCAGGAAGTAACAAAACAGATGCATGAGGCTTTAGAAAAATTCAAAGCAGAAATAATCTCCAGATAACTACAGAGATGGAGAGCAGAGTGAAAGACATGATTAGAAACTCTAGAATAGAAACAGATAAAAAAAAAAATAGATGAGCTCAGGAACATGCTAGAAGCCATGAATGCCCAGCATAAGAAAGAAATGGAAACCATGATCACCCAACATAAGAAATGGAACCCATGAAACAGATTCAAACAGATATTCAGGAAATTTAAAACTCCACTGAAAGTATGCATAGCACATTAAGTGAACCTGAAGATAGAATATCAGATATAGAAGACAGGATTGTGGTGAAGGACAATGAAAACAGAGATTTCTTAAAAATAGTAAGGGACCATAAGAAATCAATTCAGCAGCTGCTAGATGATGCAAAGAAGAATAACATAAGACTGATAGGAGTTCCCCCCCAAAAAGGAGGAAGTACAATTGACATAAAAAAAACCTGTTCACAAAAGTAATAGTTGAAAACTTTCCAGACAGAGGTAGAGAATTGAACATACAGATAAGTGACGAATATAGAACTCCAACTAGCCATGATCAAAAAAAATCTACACCTAGACATATATAGTCAAGATCCCAGAAACTCAACAGAAGAACAAAATCCTACAAGCAGTTAGAAAAAAGAAACAAATCACCTACAAAGGAAAGCCCATCAGAATCACAGCAGACTTCTCAACACAAAACCCCAAGTCAAGGAGAGCCTGGAGTGAAGTATTTCAAGCCCTAAAAGAAAATAACTTCAAACCTAAACTGTTGTATCCTGCAAAATTATCTTTCAAAATTGATGGGGAAATTAGATACTTCCATGACAAAGAACACCTGAGAAATTTCATGAACACCAAAACAGCACTACAAGCAATTCTAAACAATATTCTAGAAAAAAACAATGACTGTCACAACTCCATGAGGTGCCACAGAGGGAAGCCACCAGGCAACGTAAGAAATTAAAGGGAAAGGGGGAAAATAAGAAATAAAAGAGCCAAAAAATGTAAAACATCATGACAAGGATGAATCAATATCTATCAATAATAACCATCAATGTTGATGGCCTCAATTCACCAATCAAAAGAAATAGATTGGTGGAATGGATTAAGAAGCAAAATCCAACAATATACTGTATACAAGAAACACACCTAACTCAAAAAAAAATTCAAAGACTGAAAGTAAAAGGATGGAAAACAGTTCTCCATGCCACAGGAACCTAGAAAAAAGCAAGGGTAGCAATCTTATTTGCAGACAAAGTAGATTTCAAACCAAAACTAGTTAAGAGTGATAAAGATGGTCACTATATCCTTGTAAAGGGAACAATCCAAGAGAAAGAGATGACAATCGCAAATATATATGCACCAAATATGAATGCCCCCAACTATACAAAACAAATATTAATGGACATGAAAAACCAAACAAGCGCTAATACAGTTGTAGTGGGGGACCGCAATACCCCACTAACACAAATAGACAGATCATCTAGACAAAACATTAATAATGAAATTCTAGAACTGAACCAAGCTATTGAACAAATGGATTTAATAGATGTTTACAGAGTGTTCCACCGCACAAAATCAGAATACACATTCTTTTCGGCTGCACATAGGTCATTCTTCAAAACAAACCACATGCTAGCTCACAGGATATGTCTAAGTAAATGTAAAAGAATTGAAATTACCCCCTGTATATTATCAGACCATAGTATAATAAAGTTGGAGATCAATAACATAAGAAACTGTAAAACCACCAGAAACATGGAAACTGAATAACATCCTCCTGAACAACCAAAGGGTCAGAGAGGAAGTTAAAGAAGAAATTAGACAGTTTCTACAAGTAAATGATAATGCCAGTACAACATACAGGAATCTATGGGACACAATGAAAGCAGCTCTACATGGGAAATTCATAGCAGTGAATGCACGTACTTGGAAAACAGAGAGAACTCAAATAAATAACCTAAGGCAGAACCTCAAGCTCCAAGAAAAAGAAGAGAATAACAAACCCACAGCTCATACAAGAGAGTAAATTGTAAAGATCAGAGCAGAAATCAATGCAATGGAGACTAAGAGAACAATACAGAAAATCAATGAATCAAAGAGTTGGTTTTTTGAAAGAATAAATAAAATCGATAAACCTTTAGCCAACCTTATCAAAAAAAGGAAAGAAAAGACTCAAATCCATGCAATTAAGAATGAAAAAGGGGAAGTCACAACAGAACTAGCATAAATCCAGAGGATCACCAATATCTACTTTGAGAACCTGTACTCTAATAAAATGGAAAACACAGAAGAAATGGACAGATTCCTTGACATTTATGAACTGCCAAAGTTAAATGAAGAAGATATAGAAATTCTAAACACCCCAATTACAATGAGTGAAATTGAAAATGTAATAAAAATTTATTTACAAAGAAAAGCCCAGATCCTGATGGCTTCACTGCTGAATTCCACAAGACATTAAAGAACTATCTCAATTAATCTTTAAACTCATCAAGGAAATTGAAAGGGAAGCAAGGCTTTCTAACTCCTTCCTGGAAGCAAGTGTGACTTTGATTCCAAAACCAGGAAAAGACCCAAGCCAAAAAGAGAACAGCAGGCCAATCTCCCTAATGAACATAGATGCAAAAATCCTCAACAAGATACTGGCAAACAGAACACAGAGGGTCATCAAGGAGATCTTTCACCCTGACCAAGTCGGATTTATTCCAGGAATTCAAGGATGGTTCAACATCCATAAATCAATAAATGTAATACACTATATTAAGAGAGTCAAGGACAAAAACCATATGATCATCTCAATAGATGCAGACAAGGCATTTGACAAAATCCAACACCCATTCATGATAAAAACCCTACAGAAATTTTGAATAAAATGTCTTTATCTCAACCTCATTAAAGCTATCTATGAAAAACTAACAGCCAACATCATACTAAATGGTCAAAACTGAAAACTTTCAAGCTAAAATCAGGAACAAGACAAGGATGCCCATATCACCACTTCTGTTCAATATAGTTCTGAAAACATTAGCCACAGCAATTAGAAAAGAGAAAGAAATAAAAGGAATAAAGATAGGAAAGGAAGAAGTTAAACTGTCATTATTTGCTGATGATATGATACTTTACACAGAAGACCCAAAAAATTCAGCCAAAAGACTTCTAGACTTAATTCACAGATTCAGTAGAGTAGTTAGATATAAGGTCAATGGTCAAATAAGCAATAGCCTTCTTATACACAAATAACAGACTCACTGAGAGATAAATTAGGGAAATAATTCCTTCTACAATAGCATCCAAAAAAATGAAATATCTAGGAATCAATCTAAAAAAGGAAGTAAAAGACCTCTACACTGAAAGCTACAGCACTCTGAAAAAGGAGATCAAGGAGGATATAGGAAAATGGAAAGACATCCCTTCTTCCTGGCTACAAAGAACCAATATAGGGAAAATGGCCATACTTCCAAAACTACTATATAGATTTAATGCAATGCTGATTGAAATTCCAACAATATACTTCACAGAACTAGAGAAAACAATCCAAAAAATCATTTGGAACCAGAAGAGACCTAGAATAGCAAAAGCAATTGTAGACAACAGAGACATGTCAGGGAGTATAACAATACCCAACTTGAAACTATACTACAAAGCTACTGTGATACAGCATGGTCCTGGCAAAAAAACAAAAAAAAAAAAACAAAAAAAAAACAGACCTGAGGATCAGTGAAATAGATTAGAAGATGCAGAAACAACTCCAGACATACTCAGCCACCTCATCTTTGACAAAGGTGTCAACCACTCTCATTGGAGGAAAGATAGCCTATTTAATAAATGGTGTTGGAAAAACTGGATTTCAACCTGCTAAAGATTAAAACTAGACCCATACCTATCATCATGCACTAAACTAAGATTAAAGTGGATTAAATATCTAAATATTAATACAGAACATTATATTTGCTGGAAGATAAGTTAGGTAGAACTCTTGAAGACATTGGCATAGGAAAAGACTTTATGAACAAAACGTCCATAGAGTGGGAACTAGCACAAAGAATCAACAACTGAGATCTCATCTTATTAAAAAGCTTCTGCCCTGCAAGAAAAACCAGCAACAGAGCTAAGAGGCAAACTCCAATGTGGAAAAAAAATTTAGCAGCTATAGCTTAGACAAAGGACTACTGTCTAGAATATATAAAGAACTGAATAAAATCAGACCCCCCCAAATTCAAAAACTCAATTCAAAAATAGGCATCTGAAATGAACAGACATTTCTCAAAGAAGTAAAAGCAGCAAATAAATATATGAAAAAATGCTGAACATCACTGACCATTTGAGAGATGCAGATGAAAACAACACTGGGATTCCACCTCACCCCAGAAAGAATGGCTGCTATCAAGAGATCAACCAATGACAAATGCTGGCGGGGTTGTGGGGAGAAACGAACATGTCTCCATTGCTGGAGAGTGCAGACTGGTGCACCACTGTGGAAATCAATATAGAGATACCTCAAACAACTGGAATTGGAAGTCCCATTTGACCCAGCAATTCCTCTGCTGGTTATCTTCCCAAAAGAATTAAAAGAATAATAGCACAGCGATATATGTGCACCCATGTTTATAGCAGCACAGTTTTCACTAGCTAAAGCTTGGAAACAGCCCAAGTGCCCATCAACTGGAAACTAGATAAAGAAGATGTGGTTCTTTTATAAAATGGAGTACTACTCAGCCATAAGGAATGAGAAACTAGAGACATTTATAGCTAAATGGATGCATATTGAGGCCATCCTCTTAAGTGAAATAAATAGGACACACGTGTAAATACCAAATACTTTTTCTAGTGTGAGAAGCTGAAAGTGTAAATAAGAATTAAAATGATTAAAACTGATAATTGATAATTTGAAATAGGAAGAAAAGGTCCGAATGGGGTAGGGATGTTGGGAGGGGAAGGGGAAAGGAAAGAAGGGAAAGGAAAAATTATGAAAAAAGAAAAAAATGGAAACGATGTCTATGTAAATAGGGAAGGTTGGAGGGGGTGAAGGGCACACAGGTAGTGGGGAAAAATAATCAAGATACATCATGTACAGGTACAAGCATCCAATGATAAATGTAAACGTACTGTATACCTAAAATGCACCAATAAAAGAATTTAAGGGAAAAAATAACATGATTTGACAACATTTAAGACATTTTTAAAAACATAATTTTAAGAATGTAAATTGTATCTAAAATTTAATTTTCTCTATATTTAACCCATCATGACAGATATCAGAAATATTAAACAGAAACAGTATCTAAAAAGAAAAAGACATTTAACATCATCCACCGTTTTTGCGATTAGATGCCTGCAGCTCCTCCAGCAATTGTGAGAACCAAACATGTTTCCACACATTGCCAGGTGTTCACTGGAGGGCAAAATCAACTCATCTTAGGAACCAGTTCCCTAGATGATACTTTTGAAACTGTGGGTCGTTTTCATTACTGGCTACAAAAATCATTGTACTTGGTAGTGAACAACATTTTTAATAATATCAAACTAAATGGGAAAATATCAAGTCATTAATTTGTAGTAAGAGTAAGTATATTTCATGAAATGTACACAAAATATATCATGTGTGTACCATATTGCTATTTTCAAATCTATTTCCTACTATGAGTTGCTCAAACATTTCAAAACATTTCAAAAAATGTTTGAAAGCAACTGTACCTAAGGTACATTTCAGAGCATTCAACCAGAACGACTATTATGAGGTCATAGACTCTTTCCCAGCTACTCCAACAGTCTGTAGTTGCCAGGATGAATCTTCCTCCAGTCTGTACCAGGCCCAATTATTCTCTCCATAAAAATGCTCATACTTTCCTACCTTCATGCCTTTTATCCTACCGTTCTTCCTGAACTTGCATACTTTTTAATATTATCCATTTTTCACAGTTTTACTAAGTCCTTTGTGATGCAATAACTGATATTCCAGTAGCAAGTGATACTTGCTTTCTTTGAACATTTTTCATGCATTTTTATATACTGTAAAACACATCTTAAAATATATTAGGAGCCCATCCTTGGAAGGTTACTTTTTAAAATAAGTGAGAAACGACATACATTAATTTTATTGAAATGCGTTCAGTCATGTCTGACAATTTAATTAGTGTGCAGTCAGTTACTACTTCAATGTGTTTCTTTAAAATAAAGAGAAATCAAAACACTTTAAATAAGTTTTTAGATTATGATTTTCCCATTGTATGGCAATTTTCCCCCAACCTAACTGATGGTTTTTTACAGCGATTAAAGTTTATTCCATACTTCTAATGTATTCAGCTCTTTTCATAGAAAGAACTCCTATTTCTACTCATATTCCATCAGTGTATGTAATAATTAATCTAAGTACAAAACTGTACTAATAACAGTTGAAAAACTGACTTAGTAAATACAAAACCAATAGAGTGTAAGTATGTAAATGTGTTAGCATATTCAACTTGTATTTACAATGCCACCAACATCTATTATTATGGATAGGAACAAATGGTAAGAGGACAAATATATGTGGCAATCATCATCGTCTTCTCTTGTGGCCTCCTACCATCCCATTATCGATTCAAAGTAGAAGAATGGCTAGAAAAGGAGTAGGGTAAGTAGTTTTTTTATGCTAGAAATCTGTTTTCCAACATTAGACTCCCTCAAAATAAAGGATGCAATTAAAAATGGAAACTAGAACTGAATACACTTCAGCATCTTTGGCTACTAGAGAAATGCAAATCAAAACAACACATTCCATCGTACTCCACAGAGAATGGCTGTTATCAAGAGCTGGAAAAAAAAGAACAAACACTGGTGATGTTGTAAAGAAAAAGGAAATGTTCTACACTGTATATGAGAAGGTAAACTTGTACAACCACTGTGGAAATCAGTATGGGGTTTCCTCTAAAAACTGAAAACAGAAATTCCATTTGACCCAGCTATAACTCTTCTAGGTATCTCCTCAAAAGAGTTAAAGATATCATATTACATTGATACATTCATTCCCATGTACATAGCAACACAACTGTTAATAGATAAATCTTGGAAGTGACCTATTTGCTCATCCAACTAATGAATGGATAAAGAAAATCTGGTGTATATATACACAAATGCTACTCAAACATAATGAAAAATGGATTTAGTAAGATGCTGTATCCACATTTTTTTCTAAATTTGAAGACATATGTTTACTGGAGAGCCAAATAGACAATAATTATATCTATACTAAATATTTGTGGCTAACATACTAAATATATAGCAAAGTCAACAGATATTAATACTTTTTATAATTACAGTTTTCACTGTCTTCTAAGGCTTATAAAGATAATTACTACAAATTTTCTTCATTATTTTGAGCTTTGAAGTTTATGCTTTCTGCTATTAATGTATTTTAAAAATCATTTAAGTTAAACCTTTTTAATCCCTTACATTTAAATTATTTACTGTCTTTAAAATTGGATAAGCACAAAAAAGGCAAAGATTATGTTTTTCTGGTTCACAGCTATATCACTAGCATTGCTCACACTTCTTGACATAGCAAGTGCTCAATACATTATTTTTGAATGAATAATACCACAAAATCCTAACGGGATGGCATAGTTGCTTGTATATGGAATGTAAGTTCTTAGAAGATGATGTCATATATATATGCACTCAATATCCCTTGTAGGCAGCTATGTGCTGGTAAATTTGTGTGATGTAATTCTCCCACTAAGGAGGCCCACTGAAAGCTACCCACTTGACATCACTGAGATTAAAGTTAGGATTATACATGGACAATGGCTCTGGGAAGCTGCTATGATCAGGCTCCAGAGCACTATGGTTCAGATATCAGCACCTGTTCATTCTTCTCTATCAAGATTTAAATATAGATACTTTCAAATGTATATTTAATACCTACTCCACTCCTAAAACAATGATGACCATCACTGAAATTTTAACAAGATCTCTATTTCCACAAAAAGTTAGGAGTATATTTTTTAGTCTTGTTGCTATAATCTGGTAGTTCTCAAAGTGAACACCCAAGGCATTCAGCACCACCATTACCTTGGAAATTTTTTAAAAGTTTCCCCAGAAATTTCTCAGTCACCTCTCTAGATTCACCAAATCAGGTACTGTGGGAATACAAAGAGGAATCTTTGTGTTTTTTTATTCATATATGTCAGTGATAGATAATATTTACACTCCTTTCAGGTGACAATTTCTAGTCCCCTTTCACCGCCTTCCTATCTTCTTTCTCCCTCCTCCTGGCCCCCTTCCTCATTTACAAAAGGTCTGCCTTCCTGTTTTCTACCATCTGACCTTTATTTTACTCTTTAATTTGTTTATATCTTGGGTTTCTCATATAAGAGAAAAATGGATTATCTTTCTGTATCTGAGTCATTTCACTTAATATTATGATCTCGAGATCTATCAATTTTCTTCGAATGACTCAAATTCATCTTACTGTATGGCCAGATAATACTCCATTGTCTGCATATACACTAAATTCTCTTTACCCATTTGTTTGTTGGTGGGCTGTTTTCATAGTCTAGCTATTGTTAATTGCACTGCTATAAATATGGTTATGTATATATCACTTTAGTATGATGTCATTAACTCTTTTGAGAAAATACACAGGAGAGGTATAGCTGAGTCAAACGGAATTTCTATTTTTAGTTTTTATGAAGAATCCACATACTCAAGGTGCATCCATTTACCTGGAAATGTCTCCAGTTTATCCTTCTTTATGGCTGAATAGTACTCCATCAATACTCTTAAGTGTAATAAATTGAACAAACGTGTAAATACTGCATTGTCTCTCTGGTATAAGAAACTGAAAGTGAAAACAAGGACCAAAAAGAATAATATTGTAAAATAGGAAGAAATTGTTCAGAATTATACAGAATGTGAGATACTTTGTCAATACTTAAAGTGTTTTATGCAAAAAAATGTATAGTATTATTAGGAAATGAGCTGACAGCTAGATTAGCAAACGAAAATATATTCTTTAAAGATCATGATACACAGTGTATTTACCATGGTTATTATCTAATAATTTTTGTTATGAAAAATTATTTTTTCATAGAATGGCTTTTATATTTTCTTTATTAATATCTACTTGTGATACACTAAAAGAAAATTTTTTTAAAAGAATTCACATAGTGATTTCATGGTTGTACTAGTTTACATTCCTGCCATAAATGTAGAAGAGTTCCTTTTTCCCTACATGTCATCTACATGATAGCCATTATAACTGGATTAAGATGTGATATGAGAATTGTTCATTATGCTTTTTCCTCTGCTTATTGCCCATTTGTAATTCTTCTTTTGAGAAATGACTATTCATTTTTTGATAGGGTCATTTGTTTTAGAGAGATCTAATTTTCTGAGTTCTTTATATATTCTAGATATCAGTCCTTTGTCAGAAGACTAGCTGGCAATACTTTCCCCATTCTGTAGGTTGTCTCTTTACTCTGTTGGTTCTTGGTATTATTTCTTTTGTTAGAGTTCTGTTCAGGAAGTCCTTGCCTATGCCTACGACTTCAAGTGTTTCCATTGTTTTCTCTTCAAAGAGATTCAGCATTTCTGGTTTAAAATTTTTTTCATTTTCATTTGATTTTAGTACAGGGTTAGATATATGGGTCCATGTTTATTCTTTAGCATATTAACAACTAGTTTTCCCAGCACTATTGCTTAAATAGAATCTTTTCTCTGTGGTAAGTTTTTAGACTCTGTCAAAGATCAGAGGCTAAAAATATATGGTTTTTGTGTGTCTTTTATTCTATCCTATTGGTCTACATGTCTATTTTTTGTGCCAGTAACATACTGTTTTTGTTACTATAGTTTCATAGTATAACTAGATATCTGGAATTATAATGCCCCCTGCCTTGCATTTTCTGCTCAGGATTGCTTTGGCTATTCTGCATCTCTTCTGATTCCACATAAAATCTAGGATTATTTTTCTAGTTCTATGAGGGATGTTGTTGGCATTTTGATAGGAATTGCATTGAATCTATATAGTATTGTTTTGGTAAAATGGCTACTTTGACAGTATTGATTCTGCATATCCAGTAGCCTGAGATAACTTTCCATTTTCTAATGAACTCTTCAATCTCTTTCTTCAGAACATTTTCCATTATAGAGGCCTTTCACTTCCTTGGGTATGTTTATTCATGAATGTTTAATGTATTTGAAGCTGTTGTGAATAGAATTGTTTTCCTGATTTATTTTTAGTGGATTTACTATTGGTGTACAGGAATGCTACTAATTTTGTATCCTGCTACTTTGCTGAATTTATTTGCCAACTCTTGAAATCTTTTTGTGGATTTTGGGGGGACTTCTATGTAAAGGATCATGTCTACAAACACAGATAGTTCAATTTCTTCCTTTCCTATATGCATCTTTTTTATTCCTTTCAATTGCCTGATTGCTCTGGCTGAAGATTCAGGTACTATATTGAACAGAGTGGACACCCTCATCTTGTTCCTGAGTTTAGAGGTAATGCTTTCAGTTTTTCTCCATTTAGCATGATGTTGGCAGTAGGTGGTCATAAATGGCTTTTATCAGCTTCAGGGCAGGTTCTTCTGTACCTATTTTCCCTAAGTTTTTTTTAATCAGGAGTGGATGGATATTGGATTTCATCAAAGGCTTCTTTGCATTCATTGTGATGATATTTTTATTTTTAGTATTTATATGGTATACTGCATTTACTGACTCACATATATTAAACTATTCTTATATCTCTGGGATGAAGATGAGTTGGTCATGATATATGATCTTTTTAAGGATTTATTGCATTGCATTTGTAAGTATATTGTTAAGGATTTTTGCATCTATACTCATTAAGGAAATTGTCCTGTAGTTTTCTTTGGTTGTTGAGTCCTTGTCTGGTTTTGGTATCAGCATGGGATAAGTTTGGCAGTGTTCCTTCCCTTTCTACTTCATGGAAGATTTTGAAAAGTATTCAAAGTAGTTCTTCTATGAAATTCTTGTAAAAATTCAGTAGTAAAGCCATCAGATTCTGGGCTTTTTTGAAATTTGGTAGGGCTTTTATTACTACATTAATTTGACTGCCTGTTGTTAGTCTACTCTGAGTTTTTATATATTTTTGGTTCAATTTTGGTAAGTAATATGTGACTAAGAATTTATTCATTCATTGCAAATTCTCCAATTTATTGGAATATATGTTTTCAATCATAATTTCTTATAATTTCCTCTATAATCCAGTGGAATCTTTGTAATTTTTGTTTTCTACACTTTTGGGTGGTTTGTTTGTTTGTTTGTTTCATGAGACAGAGTCTTGTTCTGTAATTTAGGCTGGTCTTGAACTCGCCATGTAGCCCACCTTGACTTTAAACTCATGACAATCCTCCTGCCTCAGCTTCCTGAGTGCTGAGATTAGAGCCATGCACCACCACACCTTGAAGGTTTCTTCAATTCTAATTGCATTAATGTGGGTCTTTTTCCTTCTTTTGTCAGTTTGCCTAAGAATTTATTAATCTTATTTTACTTTCTAACAACTAACTTTTTGATTCACTGGTCCTTTGCATTTTTTTAGTGTCAATTTCATTGATTTTTGCTGTGATCCTTATAATTTCTTTCATTGTACAAGTTTTGGGTTTGGATTGTTTTCATTTTTCTAGGAATTTCAGATGCTTCATTAGGTTATTTATTTGAGATTACTCTATTATTCTTTTCTTTATATTCTTTTTCTATTTCTATTCTTTTAGTTGATATCACTGCATTATAAACACTGACAGCTATAAACTTCCCTCTCATAGCTGCTTTTATTGTTTCCCACAGCTTCTTATATGCTGTATTATCATCATTACTTCATTCTCAGAATTTTTAAATTTCTTCTCTAATTTCTTCAGTGACCCATTAATTATTTAAGAATACCTTATTTACTCCATGTATATTTTTTGTAGTTTCTTTTGTTGTTGATTTTTAGTTTCATCATATTATGACCTGATAGGATACAACACACCTTTTCAATATTTGGATTTATTTAAACTTGCTTTATGGCCTAAAATGTGGTATTTTTTGGAGAAGATTTCATGGGCTGCAGAGAAGAATATTTATTCTGCTACTGTATGGTGAAATGCTCTGCAGATATCTGTTAAAACTATTTGTTCAATTTTGTGGTTCAATTCTAATATTTCTTTGTCTTTTTTTTGTCTGATTGACCAGTTTATTTCTGAGATTGGTGTATTCAGGTCCTTTGCTATAATTGTATTGGTATCTATCTGTCCTTTTACCTCAAGTAGTTTTTATTGTATGAAATTGAGTACTTTGGCATTTGGTGCATGCCATATATATTCACAATTGTTACCTATTCATGGTGAATTCTTCTCTTCATTAATAAATAGTGTGACCATTAATCCAGATATGTCAACTTCACTGGATTAAAAAATGCTTAGGAGACTTAACACACACTCTTGTATGTGTTCGGGTGGGGAAAGTATGACTTTGAGGAACATATAAAGTCCCTCTTCTGTTGCTCTCTGGCATTATTCTCCTGCTCTGTTTACCAGTGGCCATTAACTAACAGCTTTTCTCTGACATACCCTTCTGCCATCATGTTTCTCCCTTGGAGCCTACCAAATTTGAAGTGAATCTCATGAAACTAATGGAAAAATTAAAGCTTTCCTCCTGTAAGATATTGGTGTCAGAATTTGCTTTTTAGTGATGAGAAAGCTGACAAATGCATGTAGTCATCTTCTTTGTGTCTTTTGACTAGTCTTGGTTTGAAGTCAAATCTGTAAAAATATAAAATAGTTGCTCCTGCTTGCTTTCAGGCTCTGGCTGCTTGTAGTATCATTTATAATCCTTTCACTTTTAGTCTTTTTTGTGTGTGAATGAAGAATCTCTTGTAAACAAAATAGACTTGTATTTACTATTTGATCCAATTTCATAATCTTTGTCTTTTGATTGGGGAATCAAGACCATTTGTATTAAGTGTAATCATTGGAAAGTACTTACGGGTTTCTTTCATTGCATTATTTATCTAATGCTTATTTCTTTGTTTTTTTCCTTTTGACGAGCTATTCTCACAGTTCTTTGGTGATGTTTGGCTCAGTGTCTATCTAGAATTCCTTGAGTATGAGCTGGAGTTGTGCTTTGGTGGTCTTGAATTTAATTACATTCTCTTTTATTTTGGAAGGTCATTATTTCTCCATCAATTTTGAAGGATAATTTTGTAGCATACATTAATCTGGGTTGGCAATTATTTTCTTTTTGCATTTGGTAAATGTCTTAATTATTTCTTTCTCATTGCTGAGACAAAATACCTGATACCCAAAGTTAAAGTTGGAAAGGTTTATTTAGCTCACAGTTTGTAGATTTTTCAGTCCATAATCAACTGGCTCCAAGGCAGGGTGGCATGGTAGACAGGCATTGCAGAGGAGAAACAGTTCATGGTGGGCAGAAGGTAGCAAAGCAAGCAAAAGAGAAGTAACTAACACAGAATTTGGTACCATAGCAGTAGGGTCATTGCTGTGATGTTACCTGACCATGTGATTTAGGAGCCTTTGGAGCTGGCTTGTGGGAAGGGGAAGAGTTAGGGAAGGTCCAGAGATGTGAGCTGAAAAAATAGAGCTGGAATGCTTTAGGCTGTACTAGATGAGAGATTCTACTCAGAACTCAGAAGATTAGAATGCTGACAGAAATGATTCCAGTAAAGACCAGGCTCAGAAGGATTCTGCTGGGAAGAAGGACTGCATTGGCTGTTGGACTGCAGACCATGTATGTTATGCTTTGACAGAAAATTTGTCTGCATTTTGCTCATGTCTAGAGACTGTCTTAGACTGAGATTAAGGGCAGTGCACTAATAAATTTTGCAGAAGAAATTTTAAGGCAGTCTAATGTTGATGTGGTGGCATAGTTACTGTTAGGGGCTTTTAGGCAGGACTATGTTGAGAATCAAGAGCAAAGAACCCAGTAGAAGGATTTAAAATGTTTTGAGATTGGCCAAAAAGGAAGCTCTGATAAAGTTAGGTCATGCTAAGATGGAAGAGAGGAGAAATAGGTCACTGAAAAGACTACAAAGAAAAAGCCAAGTATTTCAGAAGAAGACAACAGAAAAATTGGCCAGAAGAACATCACGAGAACTAGCAGAACTCCAGCCTTCACACCTCAAAGTTGCAAAGGTGAAAGGCTCTGCTTTGAGACAAAGGGTTCCAGAGCACTATGTTCCAGAGTATTGGCTGCCTAAGGAAGTTGTTCCTTGGGATTTGGTTCATAGGCACTCAACCCCTATAGCCAAGTGAGAATGAACACTGCCTACTGCTGCAGCTGGCAGCAGACCTTGGCATCATCCACTTGATGGTGGTTTTAGGTTCATGAAGAATTCAAAAGTTGTGGTATTAGGAAGTCTTCCACCCTTATTTCAGAAGAAGGCCTGGGAGGCCAGGCAGTGTACCCCTGAAAGAGCGGTGTGTGTGAAGCCAAAGGTACAGTGAAGATCTCAGAATTTTAGAGAAGCATACATTTTAGACAATGTAGTTTGTCTGACAAAAACTGGAAGGAGGGGGCAGAGTTGGCCCAAGAGAGAAGCCATAGGAGTTACAACCACAGGAAGTGCTGTAGAGGTGGAGCCACACAAGTCCTTTGGAGTTCACATTTTGACACAGATTGCCTCAGATGCTGGACCTGGAACTATAGGACTAAATATTTGCCCTGCTGGATTTTAGACTTGCGTTGTTCCCCTTCCTTTCTATCCTCCTCTTTGTACCTTTTGGAATGGAAATGTCTATCCTGTGCCATTGAATGTTGAAAGTGTTTAACTTTCTTTTCATTTGTACAAGGGTTTATGGGTAACAGTTTGCCTTATATCTCAGATGAGACTTTGGATTTGGACTTTTCAAAAATGCTAAAACTGTGAGGACTTTGGCAACTCTTAGAGATGGACTAAATACATTTTACATAAAAGGATGCACAAGCCTTTGGGAGGCCAGAGGCAGAATGTTATGGACTGAAACCTCTAAAAATTGTGAGCTAAACAAACCTTTCCCCTTTAAATGTTGGTGTCGGGTTCCAGAATGGCAGTGTCCTAGGGAAACTTTTCCTCCCAGGCATTGACCCCTACAGCAAATAGAGAAGAGAGCCTGACTACTCCTCTAGCTGATAGCAGACCTGACATCATCCATGTGGTGCTGGTTTTAGGTGCATGCAGAATGCGAGGGTTGTGAGGTCAGGAAGGCTCCCATACAGATTTCAGAAGAAGGCCAGGGAAGCCAGGCAGCATGCTCCTGAGAGGGCAGTTTGTGAAGCTGGGTGAAGTCAAAGGTGCAGTGGAGGCCCCAGAAGGTTGAAGAACCCAGGAACATATATTGTCCTAATAAAGCTGCAAGGAGTGAACAAAGCTGGCCCAAGAAAGAAGCTGGGGGAGCTACAACCATCTGCAGTGCCATAGGGTTGAAATGATTCAAACCCTTTGGAGTTCATATCTTACCCACAAACTGCTTCAAATCCTGGACATGTAACTACAGGACTCAATGTTTGCCCTGATGGATTTTGGACTTGATTTTGTCCCATTCCTTTCTCTCCCTATTTGGAATGAAAAGGTTTATCTTGTGCCATTGTATTTTGGAAGTTTTAAAATTTCTTTTCATTTTACAGGGGCTCACAGCTAAGAATTTGCTTTACATCTCAGAGGAGACTTTAGAGTTGGACTTTTCACTAATGCTGAAAATGTTGGGATTTTGGCAACTCTTGGAGATAGACTAAATACTTTTTGCATAAAGGGATGTGCAGGAGTCTTTGGGGGCACCAGGGGCAGAATGATATGGCTTGTGTCTAGATGTCCCCCCTAAGCATCATGCAGTCATAGGTGGGGCTTTTGTTGGAGGCTGGATCTAGAGTGTATGATGCTGGGATTAAGGGTGTGTGACTACTAAATTTGTGCACTTTTTTGTTTGGCATAATTCTGGGTGTGCATAATGGGAAGGCCTGCCCTGGATGTGAGTGCTACCCACTCTAAGTGAGTGCTATCTAGGTCCTAGGATAGCCTGGATAGAATATAAGGGGCAGAAAGAGGCCTGCTGCTGTTGCTGTTTTTGCTGCTGTTGCTGCTACTTCTCTGCTTGCTGCCTTCTGCCTGCCATGCAATGAACTATTTCTGCCCTGTGATGTTCCTGCATCATGCCTCTGTCCCCTGAAGTCAGCCACCTTTGGAATGAAACCTGTACCAACTGTGAGGAGAAATAAACCTTTCCTCCTTTAACTTCGGATGTTTGGAAATTTGTCTCAGCAATGAGAAAGTAACAAAACAAATAAAAATAGGAAAAAAAGGAGTTAAGTTTTCATTATTTCCTGATGACATGATACTCTTTATAGAAGACCCCCAAAACTTCATGAAAAGACTCCTAGATTAATAACCACTCTTCATAGCACAGCAGGATGCAAAGTCAACCCTCAAAAATCTGTAGAATTTCTGCACATGAATAACAAATTTATTGGGAGAGAAATTAATGAAACAAGGACTTTCACAATAGCATCAACAAAAATTTAATACTTAGGAATAAATTTAAAGAAGGAAATGAAAGACCTTTACATTGAACATTACATTACTCTGAAAAAGGAGATCAAAGAGGATATCACACAATGGAAAGACATCCCCTGTTCTTGGATAGGCAGAAAAATACAGCAAAAAAGGCCATACTTCCAAGATTGTTATACAGATTGACTGCAATCCCAATCAAAACACCAATAACATATCTCATAGAATTAGAGAAAAGAATCCTAAAATACGTATGGAACCAGAAGAGACCTAAAATAGCAAAAGCAATTCTGGGTTACAAGGGCAAATCAAGGTGCATCACAATTCCTTGTTTGAAGTTATACTAGAAAGCTACCATGATAGAAACAGCATGGTGCTAGCAAAAAAATGGACCTGAGGATCAATGGAACAGAATACAAAACGCAGAAACAACTCCAAGCACACTAGCCAGCTTATCTTTGACAAAGGGGCCAAACACTTTCACTGGAAGAAAGTTTCTTTAATAAATGGTGCTAGGAAAACTGGCTTTCCACATGCTGAAAACTGAAGTAGATCAATAGCTATCATCATGCACTAATCTAAAATCAAAATGGATCAGTATCTAAATATAAAAACAGAAACAATCTGGTGGAAGATAGCATAAGTAAAACTCTTGAAGACTTATGTGTAGGCAAAGACTTTATGAACAAAACCTTGATCACAAAAGAATCAACAACTGGATCACATCAAATTAAGAACATTTTATAGAATGAAAGAAAACATCAAGAGAATGAAGAGATAATCATCAGAATGGGAAAAATTATTTACTAGCTATTCCTCAGACAAAGGATTAACATCTAGAATATATAAAAGAACTTTAAAATATCAGACACCCCCAAATTTAAAGACCCCATCCAAATATGAGCATCCAAAATGAATAGACACTTCTCAGATGAAGAAGTACAAACAGCAAATAAATACGTGAAAAAATTGTAAAACAAGACTGAGATTCCATCTCACTCAGGAAAGAATGGCTAACATCATGACATCAATAAATAACAAATGCTGACCAGGCGTTCACGAAAAAAGAACTCTGCTTTTTTGTAGGTGGGATTGTAAATTGCTACAGCCACTATGGAAATCTGTATGGAGATTCCTCAAAAAAATGAAAACTAGATCCTGCTATTGACCCTGCTATTTCCCTTCTAGGTATCTCTCCAAAAGAGTAAAAGGTATAATGCTACAATGATATGTGCCTACCCATGTTTATAGCAGCACAATTTATAGCTTAATCTTGGAAACAGCCCATATGCCCATCAAAAGATGAATGGATGAAGAAAATGTGGTATTTATATACAATGGGTTACTACTCTTCCATCAAGAAGGATAAACTTGAGTCATTTTAAGGTAAATGCATGCACCTCCAGACCATAGTTTTAAGTGAAATAAATCAGACATGCAAATTTAAATATCATGATATTTCTCTTGTGTGAGAAACCCAAAGGGCCTATAAGAAGCAAAATGGAGGATAGACATTGAGAATTAGGGGAACAAACGAGAGGGAGGTGGGAAAAGAGAATGGAAGGGAAAAAATGGAAATGAAACATTTGTAAATAAGGAGTGAATGAAGGATTGAAGAGAGGGAAAATAATGAGAAAAAAAGAATTAGGACATATTATGTACAAATATAAATTCCCTCTGATGAATGTCATCACTATGTATAGCAAATATGTACTAAAAATGTATAAAAATTTAAAAAACAAAAACAAAATCAAAAAATAATGGCATGGTGCTGGAACAAAAACAGATACAAGGATCGATGGACTAGAATAGAGGATACAAAAACATCCCCAGACATATTCAGCTATTTGATTTTTGACAAAGGGACCAAAAGAATACATTGGAGAAAAAGTAACCAATTCAAATGGTGCTAAGAAAAATGGTTATCTGTTTGCAAAAGAGTAGAACAGGGCCCTTATCTCTCGCCATCTACTAAACTAAAAAAAATGGATCAAAGATCTCAACACTAACACAGAAACATTAAACCCACTGGAAGATTAAATCAGTAAACACTTGAACACATAGGTGTAGCAGAGGATTTTTCAAACTGAAACCTAATTGCACAAGAAATAACAGCAAAACTCAGCAAATGAGATTATACCAGAATAAAAAACTGCTGTATAGCAAAAGAATCAATTAGTAGAGAAAAGAGAAAACCTACAGAATGGGATAAAGTTTTTGCCAGCTACTCCTGAAACAGAGGACTAACAGGTAGAAAATATAAAGAACTCAAAAAAATTAAATCAACTGAAATTAAAACCTCAGTCAAGAAATGGGCAAGAAAAATAAACATGCACTTCACAGAGAAAGAAATACAAAAGGTCATAAAACATACCAAAAATGTTCAACACCTCTGGTCATTAGACAAATGCAAATTAAAACAGGGCTAAGATTCTATCTTACTCTGGGAAGAATGGCAATCATTAAGAAATCAAACAATAAGAAATACTGGCATGGCTGTGATGAAAAAGAAACCCTCCTTCATTGCTGGTGGGTATGTTAAGTGGTACAATAATTATGGAAATCAGTATGGAGATTTCTCAAAGAACTGAAATTAGAAATTCCATATGACCCAGCTATCCCCCTTCTAGATATCTTCCACAGAGAGTTTAGGACATCATACTAAAGCAATACATGTATACCAATGTTTATAACAGCACAATTCATAATATTTCAATCCTAGAAGCAGCCTGTAGACCTATCAACAGATGACTGATTAAAGAAAATGTGGTATCTATATATAATGGAATACCACTCAACTATAAAGAATTACAAATTTGAGACATTTGTAAGAAAATTGATGCACCTGGAAAATATAATATTGAGTGAAATAAACCAGACACATAAGCTTAAATAGCATATGGTATCTTTCATTTGAATGAGGCAAAGTAAAAACAAAGAGAATAATAAAGGATGTATAGAAGGGAACAAGGAGATAGATCTCTTGGAATGTGTCCAAGGAATCAAGGATGAAGGTGAGGAGGAGAGGAAGGAAAAGTATATAAAATAAAGCTAAGCCATGTACAAGTACATAATAACCTCAATGCCTCCAAACATATACTGATAAAATAAAAAGAAACTTTAAAAAGATTTTATAAAGTTAAACATCATATATACAAATTAAACACCAGACTTACAGGCCACAAAACATGCAACAAAATTATAATAAATCAAGTTACACTTCTAGGTACATTGTCCACACTGGACTACAGAACTTTCTCTCTTTCTCTGTTTCTGTATTCCTACTATCTTTTATTTCATATTTTATGGGCACATTTAGTTTTTCATGCAAGAGAAAATATATTATATTTATTTAGGCTTGTGTGCTTGATTTACCTAACATTATAGTTTCAAGGTGCACTCATTTACCTATAAATGGCTCAGTTTATCATTTTATATGGCAGAGTACTATTGTACTCATTTTGAACAAATACCACATATTTTTAACCAACCATTTCTTGATGGACATATACACTGTTTCTGAGATTTACCTATTATGAATTATGCTGCTATAACCATGGGTATGCTTACATCAATGTGAGATGAGGTTTTTAACTTTTTGATGAAGATATCTAGAATGAGAATAGTTGAGACAAATGGAATTTGTATTTTAGTTTTTTTGAGGAATCTCCATATTGATTTCCTTAGTGGGTATATCAGTTTGCACAACGACCAAAAATGAAAAAGTTCTTTTTTTCCCAAGAGCTTTGATAGCATTGTATTAGTTGATTTCTTGGTGGTAGCCATTCTGCCTGAAGTGAGATGGAATCTCAGTGTTGTTTTAATTTCCATTCCTCAAATTGTCAGTGACATTGAACATTTCTTCATGTTATTATTGGCCATATGTATGTTTTCATCTCAGAAGTGTCTATTCACTTTAGATGCTCATTTTTAATTAGGTCTTTAAATTGAGGGGTATCATGTTTTGAGTTCTTTATATTTTCTAAATATTAGTCCTTTGTCTAAGGAGAAGCAGGCAAAATCATTTTCCCTTCTGTAGTTTGTCTCTTTACACTGTCTTTTTACACTGTTGGTGATTTCCTATGCTATGCAGAAGCTTTTTAATTTGATGTGATAGCATTTGTTGATTCTTAATATTATTTCTAATATCCTTTTAAATCTCTCTTTTCCACAGCACTGTATTTTGCATTGTAGAAGTCTTTTACTTCCTTGGTTTGGTTAATTTCTAAGCTTTTCTTTTTTCTTTTCATTTTTCTAGTGAAAGGTATTGTTTTCCTAATTTCCCACTTAGTGAGTTGTTAATGATCTATGAGACCACTGTTAACTTTTGGGTGTTGCCTTTATATCCTCCCATACTTCTGAATTTGATTATTAGTTGTAGGACTCTTTTGGTGGAGGTTTTGAGGTCTTCTCTGTAGATAATTATATAATCTGCAATTAATGATAATTTAACTTCTTCCTTCCCAACAAATACCCCTTTTATTTCTTTCACTTGTCTAATTGTTCTTGCTAATGTTTCTACAACTATCTTGAACAGAAGATAGCAAGCATCATTCTCTTGTTCCTAATTTTAGAAGAAAAGCTTTCAGCTGCTCTCCATTTACTATGATGTTAGTCACCATTTTATCACAGATGGCTTTTATCATACTGAGGTAAAGACCTTCTGTTGCTATTTTCTTCAGGATTTTTTATCATGAATGCTTATGTTTGTCAAATGCTATTTCTGCATCTGTTGTGATGATCATGTAACCTTTGTCCTTGCTTCTATTTACACAATGTATTACATTTATTGATTTTCTTATCTTGGAACATCCCTGCATTCCTGGAATGAATCCTACTTGGTCATGATGTTTGATCTTTGTGATGATTTGCTGCATTCTGTTTGCCAGTATCTAATTAAAGGTTTTTGCATCTATGATCATTAAAGTTTATATTATAGTTCTTTTTATTTTTTTAATTAATTAAGTTTATTGGTACTTTATGTATATATAATGATCACATTCATCATCAATTTGTACCTGTACATGATATATCTTGATTCTTATTTTTTCTCATTTCCCTACCCTCCCTTCAACTCCTCTTTCCTTCTTTTCCTTTTTCCTTCTTTTCTCATTTTTTTCTTTCCCTTCCATCCTTTCCCCCCTCTCCCTAGGTCTCTTACCTATTTGAACATTTTCTTTCTATTTCACAATATCTAGTATACATTTTGGTTGTCTTTTATGCTTTCAGTTTCTCACACCAGAGAAGCAATGTGGTATTTACACGTGTGTCCAATTTATTTCACTTTAAAATATATTCTCAAGATGCATCCATTTAGCTATAAATGTTTGAAATTTATCTATCTTTATGGCTGAGTAGTACTCCATTGTATAAAAAACCCCGCATCTTTATTCATTCATTGGTTGATGGCCATTTGGGCTGTTTCCAAGATTTAGCTATTATAAACTGTGCTGCTATAAACATGGGTATGTATATATCCCTGTGGTATGATGCTTTTAATTCTTTCGGGAAGATACCAAGAAGGGGAATAGCTGGGTAAAATGGAACCTCTAGTTCTAGTTTTTTGAGGAATCTCCACACTGATTTCCACAATGCTTGCACCACTCTACATTCCCACCAACAGTGAGGAAGAGTTCCTTTTTTCCCACAGCCCACCAGCATTTGTTATTGGTTGATTTCTCGATAACAGCCATACTTTCTGGGGTGAGATGGAATCTCTTATTTACTGCATACATTTTCGTAGATTGTTTCAGATTTTGTTATTTAACCATAAATCGAGTTCATACAGTTAAAGGTGGCAAATTAATAGTTACCAAAGTTTGTCATTTGGTATGCTGTGTTTGATGCTGTTGCTATTGCTGATTGTACTACTTTAGCCAAGGAGACATAATTGTTCTAATCAGTTGTTCTTCCTGGTATACCAAGACTGAGACAGCAAAAGGGTCATAAAAAATGCTAAAAGCCAATGCCAAAAACCCAGGGGCTAGGCCAAGCAGGCAGCAACTTCTCCAATAAATTGAAGAAGTAGAGTCTTGCAATAGACTCAAAACCTAAAAGCCTGGAAGACACCTCAGAGAAGTAGTCATTTCCTAAGTGTTCTAAATACAAACAATAAAGCTACTCACCATAAGCAATCTACAAGCATCAACCCAGGAGTTAAACTAAAAGTAAACAAACAAAAAAAGAAAATGAGAAGACACTTAAACAAGATGCAATCCTAGACTTCTAGTTCTTTTTTGATTGGGTCTTTTTCTTGTTTTGGAATCAGGGTAGTACTTGCTTCCATGAATGACTTTGGGAGTTCTGTTTCCCTTTTTTCATTAAAGAGTTTGTGTAACACTGGGATTAGATCTTCTCTAAAGTTCATGTAAAATTTGGCGGTGAATCCACTGGGACTTGAGCTTTTCTTAGTTGGTAGTTTTAAAAATATTACTTCTTGAATTTCACTGCCTGGTATTGGTTTATTCAGGATTTTTATATCTTCTTGGTTCAGCTTTGGTAGTTCCTATGTATCTAGGAATTTATCTACTTCTGAATTTTCCATTTTATTACAGTACAGGTTCTCTAATTGATTGCCAATAATCTTCTGGATTTTGGCAGAAATCATTGTGATTTCACCTTTTTCCTTTCTAATTGCATGGTTTTGGGTGTTTTCTTATTTTGGTAATAGTTTGTCTATTTTGTTTAGTCTTTCAAAGAACCAACTCATCATCTCATCAATTCTTTGTAGATTTTTAGTCTCAATTTCATGAATTTCTGCCCTGATCTTTATAATTTCCTTCCTCATAATAGCTTTGGGTTTAGGTTGTTCTCATTTTTCTAGGAGTTTTAGGTAAATGATTAGCTTATTTATTTGAGCTCATTCCTTTTTTCTGTTGTGAGGATTCACTGTTATAAACTGCTCTCTTAGGACTGCTTGCATTGTGTTCCATAAGTCCTGTTATGTCTTACTGGCATTAGCATTCTATTGTAGAAACTCTAATTTCTTCTTTCATCTTATCTGTGATCCATTGATCATTCAAAAGAGTAGTGTCTATTTTTCACGTTTTTGAATAGTTTTTCTGATGCTTATTGCCATTGAGTTCTAGTTTCATGGCACTATAATTCAATAATATGCATTGGTAATTTTGATTCTTGTGCATTTACTTACGTATGATTTATGGCCTAATATATGGCCTGTTTTGTAGAAAGTCCTATGTGATACTGGGAAAAGTTTGCATTCTGTTGTTGTTTGATGAAATACTCTGTAGATATCTATTAATTCCATTTGTTCAACTCTGATATTTCTTTGTTGATTTTTTGTCTAATTGATCTGTCCATTTTTGACAGGGGGTTATTGAGATGCCCCATTACTATTGTATTGGTGTTGATAATGTTCTAAAACAAGAGGCCTAGAAAGAGTCTCTCAGTGAAGTATGTAGAACAAAATAATATGCTTTCACAGAACAAATGAAGCAAATGAGCTGTGAGATTTAGGACCTGGAAGAAAGCAGAGGCAGATGAAAAATAACTCTTCTGAGGTAAATTATTGGATGAATCTGTGAATATCCTGTTCTCTTTCTTCAAGACTTCAGAAAACCAAGCCATTTGAGAAGAATGTAAATGACTAAGAAGTCCTATTGGTAAAATGATGGAGAATATTTTTGTGAATTCTAAAAGCCTTGTTTGCAAAGCTCATTTTTGCTCCTTGGAAAAAAGTTTTATATTTGAATTTTCAAAGACAATACATCAGAAAATGGATAAAATACATATTTTACTGATAAGCTATTTGTTTCACTCTGTGAAAGAGTAGATAGATATCTAAATATAGGGTTATTTTATTTGTGTATATGAAGTGAATTAATGTGTTTAAGAAGGAATCATAAATTCATATACTACAGAAGTTAAGCATATAATATAAATAATGAAAGTGAGTGATTTTAAACAATACATCAGTGGAGCCTGTGGAGAACAGGAAAGCAAGTATGAAACTGAATTCAATTACCACATGAGAATATAAACCCAACATTGTCATGT
Source organism: Heterocephalus glaber (assembly GCF_053883595.1). Classification (NCBI taxonomy): domain Eukaryota; kingdom Metazoa; phylum Chordata; class Mammalia; order Rodentia; family Bathyergidae; genus Heterocephalus; species Heterocephalus glaber. The sequence continues at coordinate 12,714,637 of NW_028258384.1, read as the reverse complement.
CCCCTAAATTGTCAAGACAACCTCAAAATAAATAATTTTCACATAAAATCTTCCAGTTTGCAAATATTGACAACTATTCTTGTTGGTGGTGGTAGCGTTGCCTTTTTTGTTTTTGTTTGTAAAACTGTGGGAGTGAAACAAAATAAAATCTAGATTACTATCTGATAGGTCTGATCCCCTACAGCAGCCTCAGTTTCTGGAATGGCTTTTTCTGACCACTTAATCCTGGGGAACAATGTCTACTCTGTAAGGACATGGCACACTCAACTTACCTGGTAGGATACAGGATATCTGTAACAGAACATTAGCCTTTCCTATTGCCACATACTCAGCTCTTCTTGCTTCACTGATTCCTTGCTCTCCCAGGACTGCTAAGCCAGGTCATAAAAGCTCCATAAATTTGACTCTAACTCTCCTTTGAAGTTATTCCACAGAGGTCTCTCTCAGAACCCCAAATTCAGCCTGGCTGTTTTATTTCTGGTGTTTTGTTTTGTTTTTTGGTACCAGGGCTAGAACTGAGGTCCTTGTGCTTGCGGCGTAGGGGGTGGAACCACTAAGCTAAATCCCCGGCCTGAGCCTGGCTGCTTTATTTTACTGGTTCACCACCATTTACCAATCATGAGCCATCCATTTAATTTGTATTATTCATTTATGTAGCAAACATTTATTAAGTCCCTACTATATTTCAGACCATATTCTAATTACCTTGGATAAAAATAGTGAACAAAATAAGTAAAATATCTTCTCTCATGGAGCTCACTTTCTAGCTGCACAGAATAGACAACACAATTTACAGTAATTGTCCTATCCAACTTGGTATTGGTATAACAAAATACACAAGGCTGCATCTTTATAAAAATGTATTTAGCTCAAAGTTCTGGAGATTCAAGAGCATGGTGGTACGATCTGCTTGGTTCTGGTGAGGGCCTTAGGGTGTATAGTATTGAATGGCACAGACATGCCCAAGAAAGGTTAATGTCACATACATAAAGAGAGATTTAGAGGTGATGCCAAGCTCACTTAAAACAACCACTCTCAAGGGACTTCACTTAAGAGTGAGAATGCAATCCTGTGCAAAAAAGCTTTAATCTCTCTTAAAACCATAATCATCTCCCCTTAGGCCCACCATTTAAAGGTTCCATTATCTTTTACCACTGCTACACTGAGGACTAACCTTCCAATATATGAAAATTGTGGATATACTGAGACCATATTCAAACTATAGCAATAATACTTCTTATATTTTTGTTCATAAAAACTGACAAATATAGACAGTTTCAGTGGAACGCATATGTAAATGTACATCTTACCAATTTTTCTCTCTCTTCACCAGTAAATGAATATTAATTCAAGTTATATCTTATTATTATCATATTATTGCATAAGAGGAAAAATTAATTTTTTCTAAATTTTCACTACATTATAGGGATGGTAGGTAATGAATTTAGGAGCCTATATTTGTTAAATTCTTTAGTGTGGGTATGTGAAATACTGTGAGATAGTATCTTGAGACATTTCACTTTTACTATCCCTCTTCCTTCTATCCATTACTCTTTCCCACTAATTGGGTAACAGAGATAGCTTTCCATGTGCCCTTCCATTGATTACAAGGTGTCCTTGCCTTCAAACAAAGAAGTCAATAGAGTTCTGAATGGATCTTGAACATGGCAGACATGCTTATCTAAAATCCAAAGTATTTTAACTTATGAGAGTCAAATGTAATTGATAAGGAAAAAAATTTCTTAGAATTCTAAAATTTATATATGGGGCAAAATAGGAGAGCATAAGTTAGTACAATCAACCATCAAGTGAGCGTCTTTTAATGGAGGAAGGGGAAGGTGGGAGTAACAGCGAGTATTGTCTGGCTTTGCAAAGCATAATGTCCTGGGCCGGGGATTTGGCTCAGTGGTTCTGGCACCTGCCTAGCAAGTGCAAGGTTCCGAGTACAATCACTGGTACCAAAAAACAAAATGTAATCTCCAGAAAACCAAAATTTACAGTGTATTAGTCACTTTTCCATTTGTGGGACAAAATATCCAACTGTAACTTAAAGAGAAGGTTATTTTGGCTCACAGTTTTAGTGGGTTTGATTCATGTTTGGCAAGCTGCAGGGCAGAAACAGAATAGCAGAAGGGCATGGTGGAGGAAAGCTGCTCACTTCATGGCAGCGAAGAAACTGCGAGAGGTCAAGAGCTGTGACAAAAATATGCCTTTCCAAGTCACTTCCCCAATGACCTTCCTGCCTCTTCTGACCAAGCCTCCTCTCTGAACAGCACAGTCAGTTGTGAACTCATCAGTGAACTAATGCACTAATGAGTACAGTGACCCCTTGATCCAATCACCTTGGAAACACATGAGGCTTTTAGAAGAGACATTATAAATCTAAACCATAACACAAAGGGATGTGTTTTGGTGGTAGATTAGCAATGGCAGTAGGGTGGGAGTTATTCAGAGAGACAGACCTGAAGACATCCTACATCCCTCATACATATCTCAAACATGAAAGCATTTAAGTACTCCAGAGCCCCCAGCATGAAGCTGAAAAAATGCTGATGGAACCAGCTTTGAAGATAAAAGGAAAAGATAATAAACTGAAATCTTGCACTAATCACATTTAAAAGTAAAGTTACCTCCTCTCCCACCTCTGTCTCTTGACTTCCCCACATGCATACCCAGTAAAATTGCACCACAGAAACTTGGAAGGGAACATATACCCACTGGGGATTTTATCATTAAATCTTTTGCAGTGTGAAATTTAATCCCATGTTTTCATAAATTCTCAGTAAAATGTTTTTAAAAGTAAAATAAACCAGTATGATAAGTAAAAATAAACCAGTATGATAAGTCCAGTATGATTGGAATCTTGTGAATGCCAGTACAGGAGACACATTTTGTGTTAAGTTTTGTGGGAGGCCAAAATACAGTCACAGAGTATGAATGGGATGTGTAGCCAATTAGTGAGCTTTAAAAGTTATATGTGATGAATTTTTAATACAGAAAATATGTCTCAAATGTCTTTCTAACTTTCTGAACCTCACCTATCTAGTCTGCAAAATGAAAACAAAGATATCTAAATGATAAAGTTGCTTAAAGGATTAGAAACAATAAATTGAAAATACCTAACATAGTGTCTTGCACAGTAACCCCTTAAAGAAACAGTGCCAAAGAAGGACGGGGTTGTAGTTCAATGATAGAGCATGTGTGTAGCACGTGTGGAGTCCTGGACTTGAACCCTACCACAACAACAACAAAAAAGAAATGATAACATTTTCAATAATATTATTCATACATCTTATTACATTTACTTTAAAGACAATTTGTATTCAAAATCAGATATTATTCTATTATTTGAAAGTATACCTTTAGCTTATATGTTATAAAGGAGCTAGATTCAATCTATAATAATCAATGCCTTCATTTTAATTCTGTGTATAAATCTGAAGAAACGATGTGATGTGTTACATCAAAGGAAAAAACTAACAGCCATGGATTGTGTTTAGATGTCCCCCCAAAGCTTCATGCTTTTCCAGAGGAGGTCGAATCTAGAGTGTAATTGACTCAGGGCAGGGGTTAGTCCTGAGGGCACTAGGATCAAGGGCATGCATGCTATTCACCCTAAGTAGTCGAATAAGATAAAAGGGGGCAGAAAGCTGCTGTTAAGGTCTCCCTCATTGCCTTTGCTGCCTCATGTGTGCCATGTTTTTTCTACTCTGCCAAGCCTGTTTGTCATCTCTGCCTTGGAGTTGGCAAATAATGGACTGAAATTTCTGCGAACTGTAACTGTAAATAAACCCCTTCCCCTCCAACTTTGGGTGTTGGGTACTTTGTCTCAGCAATGAGAGAAAAGTAACTAACACACTAATTTTATATCCCAAATATAAAAATCATCATGTGAAGAAATAAGGTTAGACTTGAGCTTATTTAAATATAGCCACATACACCCCTTCCTTGTTCTTCAAATATGTATTTTTTTCTTTTTCTGATTCAATCTCATTGAAGATTTCTCCCAGCCTTCTGAGCAGAAGGAAGACCTCCTTCCTTTATGTGCTCATGACATTTTCTCTATTCCTTTGTATTAAATAGCATTTGCCATCTAATGTCTGATATGACCATTGTTATATTTCTTTTTTCAAATAGAATATATTGGAGGCGGGGCCGAGTAGGGCCCAGTGGTTGCGGGCTGATAGGGACCTGCTTGCTCCGGCTTTCTCCACCAGCTTGCCACCGGCCACCAGGACAGGGTGAGGAGGACCCCCCCCCAAACCAGGCCCACCAGCTGATGGCTTGGCCATGCGGGCGCCTCCAACAACACCCCACCACCCCCACCCCGGCCTCTGGCCTTTTGGCTGTGCAGCTACTTGGTTAAACACTGCAGAGGCACAGGGGGACATAAAAGCCATTCTCCTGAGTGCCAGAAGTGAACAACAGAGAGACCACCTGTCTCAGGCTCCCTGATGAAAAACAAGCCCACTGGAAAAGTGAAGGGAATCTCTGCAATAAAGGCACACCAGACCACCGTGATTGGTAAGTTGGAGGGATCATCAGCTCCCATAGGAAACTGGACTTTCTTCAGGGGAAAAGCAGCTGAAACCTGCAGTAGAAACTTGCAGAGTGCAACCCTGCAGGACAGGGAGCTCAACTTGGGACTTGCAACAAAAAATTTGCCTGAATCTCATGGGTCTGGGACTAGCTTACTGAGACTCATTGACTTATAACTGCACACTGCTGCCCACGTTGTCTATTGTGACAGCAGAGACACACCTTGAAGGAGGCCTTTTATTTTTTAAAGGTGATAGATTAATAACTACCACAAATTGTCATTCTCTAAGTGGTGTTTGATGCTATGGTGTTGCTAATTATATGACTTGGGCTAAGGTGTTGTGGTTGAACTAAAGAGTTTTCCTTCCTGGTATAATGAAAATGAGATAGCCTCAGAGTCATTAGACTCAAAACCTAAAGACCAGCTATATCTGAAAGACACCTCTGAGAAGCAATCATTCCATAAGGGTTTTAAATACATAAACAAAGATACTTACAATAAACAACTTCATAATATCAACCCAGGAACTGAACCAAGGACAGTACCAAAAACGAAAATGAGAAAGCATTTAAGCAAGTCACAAACCCAGACTTCCACCCCACAAAAGGCAATTTCTGGGGGAAATGAGGTGCAAAAGTCTGGTAATCAACCACCTGGACACCCTGAAATGATAGCACAGGAAGTAACAATAGAGATGAATGAGGCCCTAGAAAACTTCAAAGCAGAAATAATCTCCCAGATAACTACAGAGATGGTGAGCAGAGTGAAAGACATGATTAGAGGATCTAGAACAGAGACAGATAAAAAAAATAGATGAGCTCAGAAACATGCTGGAAGCCATGAATGCCCAGCATAAGAAAGAAGTGGAAACCATGATTGCCCAACATAAGAAAGAAATGAAACAGATTCAAACATATTCAGGAGATAAAAAAACTCCATTGAAAGCTTGCAGAGGACATTAAGAGAATCTGAAGAGAGACTATCAGATATACAAGACAGGATTGCGCTGAAGGACCATGAAAACAGAGATTTCTTAAAAATAGTAAGGGACCATGAGAGATCAATTCAACAGCTGCTAGATGATGCAAAGAAGAATAACATAAGACTGATAGGAGTCCACAAAAAAACAGGAGAAAGTACAATTGACATAAAACAAAACTGTTCACAGAAGTAATAGTAGAAAACTTCCCAGACAGAGGTGGAGAATAGGACATACAGATAAGTGAGGCACATAGAACTCCATCCAGCCATGATCAAAAAAAACATCTACAGCTAGACATATGGTAGTCAAGATACCAGAAAGCCAACAGAGGAACAAAATCCTACAGACAGTTAGAAAAAAGAAACAAATCACCTATAAAGGAAAGCCCATCAGAATCATGGCTGACTTTTCAACACAAACCCTCAAATCAAGAAGAGCATAGAGTGAAGTATTTCAAGCCCTAAAAGAAAATAACTTCAAACCTAGAGTGTTGTATCCTGCAAAATTATCTTTCAAAATTGATGGGGAAATTAGATACTTCCATGACAAAAAACACCTGAGAAATTTCATGAACACCAAACCAGCACTCCAAACAATTCTAAGCAATATCCTAGAAAAAGGCAATGGAGGTCACAATTCCATGAGGCTCAACAGAGGGAAGCCACCAGACAAGGTAAGAAACTAAAGGGAAAGGGGAAAAAAGAAATAAGAGCCAACAACAGTAAAACATCATGACAAGGATGAGTCAATATCTCTCAATTATAACTATCAATGTTAATGGCCTCAATTCACCAATCAAAAGAAGTAGACTGACAGAATGGATTAAGAAGCAAAACCCAGCAATATGCTGTAAATAAGAAACACACTTAACTCAAAAAGAAATTCATAGACTGAAAGCAAAAGGATGGAAAATGGCTCTCCATAAAAAAGCAGGGGTAGCAATCTTACTTGCAGACAAAGTAGATTTCAAACCAAAACTAATTAAGAGAGACAAAATGGTCATTACTTCCTCGTGAAGGGAACAATCCAAGAGGAAGAGATGACAATCCTAAATGTATATGCAGCAAATATGAATGTCCCCAACTATACAAAACAAATATTAATGGACATGAAAAACCAAATAAGCACTAATACACTTGTAGTAGGGGACCTCAAAACCCCACTATCACAAGTAGACAGATCATCTAGACAAAAAATTAACAACGAAATTCTAGAACTGAACCAAGCTATTGAACAAATGGACTTAATAGATATTTACAGAGTGTTCCACCCCACAAAATCAGAATACATATTTTTTTCATCTGCACACAGGTCATTCTCCAAAGTAGACCAAATGCTAGCTCACAGGACATGTCTAAGTCAACGTAAAAGAATTGTAATTACCCCCTGTATGTTATCAGACCATAGTGCAATAAAATTGGAGATCAATAACATGAGAAATTGCAAAACTCCCACAAATACCTGGAAATTGAATAACACTCTCCTGAACAACCAATGGGTCACAGAGGAAATTAAAAAGAAATTAAACAGTTTCTTCAAGTAAATGATAATGCCAGTACAACATACAGGAATCTACGGGACACAATGAAAGCAGTTCTATGCAGGAAATTCATAGCAGTGAGTGCCCATATTAGGAAAAGAGAGAGACCTCAGATAAATAACCTAATGCAGAACCTCAAACTCCTAGAAGAAGAAGAGAATAACAAAGCCAAAGGCCCCACAAGAGAGGATATTATAAAGATCAGAGCAGAAATCAATACAAAGGAGACTAAGAGAATGATACAAAAAATTACTGAATCAAAGAGTTGGTTTCTTGAAAGAATAAATAAAATCGATAAACCTTTAGCCAACCTTATCAAAAAAAGGAAAGAAAAGACTCAAATCCATGCAATTAAGAACGAAAAAGGGGAAGTCACAACAGAATCAGCATAAATCCAGAGGATCACCAATACCTACTTCGAGAACCTATACTCTAATAAAAAGGAAAACACAGAAGAAAGGGATAGATTCCTAGATACATATGAATTGCCAAAGTTAAATGAAGAAGATATAGAAATTCTAAACACCCCAGTTACAGTGAGTGAAATTGAAAATGTAATAAAAAATTTACCAACAAAGAAGAGCCCAAGTCCTGATGGCTTAACTGCTGAATTCTACAAGACATTTAAAGAAGAACTAATGTCATTACTCTTTAAACCCATAAAGGAAATTGAAAGGCAAGCAAGGCTTCCAAACTCATTCCTGGAAGCAAGTGTGACTTTGATTCCAAAGCCAGGGAAAGACCCTACCCAAAAAGAGAACTACAGGCCAATCTCCCTAATGAACATAGATGGAAAAATCCTCAACAAGATACTGGCAAACAGAATACAGAGTGTTATCAAGAAGATCACACACCCTGACCAAGTCAGATTTATCCCAGGAATTCAAGGATGGTTCAACATTCATAAATCAATAAATGTAATACACTATATTAATAGAGTCAAGGACAAAAACCATATGATCATCTCAATAGATGCAGAAAAGGCATTCGACAAAATCCAACACCCATTCATGATAAAAATGCTCCAGAAAATTGGAATAGAAGGGCTTTATCTCAACCTCATTAAGGCTATCTATGAAAAACCAACAGCCAACATCATACTAAATGGTCAAAAACTGAAAACTTTCCTGCTAAAATCAGGAACAAGACAAGGATGCCCATATCACCACTTGTGTTCAATATAGTTCTGGAAACATTAGCCACAGCAATAAGAAAAGAGAAAGAAATAAAAGGAATAAAGGTAGGAAAGGAAGAAGTGAAACTGTCATTATTTGCTGATGATATGATACTTTTCATAGAGGACAGAAAAAACTCTACCAAAAGACTTCTAGGCTTTTTTTTTTGGTACTCAGGACCTTGCACATGCAAGGCAGGCATTGGAACCACTGAGCTAAATCCCCGGTCCCTGGACTTCTAGACTTAATTGACAGATTCAGTAGAGTAGCTGGATATAAGGTCAACACTCAAAAAACAATAGCCTTCTTGTACACAAATAGCAGACTCATTGAGAGAGAAATTAGGGAAACAATTCCTTTTACAATAGCATCCAAAAAAATGAAATATCTAGGAATCAATCTAACAAAGGAAGCCAAAGACCTCTACACTGAAAACTACAGCACCCTGAAAAAGGAGATCGAGGAGGACATAAGAAAATGCAAAGACATCCCTTGTTCCTGGGTAGGAAGAATCAATATAGTGAAAATGGCCATACTTCCAAAACTGCTATATTGATTTAATGCAATGCCAATTGTAATTCCAACAATATACTTCACAGAACTAGAGAAAACAATCCAAAAATTCATTTGGAACCAGAAGAGACCTAGAATAGCAAAAGCAATTCTGGGCAACAGAGACATGACTGGGGGTATCACAATACCCAACTTGAAGCTATACTGCAAAGCTACTGTGGTAAAAACAGCATGGTACTGGCAAAGAAACAGACCCAAGGATCAGTGCAATAGATTAGAAGATGGAGAAACAACTTCAGATATACTCAACCACCTCATCTTTGACAAAGGAGTCAACCACCCTCATTGGAGGAAAGATAGCCTATTTAATAAATGGTGTTGGAAAAACTGGATTTCAACCTGTCAGAGATTAAAACTAGACCCATATCTATCACCATGCACTAAACTAAGATAAAAGTGGATAAAATATCTAAATATTAAGACAGAAACACTAAACTTGCTGGAAGATAAATTAGGTAGAACTCTTGAAGATGTTGGCATAGGAAAAGACTTTATGAACAAAACCTCACTAGCATGGGAACTAGCAGAAAGAATCAACAACTGGGATTTCATCTTATTGAAAAGCTTCTGCACAGCAAGAGAAACCACCAACAGAGCTAACAGACAACCTACAATGTGGGAAAAAAATTTTAGCAGCTGTAACTCAGACCAAGGGCTACTATCTAGAATATATAAAGAACTGAAAAAAATCAGACCCCCCAAATTCAAAGACCCAATTCAAAAATGGGCATCTGAAATGAACAGACATTTCTCAGACAAAGAAGTAAAAGCAGCAAACATATGAAAAAACATAAACATATGAAAAAATGTTCAACATCACTGGTCATTCGAGAGATGCAGATGAAAACAACCCTGAGATTCCACCTCATCCCACAAAGATTGGCTGCTATCAAGAAATCAACCAATAACAAATGCTGGTGGGGGTGTGGCGAGAATGGAACCCTTCTCCTTTGTTGGTGGGAGTGCAGACTGGTGCAACCACTATGGAAATCAGTGTGGAGATACCTCAAAGAACTAGGGCTGGAGGTCCCATTTGACCCAGCTATTCCCCTGCTGGGTATTTTCCCTAAAGAATTAAAAGAATCATACCACAGAGATATATGTGCACCCATGTTTATTGCAGCATAGTTTGTAATAGCTAAAGCTTGGAAACAGCCCAAATGCCCATCAACTGGAAACTGGATAAAGAAGTTGTGGTTCTTTTATAAAATGGAGCACTACTCAGCCATGAAGAATGAGAAACTAGAGTCATTTATAGCTAAATGGATGCATATTGAGTCCATACTCTTCAATGAAATAAATAAGACACACATGTGTAACTACTGAATAGTTTCTCTAGTGTGAGAAACTGAGAGTATAAATAAGGACTAAAAGGATTAATAACTAATAATTGATACTTTGAAATAAGAAAAGGTCCAGAGGAGTAGGGGTGGTGGAAGGAGATGGGGAAAGGAAAGAATGGAAAGGAAAATTATGAGAAAAGAAAAAAAATGGAAACGAAGTATGTAAATAGGGAAGTGTGGAGGGGTGAAGTTCGCACAGGCAATGGGGAAAAAAGAAGAACCAAGATACATCATGTACCGGTACAAGCACCCAAAGATAAAGGTAAATGTATTGTATACCTAAAATATACCAATAAAATCATTTAAGCAAAAAAAACCCCCAATATATCCATTTTTATTCATCTTTATACAGCCTACTAGTGTCTTGTACCCAGTAGTCCTACTCACTGTATGCTTTAAATTTAACAACATTTCATTCATTTGTCATTTTCATATCCAGTGAAACACTGCAAATATATCTTAAATTAATTGACCTTGAAATTTAAAACAACAACAGCAGCAACAAAATCTCTAAATTTTTGCTTTATCTTAAACCTTGGGATATTAGTTTGAATACCTATTAGCTTGAAATATTTAGTTTTTAAAAGAAAGTAAATTAAAACAATGAGCTTCTATTTCACACCCACAGGGATGGCTAGAATTTAAAGGTCAGATAAAAAATAAAAATAAATGAAAAATAAAAAGTCAGATGAGGAAAAATCGGATCCCTCATACATTTCTAGTGTGAATATAAATATGACTCAATCATTTAGGAAATATTCTTGAAGTTTGTCAAGTCATTAACACAGAGTTATCACATGGCACATAAATTTCAATCCCAGATATATACCTAACAGAAATGGAAATATATACCCACTCAAAAATTTGTACGTGAATATTTATCTCAACACTATTTATAAGAGCCAAAGCATGGAAATAGCCCAAATGTACATTAACTGATGTATGAATAAGCAACTTGTATACCCATACAATAGAGTGATTTTTGAGCCATAAAATGAAGAACCAATACATGCTAGAACGTGCACAAACCTTGAAAAATATTATAGTATGTGAAATAAACAAGTAGCAAAAGAGCACATATTGTATGATTCTGTTTATATGAAATATCCAGAACAGGAAATCAATAGAGACAGAAAGCAGACTAGTTTTGTCAGGGACTAGTGTCACTAAGAAGAGAAAAGGTTGATAGTGAAGGTGTTTCAAGTTTCTTCTTGGGATGATGAAAATGTTCTAAAAATGACCGTATTAATGGTTGCCCAACTGGTAATATACTGAAAACAACTGAATAGTAAACTTAAGTGGGTAAATTTTAGGGTCTGTGAATGATACCTCAATAAAGCTACTGAAAGAAAGTGCTTTATTCTAAGCCCTGGAAACATTAGTTTGAAAGCTTACTATTATTTCTAAACATCTGCTTCTTGTAATAATGCAAATTAAAGATCTACTAAACTAATAGAGAAACTATTTAATCACAATTGCTAATCACTTTGTTGGATTTATTATTCAACTGTATTTGTTTACTTGCTGTTATCTAAATTTTATTATCTTACTTTTTTGTTTACTAGGTGGGTTACTAGTCATCTCAGAAGTCAGTGTCATTAAATTTCTATTGAGCAGTCACAGGAAATAGCACTCTTTTATGACAGGAAGTAATCAGAAGCCAGCACCTCTGCTTATGGCTGTGGGGTCTGTGGAGGCTATATGCTATACAACTCATGGGATGACATGTACATAGGTTATAATGTGAATGATGCCTCTTAGAGCTAGGCAATATAGTAGTCTTAATCAAATCTTCTTTGTTGTCATTGCCGTTTTCTAATCATTTAGAGTCAAGTTTGACTTTTTACTTATCTTCTCATCCACTATACAATATACTGATTGACTTGATACTCCTACTGATGTGTCTCCCAAATTCACTCTTGTTCCATTCTTACTGCCCTTCCATCATTTTGCCACTCATTTTCTCCCTAAATTACTTCAGTAGATTCCCAAATGATCTTCCCATCTCTCATTCTTTATTATATTCTCCAAACTGCAGAATTTTTTTTCTTAAGACATAACCAAGTCTTTCTCTGTACAAAAGCTCTCAATGTTTCTAGTTACCTCTGATATACAAGTTTCTTAGCTTGCATTCAAGGTCCTTATGACTTCCCTGAAATCCATTTTGGAAAGCTCACCTTTGACCAATTCTTTTCCGTGTTCCATATTGCAATCACACAGTTTAATTCTCTGTTCCTCACACCCCTCAATGTACTTTGGTTTTTCCACAATGTGGATTATAATGTTCCTCCTGTTTATAATGCCATTCCCATTCATTTATTTGTGCTTGAATCCAACATTTTCCTGACAGCAAAGCCCAAACACTACCATCTCCTAGATGCCTTTTCCCTTCTCTTGGAGGAATGAATAGATCTTTATTATACAAGTTCAAATTATGTTATTTATATTTTTATTATCTTACTTATTTTATGGCTAGTATTATAAAACATCCTTGTGTGTGTCCATCTTTTCCATCCTTACCCTTCATGTCTCTACTCATCTTTGTGTATAATAGGTATTCAAAGAATCTTCATTGAATAGTAGAAAGAAATATGCTGTATGAGACTGGGAAAGAAAATGAGAAGTAGAAGAAGAGAAAAAGGTGTATAAAAACACCACAAAATTTTTAAAAATTAAAGAATACACTGGAGTCCTACTATAAGTACAACCCTGTATACATGAACTATGAAAAGCTGTGAATTTGCACCATGGGAAAAATATGGTTGATGATTGATGGTTCACATTGCAAAGTATCTTCTATAGAAACTCTTCAATGGTTTCTGTATTAGTGTTCTCTAAAGAAACAGAAATTATAAGATATGTACTAAATATAATATTATGAGATTTTGTATACGATGACATTGCTCTATGCAGTTATAGAGACTGAGAAGTACCACAATCTGCTGATGGCAAACTTGAGACCCAGAAAAGCTGGTGATGTAGGTTAAAGGCTGGATACAGATAAACCCTGAAATAATGTTTAATCACGTATCTGCACATTCTTCAACCCAGTGAAGTTGACAGCAAAAAAATTAACCATCACAGTTTCTTAAATAGAAAGACAAGACATGTGATGAAGAGATACAAACAAGGCTAGAGAGTATAGATATGGATAACCTTGGGTAACTTTGATTATGTCCTGAGGTTGCAGTTTTTGTAAAAGTACAGTTTTGAAATTATGATTTTCCTTGTCTCCTTTTTATTCATCTTTATTTCTTCTATTCCACTATTTGACCTCATTTCCTCCCTAAGTGTTGGGTCCCTTATTCTTAAGGGATGCAGCGGGGCTGAAAGTTCACCTTCTTATGACTGCTTCAGGCTGCAGGAGGAGGCTGGCCCTCCTTTAAATTTCTTAAAGATGCTGTATGTTCATAAATTGGCTTGATTGATAAGGTAAAAGGTAGAAACTTAATCTTAAAAAATAAAATAGACTTTAAAATGTAAAAAAAAAAGGCAAGACATAATAGAAAATATAATAGAGGAATACCTGCATGTGTGAAATTGGGAAAACATGAAGAATAACTTTAAGAACATTTCTAGACCAAGGTACTTTTCTTTCTTTTTCCTTTTAGTTGTGGCAAATCTAAAGTTAGGATCATTTTATATCATGTTTGGATATCTTCTCTCAACTATAATATGCATGATTATGATCATTTCTTATACTCTCCATGCTTCAGCTAAAAATAACATTATTTCTTATTCTAAGATAAAGTCTAATAGAGCCAGATAGTTTACAAAGAAAAAGCAATGGCCTACTTACAATTTTACTCATGAAAATTGTTATCCTCTTTTGGTGATCTTAAACTAATATCTATTAGATTATATGCCAAATTTTGTCAGCACTGTATTTCAGCAAGTCAAACTATATCACTGATCTAAAATTTGTACAGATCTGTTATTTTATTAAAATAAAAACTACCTCCAGTATAGTTAAAGAAATTAATCATGTCTTTCCACATACATTTATGATATAAACATGCCAGGTTTGATTAGGAGAATATTACTTGGTATATGGTACATTTCATCTCTCTCAATTTTATCACTATTTAATGTCTATGGTAAAGGTCAGGCTAACTTTTTAGTAGAACAAATGCCTAGAAATAGGCAGACATAGATATGTGGATCTAAGCATCCATGTATGTGCAAAAAATGTACTTTGGGAGGCAGAACATCCAGCTGAGAAAATCTGACAGATTGTTAGTCCTAACTTCATGTCACGCTAAGATAAGGGAATATGTGCCTAAGATATAAGTTATTGTAAGAGGAAAAACAAACAAGCCAACCTTCACGTCCATGGATTTTAAAAAGACATTTTTGGAATGCATGAAAATTCTCAAAATGAAATAAAATAAGGGTTTCAATTTATGTCTTCATGACTTGGTCTCAAAATACATAAACTAAAAAGAGTTCAACTGAAAATTCATTAACTTTATTTAAAAATTGTCATGTTCCAGACATTGTGATAGGTACTGCAGGGAACTAGATGAGAAAACCCCCCCATAAATTGTGTTCTCTAGGAGCTTTCAATCTAGCAAATGGGATAAGGGACGTCCAGAACTAACTATAATTTAAAACTGAAATCAATGAAAGTGTTCCCAAAATAAGATCTAAAGTAACACTATGTTTGCATTGGACATATTCTTTTACATAGTATCACTTATCTGTGGTTTTCCCTGTCATAATCTATAGTTCTGAAGGTTCAGTTAATTATTATGTTGCACTGCCTCCAACTCACCCCCACCCCTACCCTTTGAGTGACCATGTGGTCTGAACTGGCCAATCACACTAACTTGTCCTGTGCCACCGTCATTGGTCTGTATATGGGTCCTTCACCTAAGTAGACTGTCCTGTATATTTTTTTTCTTTGTCCTTCCAGGTCTATTAACTACTTAGGTTTTTACTCTGCTCTGATCTTTGGGAGGTTGATCTTTATGAAGTACCTCAATGAATTTCTTTTCTGACTGATTTCTTGTTAGATTCAGACAATGGCAAGCTTTGGAAAGAGAATAAAATAAGTGAAGAAAATGAGGTCAGTGTATTTATTCCTGTGATTTTTTTCCTTGCAATGTTACTGTGGATTGGCTACAACTGTGTACTGAAGTCTCAGAACCTGTCACACGGCCTTCTTCATAGGGCTACCCTCTCAAATAACTGTTCATACCCATTATGCCTTCTGGCCTAGGAGTGATAACAGTTGTATTTTATTTTTATGGCTGTACAATTATTTGTTGCTTTCTCTAAATCTTGCCAAAAATAACCCAGGTTGCATGTGCCTTCAATTTTTGCTGAGTCCCTGATAGAGAGGAATAAACAGACAATTTTCCTGATATATGGATCAAGAGAAAGAGAGGTGTTCTAGTTTTTCAATATCAAGCTGTAAAGATTGCAGTATGTGTTTGCAATAGCTCTTCTCCCTAAAAATCTGAGAGACTGCTAGGAATGAAGCCAATCTCTTCACAGAAGAACAAGGCCAAGGAAGAAGGGGGGGGCACAAACAGAGGGAAGTAGGGAGGGAAATTATGACATTGGTTGCACCTCAGGATTCAGTCATGTTTAATCCTGGCTTTCCCCATTATATGAACTAGTAAATTCCTTTTTGCTTGAGCTAGTTCGAGTTGGGATTCAATCACTTGCAACCAAAATAGTCCCGATTAATACAGCGCTTAAGAGAAAGAAGATATATCATGTTGTTTGAAAGATCAGTAAACCTGCTATGACACACAGAGTAGCTAAGAGAGATTTTGAAGGAAGTATATGATTTTTAGAGCAAATATAAGAAAAAAATGCTTTTCAGTCAGAGGAAGCAATTTAAACAATGATATAGAGACATACAAACATGCAAGGTATAGTAAATAGACTAGTTTTGCTGCACAATATGGTATAGGTAGAGGAGGAGTAGTGACATCTAAAACTGGAAAGGTAAAATTAATCTTTGACTTGACTAAAACACTTGGTATGGGTTGGAGGCATAGATTCTTGGGTGTGACTATGAGAGTTCTCTTATGAGATAGCATGATTGAAATGTTATTATAAGATGACATTGCTTTACTTTCTACAAATTATCTATTGCTAAATATAAAATCACCCTAAAATTTAACATCTTAAAATAATACATATGCATTATCTCATAGTTTCTGTGTTTTGGGAATTCTGGAGTAAATTAGCAGAGCGATCTTGTCTTAGAGTTTTTCATGAGGTTGTAATCAAGGTTTCAGCTGAGGCTAAAGTCATCAAAAGGCTAATTGGGGCTGGATGATCTGCTTTCATGATGGCTTACACAAATGGGTTTTGACAAAAAGCCTTAACTCTTTGCTGTATATGGATCAATGTTCTGGTAGCATAGAACTGCCCATAGAGATTCTTTAGTGTCCTCATGAATTAAAAGCTGGCTCTTCCCAGAGCAAGTGATCTCAGGAAGAATAGGTGGAACTCCAATGCCATGACCACCTTATCTTTTAAAGTCATACACCGTAATTTCCACAGAATCCTATTTTCACACAATCCACAGAATCCTATTTTTAGCAGGTTTGATATAGGAAAGGGTTTTGTAAAGGCATGAATGCCAGGATATAGAGACTATGAGGATCACTTTAGAGGCTGGCTTCCCTAGTTCCTACTTTTCTATTATGATGAAAATTTGTAATTTGTATACTGTTATAAGGCAATTTAGACTGTGATTGAAGTTTCATTATAATTGTTTTTGTTTTCATATATTTTAAATGTTCCATACCATTTCATGTGTTTCAGTAGTTCTATGCTTCACAGAGACATTTCCTTTTCTTCTCTGCAAAGCCAAAGGAGCCTATGATTCTCCCTTAGTTGACCTCTTATGATAGTATTGAGTTATATCTCCAATCGCTGAACAATTTTAAATACTAAGTTTGTGATATCATTTTTAAGTTGAGACCACTGCATGGAGGATGTTATGGTTTATATTTCTATGTCCCCTTAAAGCCTCATATACTCATAGGTGGGGCTTTGGGGCAATGATTGTATCATGGGGCTGTGACACTTAACAGTGGATTAGTTCACTGATGATTTTATAACTAAATGTAAGGCTGGGAGGTGAAGCATGTTTGGAGGAGGTGGGTCAGTAGGGGCATGGCCTGGAAGGATCTATCTCCCTCCGTTCTCTTTGGTCTCTCTTTTCTTCCTGCCTACCATGCCATGAGCAATTCTCCTCTGCCATTTCATCCTGCCTTTGAGACAGCTGACTATGGACTGAAACCTCTACAAACTGTAAGTCAAAAATAAACCTTTCCTTATTATGTTGTGGGTGTTGGGTATTGTGTTCCAGTGAGGAGAAAGTAACTAAGAGGATTTTTAAAGCTAGGCTAAATTGGCTTTAGTTTTTTTTATTTTTCACTCATTTCATAGCATGATGTTAAATGGTACCAATACATCACTTCAAACTCTAAACTTAATATTTAAAATTGTAGAGGGATTTTGGGTATAACTCAATGGTAGAGCAAGTCTTTAGTATGCACAAGACCCTGGGTGATCCCCAGCACTGCAAAACAAACAAGCAAACATTACAGAAATCAGTATTTGTGTGGGAGAGGTTCCTAACAATTGACAAAAAAAAATAATGAAACACCTTTCTCCAGAGGTCTTCAAATTAGAATAGCTTCTTAAAATAATCTGGCTGTGAATTGGATTGAAGGAAAGGGATACACTTATAACTTAAGATCTGTTCTCATCATATGATTTTCTAATCAATATATACATCAGAATTAATATTTCTAGTATTTGAAGAGTAATTTTAAAAAAAATTTCAGCTGTATTTTTTAGGTGGAGAAACAGTAGAGAACCATTTCTAATCAGATTTTGTAAGCCTTTTGTGCTAATTTGTTCTTGGCTACATCAGTGCTTTAAAACTTTTTAATCAAAACTCTTTGGCCTTGGGTTTGATCTGCAGAACTTGATTTTAAAAAGCACTATTAATTCTTTTGGGCTGGGGATGTAGCTCAGTAGTAGAACTATTGCCTACCATGCCTGAGGCTCTGGGTTCAATGTAGAGTAGAGAGGGAAAATCAAAACCAAAAAAATGCTCTTTTGGCTGTAATAATCACTTTGTAAGCCAAAGAAAAGAGTGTTATCGAAGGTGAGCAGGTCCCAGCACCCGGAAGGAAGCTCCCTGCCTCCATCCCAGACTCCTAGGGCAGAGAAGCTCAGCTGGTCCCAGCACCCGGAAGGAAGCTCCCCTGCTGCCATCCCAGGCTTCTAGGGCAGAGAAGGTGAACCGCGTGGGTGCCAGAAGCACCCCCCCCACCGTGGAAATGAGAAAACACATAAACAAGCCTCAAAAACAGACTTCCAGATCACCTACAGCAACTCCAAAGGGAAATAAGATGGAACAATCTGATACTCAACCACCTGGACTCTCTGAACTGGCAACAAAAGAGGATCTGGGAAAAATGAAATCAGAAATAATTACTCAGATAACGGCAAAGATTTTGCTAATGGTGCAAGACATGATTAATAAATCTAGACAGGACACAGATGAAAAAATAGAGGATGTGAGGAACATGATGGAATCCCAACACAGGAAACAAATGGAATCCATAAAACAGATACAAACAGATTTCCAAGAGATTAAAAACTCCATTGAAAGTCTGCACAGCAGAATGAACCAATGTGAGGATAGAATTTCACATATACAAGATAAGATTGCAATTAGTGAAGAGGAAAAGAAAAATTGCTTTAAAATTGTAAGGGAACAGGAGAAATCAATCCAGCAGCTGCTAGACGATCAAAAGAAGAATAACATAAGACTGATTGGAGTCAATGAAGAAACAGGAGGGAGTGCAGATGACATAAAAAATCTGTTCACAAAAGTGATGGCAGAAAACTTCCCAAGGAGGGGAAAAGAACTTGACATACAGATAAGTGAGGCATATAGGACTCCAGCTAGCCTTGATCAAAAAAACTCTACACATAGGCATATAATAGTTAGGATTCCAGAAATCCAACAGAAGAACAAAATTCTACAAGCAGTGAGAGAAAAGAAACAAATCACATACAAAGGAAAGCCCATCAGAATCACAGCAGACTTCTCAATGCAAACCCTCAAGGCAAAAAGAGCTTGGAGGGATGTATTTCAAGCCCTAAAAGAAAACAGCCTCCAACCCAGATTGATGTGCCCTGCAAAACTATCTTTCAAAATTGATGGAGAAATAAGATACTTTCATGATAAAGAGCACTTCAGAAACTTCATGAATACCAAACCGGCACTCCAAGAAACTTTAGACAATACCCTAGGAAAAGACAATGAGGATCACAACCCCAGGAAACCCAGCAGAATGAATCCATTGGGGGTGACAAATTAAACGCAAAGGGGGAGAATCCAACAAAAAGAAAAAGTCATGACAAGACTTTTAAAACTTTTAACTTCATCTCCCTAATGAGTGTATAATTCAGTCTTATTATTGTACTGATTAGTATTTTTCTGATTCTAGAGTTGCACACCATTCCTTGTGCTATACTGGCTATTTATCATCTTCTTATGTCTACATTTTAATTGGGTTATCTATTAATGAGCTCTAAGAATTCTTTATATATTCTGGTCATAGGTTATATGCATTGTAAATATGGTCTGTTTAAGGACTACTTTTCATTTTAATGATGTCATTTAAAGTTCTAAATTTTGATGGAATCTTATTTATCAATTTTTTTCTTTTATACATCATGTTTTTTGTATCCTAGGTAGTTCTTGCCTACCCTGAATTCATAAATATTTTCCCTTATAATTTCTTCTTAAAGTTTTATACTTTTAGGCTTTCTTATTTAGGTTCATAGATCCCTTCAAGTTATTTTCATGTATGGAAAAAAAGGGTTGAGGTTAATTTTTTATATACGGATACCAGGTGTTCTAGTGCCGTTTGCTGAAAACACTGTCTCTTCCTCGGCTCTTGAATCGAGTTTATATTCTATAAAATGCTAATGTTAAATAATCTTTCAAAACTCAGTGGACCATATATGTGTGGTTCTATTTCTAGATTCTCTGTTTTATTCCAATGATCTATATGTCTTTCCTTACACCAACACTGCCTTGATTACTGTAGCTTTAGAAGGAGTCTTAAAATTAGGTACTAAACTTAGTCTTCCAACAGTTTTTTTTTTAACTTTTCTAGGTCCTTTGTACTCCTACATAACTTTTAAATTTCAATATCCAATTCTTCATTTATAGCAAGTATACACAGACCTGAATTTTTATATATACCTTGTGTTTTCTAATCCTGCTAAATTCAAATACAAGTTCTAGGGGCTCCTAGAAATTTCTTAGTATTTTCTGGTAGATGATCATTTCATCTACATATAAAGATTTTGCTTCTGCCGTGCCAATCCTATCCTAATTGTGTCATTTTATTGCCAGACTATTTTGGTGGGGCCTAGGTTTCAAAGTTTAATGGACAGAGAAAGAGTAATCATATCTGCCCTTGTTCCCCACCTTAAAGAGAAAGCATTGCATCTTCTCCATTCATATAGGGCGTTCTCACTGGAAGTATGGAGTACATGTCTTTAATCTGTTGAGAAGTTTCTGTTCTACTTCTAGGCTCCTGAGAGCTTTTACCATGAACAGCTGTAGAATTTAGTCCAATACTTTTTCTCCAACTAGTGACAGGATCATATGACTTTTTCCTTTCCTCTGTTAAAATGATGACTTTTGGGGGTGGATCTTCCAATGCTGAACCAACACTTCCATCCCTATAATAAAACCACTTTCTACATCCTGCCAGATCTGACTTCTAATAGTTTGTTTTGTTAAACAAATTTCTATCTATGTTCATATTTTTTTTCTATTATCTTTATCCAGTTTTAGGATTAACACAATGTTGAGTTCCTAAAATGAGGGGAGAAGTGTTCCTTCTTTTTTCTGTTTTAAATGTTTGATATAATTTATCAGTTAAAATGTTTATGAGCCTGCTGTTGTCATATAGGTAGGTTTTCAAGCTGGGAATATACTTTCTTTAATAGATGCTATTAAAATTTTATATTTCCTCCAGAGTTAGTTTCATTAATTTGTCTTCCAAGTTACTTCTTAGAAGCTGTTAAATTTATTTCAAAAAAGATTTTTGTAATATGCTTTCTATATCCTTTTAAATTCTGTAAAATCTGTGGTAATGTCTCCTAGATCTTAGTATTGTAATTTAAAAAATATATAACTGATATTGTGTAACAGGGAGAAAAGGTCTAAAAGAGCAGGGTAATTGGGAGGGGTAGGGGAAGGGAAAAAAGGGAAAGGAAAAAATATGAGAAGAGGAAAAAAATGGAAACAAAGTCTTTGCTAATAGGGAAGGGTGGAGGGGGTGAAGGGAGGTCAAAGGAAGGGGAAAAAAATAAGAACCAATATATTCATGTAATGGTACAAGATCCCAATGATGAATGTAACTGTATTTTATACCTAAAATGTACCAATAAAGTTAATGGGGAAAAAAAAGAGTGTTATTGTGAAAACACACTCAATTTCACAGGAATCAAGGATAGAAAACAAGCTACAACCCATCTGCATGGAGCAGACATGACAGTTCTCTTACAAGAGCAGAAATTTTCTCTTGTTCTCATAGCAACTCTACATCTCTCTGCATGTCAACTCTACTAGTTGACTTCCTCTGTTTCTTGACTGTGGCCCATATACAAGATGGATGCTTCATATAATAGCTGTTCCAGCCTAGTTTACATCAAAATAAATATCAATTTCTTTAAACTTCTAATATGCTGAATCTTCTGTTTTTTATTTAGAATATCCTAGAAAGGGAATCTGATAGAACTAGGTCACTTTTTTTCTTTTAAACATTTATTATTATTATTATTATTGTTGTTGTTTTTGTTGTTATTGTAAGTAAGGAGTGAAATAGAGACTAGATATTGGGAAGTAGGAAGAACTTATTCAAATGGGAAGGGGAATAAGGGAGGGGGAGAGGAAGAGAAAGAAGGAAAAATATTTTTAAAAAAGAGAATTGAAGGAAAAATGGAAACAGAGCTTTTGTAAATCAATAGGAGGGTTGAAGGGAGGGGAGGAGAATAGGAAAAAAAGATCCAAATTTTTAAAAACAGGCTACAAGTTGAGATATAAACCTTTGCAAGTCATAGATTCTAACCTCTAATCAAGTTGTGGTTAGAAGCTTACAGTCATGTGGTATTTAAAACATGGCTACTAGATTTTAACAGGGCTCTGGGAAGGGTAACCTTTATGAGAAAGTATATTGGCAATGGGAGACATTGATATTAAAGAGATGATCCTTGCTTTTTAGTAGGCATGTCATTTATTTGTTTCTAAACTTCTGTTTTGTACCTCCATAGAGTACACAATACGCTTATAATGATCTCATTATATTAAAACCTATCACAAAGTTCAAATATATTGTGACACTCTTCATACATAGACTTAATAAAACATTATCCTTGAGGATTAGAAAGAATAAAAACTTCTAAAGAATAAAAATATATTAATAATAGTGTTACTAATATTATAATGAGAAAAAACCCGAATTATTAAAAGTATATAAGAGACTATACAAAAATATTGAACTATTTAAAATTTGCTATGTATAACTAATAAATGCTGATGTTTGATTTTTGTCAGGAAATTCAGGGAAGAAAATTTTCCCTTTGAGATTAAAATATCTCATATCAAAATGTATCTTATCAAAAATGAAAGATCAAATACAAATAAATGTAAACCCTCCCCATATTGGAGATTTCTATGTGTGTGAACTTAGTGCTATCACACAGAAAATGTACATAGTTCAAAATCTGGGGATAATAAAAGAGAAAATAATTAATTCATTGAATGAGGAAATAAAAATGGATAGTATTTGTACTCATAATTTTCAATATATGTGCTTGAATATATTCAGGAAATTCCAATTAACTGTATGTTAGTTTGATAAATTATTGGGAAAATTGCAATCAGGGTACTGGATATTCAGTTTAATTATACTGGTGTGCACTTCTTTTGCTTCTATTGTCAAGGAACCATTGGTAAAATATATGCCTATTTTCTGCTTTGTTATGCAGAAAATGTTTAATCCAGTGTTTGATGTACTCTGTTAAATCTTCCTTATTGAATGTACTTATTCATCCATGCAGAATTGGTTATGCTGCTTTCTGTTACCATGACATTACAATTAAATAGCTAAAAAAACAGCAAGACTTTCTATAAAGATTCATGAAATTCCTACAAAATTACTCAGTTTTTTTGTTTTGTTATGCTTTGCAAGGATGATGGAAAGTTCAAACGTCTTCTGAGTAGTCCTGTATTGAACAAGCTGACAAAACCAGTAGTTAGTAAAAATAATCATTTTGTTACTAAAACTAATTCTTAAAACATTTCTGATGTAGTGGAAATGATTGCTGTCATGACATTAATTATCATTTAAATATGGCAATGTATATGATCTCAAAGAACTTGAATTTTAAAAGCAGAAAATGGATTACGGCACAGTGTCTGTACACATTTGAAATGGAAAAGATTAAGCTGACTTCATCTGAGTATACAATGAAACTCTTCAAAATGTTTGTGTGCTCACAGAAAGTATTATTTCAGGTAATTTGAGGTTATTCTCCAGTAGATTGAACGTTTTCCTGTTTTTTTTTTTGGTACCGGGGATCAAACTTGGGTCCTTGCGCTTGCGTAGCAGGTGGCAAAACCACTGAGCTAAATCCCCGGCCCCATTTTCCATTTTTAGCTGCATTTTATTCCCCAGAATATTTGTGCACATAAAATTTTTACCAAAATTATTTCAAAGTAAGCACTGACTTTAGTCTGTATTAAAACTAATTTTCTTTGTAAGTTTAGAACTTGTGGTAAGGTATTAATAAGCTACTTCCTGAGTTGTTATTGCTTCCTTCTCATGGTGTTCAGAGATACACATTCCTACAGACAACTATTTTCTATAAAGCTCTTTTCAAATTGAAGAATTCAGAATGTCAGTGGTTCATCTGAAACCCTTTTGTTTATGCTGGAAGATTGGTCCCTGATTAGTTTGGTTATTTACAATACAGTGACAATGAGATTCTGTGATAGTGGATTCAATTTGTGTGTGTACAAAATTACGAGAATACTATATCATAAACTGTACTACACTAACATCAGGGAAGAGTGTGTAATAATTCTGATCTATCTGGCTCTCTACCACTTCTAGAAAATGTTTTTCTTTGTATGTCCTACTGATAATGGGACAATAGTATCATGTATGAAAACATGGAGAAATATTTTGGGTCAAACACTAAGTACTTCAGCTTATTGCTTGCCAAGGTGAGGTGTGTGACTTATCGAATCCTCATAGCTCACATGGATACTCATTATAAAATATTTGAAGAGTAATCTAGTAAAGAAACCATTTAACTTTAACTTCTCGGTAAATGTATTTGATCATGACACTCCTATTCATGTCCTACAAAATTACTTTCCCCAGAACACCCTTTGGGACCATGGTTCTGAGACAAAAACTCACCGTGGTATTAAAAAGAATTTCACTGGAGCGCATTATGGATTTCTAGCCCTTCAACATTCAAGAAATATTTTTTAAGGTCATATTCTACTACAGGGATCTGTGATAGATCAGAAAACTAACATCTCTGCCTTCCTACTGCTAACTTACATGATCTTTGAATTAGTATAAGCCTTTCTAAAGTATATTTATATGCTTAATTTTCAGGACAACTTGGAAGGAAATAATTTCTAGTTTATTTTTTAAAAGATGGTCTATATTATAGTACTACATGTTGGAGTAACTATTAGCATAAAATTATTTCTTGGCCACATGAATTTAAAAGCTAAAGTTCAGCAAAATATTGAAATTATATAGTGTTTTATTGTGAAAATATCATTTAACCAAATTCACTAGTCTGAATGAGAAAGTACAAATGAGAAAGTACTAAATCACCAATTATATGCATTTAATATGCTGAAATATATTGCCAAATCGCCATCTAAATAAACTGTACCAATTTCTACTCCAACTCACAGTGTATGAGTGTGCTTGCTTCCCTTTACCAATGCTGTAGGTTATCAAATCTTTTTTATTTTTGTCAATATGATTGCTAAAAGTCTCTATATCCCACATGCTCACAATAACTATTAACAGTAATAACAATAACATTGAGTGCTTACTACTAATCAAATGTATTTCCTTTTTTAAAAATTTTGTTTTTAAAATACTATTTACTAGTATATATTTGCAGTACATAATCATTACATTCATCGTGGGGAGATGGTACATGACACAATACATCTTAATTATTCTTTTGTTTTTCTTCATCTCCCATCCTTCATCTTCCTCCTAGCTCCCCCTAACTCATGGTCCCCTTCCTATTTGCAAAAGCTCTATTTTCATTATCATTTTTCCTTTAATTCTTTTATTCCATTCTCTTTCCTCCTCTTCTCCCTCTCTCTCTCCCTCTCTCCCCCCTCCCTCCACCTCCCTCCATCTAAGTATCATATTTAACTTATTTATCCATCATGTTTACCTTGGAGGTAACTAATAATGTTGTTGCCATTTTACAGATAATGAAATTGAGGTTCAGAAAGGCTTAATAAGTTACTTGTGGACAGTTAGTTGGTAAATGACGCAACTGAGGCTGAAACCTAGGGAGTCTGCATGAATCTGAACTTCTAAATATTATCTAATACTGCCTCTGTAAGATAAGGATGTTTATTGCAGTCTGATCTGTAGTAGAAAAAGATTTGAGAAATATTAAATATCCATCAATAGAAAAACATAAAACAAATCATAGTACATCCATATGGAATTACAAGAGACTATTAAAAAGAAGACAGCTTTATGTTTACTAAGAACACAAGATCTATAATATTTAAAACATTAAAATATAAGGAAAAGTACAATGTTTATAGCATACAATCATTTGTAACACAAACATATAATCTCTAGTGGGATTCACAAGAAACTGGCAATAGATAATGCTTATTTATCAGAAGAAAAATTGGGGGCAAGAAGAATATGGAGTGTAGGGAACAGGGAAAGGGGACGTTACTAGAACCTCTGTAGTAAGTCCTAGTCTCCTGAGAGCCATGACAGCACAAGGCGAATTAATTTATTAGACTGAAAAGAGAAAAAAATGAGACTTAGAGAAGAAGCTGAGCTTTGGGCCTGATCAGTGCTGCTCTGGGAAGCAAAGATGAAAGCCCTATCTATCCCCTTCCCCCCAGCTTGCCACACCTTTATTCAGTACATCAGGAGAAACAAATGTAACAGATGACTCAGGACAGAGAGAGTTCAGTACTTACACAGAGTAACAAATGTAAAAGGTCACTCAGGGGGCAGTGGTTGCAGCAGAGGTGAAAATCCTAGAACAATAAAGAACTATGCAGATGTAGATTTTGTTCCTCCTAGGATGTCTTTAGCTGGTGTAATCTTGTCCTGGAGCATCACAGCATCACTGGACCATTGAGATTTTAGGTGTGACCAGAGGTGAAGATGGAGTTATGTTTCATCATGCCCTAGCTGGCCTGTAGGCAGGAAAACTAGGCCTTAGTCATGGTTTAATTGTGAGATAATTTTTCCCAAAAATCATATAGAATTGCTCCCGACAATGGAGATTTGTCTTACTAGTTGTAATAGTCATTATATGACCTTTTGTGCTGACTGGACTTTGTATTAACATGTGTAATGTCATTCAATTACCAACACAAAACCAAATGTTACAAACATAAAACTAAACAAGCTTACTGGGTAACCAACCCATTATATTCCCATTGAAAACAGTATTAATTATTATAACTCAGGTGTGGCTTCTTCCAGATTTCATATACTTTAGTATTAATTTGTTCATTCAGTAAATATTTTTGAGTGCCACTATGTACCACACACTGTACTAGATATTGGGAATATAATGATGAACAATACTAGCACAGTCTTTGTCTTTGTGGAAATTACCTTCTAGCAAAATAAAGCAAATAATTACATAAATAATAAATATTTCCAGTCATAATGAGTACAACAAAGAAGGAGTATAGGATGATAAGAAAACTAAGCTAGAAGGAGAACTCAATAAAAACTTGCCAGAGTACATGATGTATCCAGTTAATGGCAAAGGATGAGCAGGATTAAGCCAGGAGAAGTGGGAAGAGAAGGGGAAGGATACAAGTGCATTTCGAGGACATGTGGTGAAGGCCATGAAACAGGAACATGGACTATCAGAGGAAATGGAGAGTTAATATTTGTAGCTTACAAAGAGAAGGGGAAGACGTATGAGATGAATTTGAAGAGTTAAGTAGGGACTATTAGACCATGTTTAAGATGTTGAAGGACATTTTAAGAGCAATAGAGAATCATGAAGAGTGTAGAGGAAGATATGATCAGATTTTAGTTTTAGGACGTTTATTCTATTTGCAGTGTGGGGAGGGCACTGGAGAGAAGTAAACATGAATGAAAAGACCAGCTGGGACCTACTACAGTAGTTTGGGAACAGACTGCGTGGGCTGTCCAGATTGAGAGAAATTACACACACACACACACACACACACACACACACACACACACACACACACATATATATATATATATATATATAGCATTTGCAATATATTTTTAGGCAGACCTGGCATGAATTGCTGATGAAATGGTATAAGGGTGAAAAAAAGTGGTATATCAAGAGTTATTCTTGGTTTTTATCTTGAGTAAAAAGTGGCACTATTTCTAAGACAGGGAACACTGGATGGGGAAGCTTTGGGAGTGAGGTTGGAATGTTCCATAGTTCACCACGGGACATGCTCAGAAGAAATGTTGAGTAAAGGATTAGATACATAATTCTGGAGCTTAAAGGAAAAGCCTCAGATGTAGATATTATTAAATTACTGGTTTGCAAACAGGTAACAGTCATTGCACAGTTGAGCAAACTTTTGAATGCCCAGGAAATTTTAGTTTTTCAACTCAAGAAACCATTAAGTACAAAATGATTGCCACAGTGATTGCATAGGGTAGGCAAATCTTAGCTATTATCTCATTTTATTGTAAATTATCCACATAAAATATTTCAGCTCTCAAAAGCAGATATCCTTAGAATAATAGACAATTCAGCTGTTTGCTTTCATGCCTTATTGTTGATATTATCAACTCTTAATTTTCACTTTTATTTTGCATAAAATATTTAAAACAATTTCAAAGAAAAGGTATTTTCAGCATTTTCTCCATGCTGAGGCTTTAAATTTTCCTAATGGATGCCATGGGTGTAAATGAGTCACATAATAACTTTAGAGAAAGGACAGCTATATAGAAGTTGGTACTACTGTCTTTCTGAGGATTATTCTTTCTATACTCTGTTTTAAAAAGTGTTTGAAATTTGGGGCAGGGTAGATTAAAAATTAACACCACAAATTATTTATTTTGTTTTATTCTACTAGATGTAAACGTCACAAAGACAGGAGTTTTTGTCTATTTTGTTCACTGCTACAATCTCAGCATTTAATCAGTGCCTTGCATACAGTGGGTGCCCAAAGAGTATTTGAGGAATAAATTAATGAGTTCTATCTTCACAATGTGATTGTTAGGAAAAATAATTAAAAACCTAGAAAGTTAGATACCTATATTGAAAAGGATATATATATGATAAATATGTATCATAAATACTTACACATGTATCATCAAAACAAGATACAAACGTACATTTTCATGCTTTAACCATCCTTCCATGGCTTCTCATTGGTAGCAAATATTTGAGGATGTTTCCCCTGTTTACTATGGGAAATCTATTTAATTTCCATTTCCACTGGTACATGAAGAGTCTCACAGATAACATCCATTTTACTTCTGATAATGCTCTTGATCTTAACCAAAAGGCCGAGAAGCAATTTACTTCTGATAATGAAAAAAAACTTTCTTTTTATAACCAAGGCAAATGGCATAGTGTTTTACTGAATAATACATTATACTTCTCAGGAGAATCTTTGCATGAAATATTCATTAGAGGACCATATGACAAGAAAATTGTTTAATAAAACAGGATAATCCATTAAAATTAATGAAACTTCTACAGCATTGTTAATGATTATGGCAAAATGAAACAGAAATGCAACCAAAAAACACAGGAAAATATATTTTCAAAGAATTTTCATGGAACTTTCCAAGACTAAATATGTCAAACACCTTAAAATTACAAGATATATGATAATGATGAGCAGATAAAAAGGTGAACATGACTGACTCCCTGTCCTGATAGAGCTTACTATCTGTATTAGGTAGGTCAAAACTGAGTTTACTTCAAACATTTATAGAACTTTTACTATGAAAACAGACAAGTGCAGGAGGTAAGGATAAAGAAGACTTGTTCTCTGTAATACAGGTATTTTTACCTTACAGTGCTATATTTCCGGGTGAATAGTTTTGTTGTATGTGTGGGGATAGAATACTCTATTGGAATTCATATAAATGCAAATACTATAATTTCAGTGCAATATGGCAGGTTATGATAGAGTGGTGGCACCATGTAAGGAAACTTAGCCCAATATAGGGATGAGATGAAAGAAGGAAAAGCTGGAAGCTGAGCAGAATCTTCTTTTAAAAATTATCCCAAAAAGTCTTATGTATTTTTCTCCAAAGCTCCTTTTTTTCTTTATTTCATCATTTTAAACGTATTGAACTGACACATAAAAATTGCTCATATTTATGACTTACTGTGATGTTTAGATACATTTCTATATTGTGTAATATTTAAATCAGGTTAAATATATCTCCTTCCTAATCCTAGGGATAAAAGTTATCTAGAGAATGGGAACATTATTCCATATTGAACATTATTCTGCATTCTAAATGTGAGTATGGAAAAAAAGAAAAACCAATGTGCCCTGGGGATGAACAGTAGTTTAGAGGACAGGTGGTGTAGAGGAAGTTCCCACCACTTTACCTTCTCTTTGGTTTATTTTGAAATGCTTGTAAAGTAACTACACAAGAAATTTTTGAGATCAAAGATGTACTCCTTTCACTTCAATATTCTTCTCCCCTTTGCTTTGGTGATGTTGGACTGGAAAGTGTTTTAAAATAATGGAGAGTGGGTGGGAGGCGACAGACTTCAAGAAAATATGAGAATTATGTTGGGTGCTTGGCATAGACAACCTAAAGTCTTCCATCAAATACCATCAGTTTAATATAAAGGCTCCTTTACCTTAGTCCTGTTTGTAGTAGTTCATTAGAAGATTATTGTGTGGACTAGTGTTACTGGTGGGGAAAAACAGATGGTGGCTCAATCAAGGTTTATCAAGCATCTACTATGCTTTCAAATCCACCCCCCCTTGTAAAGCAAAGTTAATTTTGCAAATATATATTGTTAGAGTGGCTGTTTTCACTAGCTAGAAAAAAACAAAAAGCATGAAGAGAGTTCCCATTCTGGCGAAACCAGGTCGAGTTTTTTTTTTTCTTTTTTTCTTTTTTTGGTGAGTTTTTACTGGGGAGACAAAGAGACAAAAAAGACAAGGAACATAGTTTGAAAGTTTTGGTGTGAACACCATGGCTCAGGGACTAAACCAAAAATACAAGCATTCGGGGGGGGGCAATTTTCAAGCAGAAATGAAAATCTCCTTTGTTCACGGAGCAAGCCTTTTTCAGTTCACTCCACAGTCCGTGTCTCCCAACAATTTTTGGTTTATCATTGTAAAGAGGTATCCCAAGTTTTCCCAAATTCAACCTAGTCAGTGGAGTAAAAAAGGTGCATTTCTTTCCTAGCCCTAACCTCCAAGATAAGTGAGCTACTGTACTTAACCTGGAAAATGAAGGGAGATTTTCACATTCTTATGAACATTTCATATAGAATGAGTCTTCTACTTGGACGCTCCACTCCAGAACTACAATACCCAGAATGCACTGTTTTCCTTCCGCCTTCTAAGGAGGGAATGCCTAATTTGATCTCATTTCCACAAGCAATAGTCACAGGACACGTTTCCTGTCAAGATGGCGGATATCCTCCCTTCGGAGTTTGATGTGATCGTGATAGGGACGGGTATGTGTGGCCCCGATACTCTCCGGACAAAGTGTGGGAAGTCTGTGTTGTTCCTACCTTCTCTGTCATTGGCAAGTTTTGGCAAGCCGTGCCGAGGGTCGAGCGTGGGAGGGAGGACAGAAAGGAAGTGAGGTAGTCAAGAGTCCGCGCAGCACTTAGCTCCAGGCTGGGGCTTGGACCCGCGATTCCCAGCGCATTTGAGTAGGGGTCCATCTGTTCAATACCAATCTCTGAGGTTGGTTGCTGCGGTGATCTCAGTTAATTTCCTTAGAGGGAGGTGGGTTTGAAGTGTCAGGAATACTGAGGGTTGGGATTTTATCAGTGGAAACGCCTTTGGCAGGACATTATGATTCCTTCCTTGTTGATTTCAAGGTGATATTCCCCATCGTTTTATCTTGCCATTTCATCGAACTTTTTCATATATGTTCGTAGGATGCAGTGCAGCTGAGATCCAGCTTAATCTGCAGTTATAAAGAAATGCTTGTTACCCATATGCATATTTTCTTAGAGAAAGGAAACGGATAATCTTTGTGTTGAGAAGCTTAGGGAACTGTATTTTATTGTGGTAGCCATTCTGGCTTTATGATGTTGAAAACATTTTGCTTTGTACCACCCACAACTTAAAGTGCTAAGAACAGACTTTTGAGTTCCAGTTTAGGTGTGTGATCTTATCTTCCTTGTTTTTCTGTCCTACGTGATTCAGGTGAAGCCAGAACTCCCCCACCCTACACCACCCCTCGCCGCAATTTCTAGTTGACAAAGTAAACCGCGTGGAAGAAGACATTTGGCAGCAAATTAGCTTTTTGTTTTTTTAAGAGTATAAGGGATGAATTTTGGATGGTCTGATATAGGACAGTTGTTGCGTAGGGTTTTCTCCTGTCAATGTGGTAGGCCAGAGAATCTCTGGTGGATGGGACCCTGACCATTGTGTTAAGGAATTCAGTTCGTTGTCTTTCCAGATAGTAGGAGCAGCCATGTTTCCAGGATCTGAGTAAAAGTAACAGCTACCTGTTTTCTAATGTTTATGATTTCCTAATTAATGTGCCAAGCACTTAAGCCAGATGTATTATTATGACAACCTAGTTAGAATAGTTAATCTTTACATTTTACAGGAGACAAAAAGGGGGTTGGGAATCTAACTTGCCAAAGATTATACAGTTACTTAATTTGCAGAAGCCAACTCTTCTATCCCAGAAAGACAATCAATTGTTCTAATCCTCAGAGTTGACATATTTTAGTAGAAATAATTGGGAAAACTTAATATTTGATCTTGTTTGGCCATTAACTAGCTGTGTGAATGGAAGGGCCATGTACTTAATGTCTCAGATCCTCAGTTTCCTTGCTTTTGAATATATGGAGGATAAACTAGTTAGCTTTTAAGCTGTTTTTTTAACAAATTCTCAAGCACCTGTGTACTTGTCTTCAGACCAGCAAGGACATGTTTATTCCTAATCTGAAAATAGTTTCATGGATTCAGGTAATCTGGTTGTAGCTGCTGTAAACAGATATGGGATGAGAACTGGAAAGAGCCATTAGACTACTCATTTTTTACTTCCCAGTTTACCTTAAAACTAAGAACAACATCCATTTTATAATGTGTTCATTTTAAAACATACTTAAGTTCTCTATTTTTGCCTCTTTTGTTACCTAGGAACTTGAGATGTTTAAAATTTTTTTCTTTGAATCAAGAGATTTCTTATCTGTTTAAAAATTTTAATTGATCAGTATTCATTCTTATTAGATGCTGTTAATACTACTTTGTAATAAATATTTTTGTCTTCTAATGAAAATAGGAGCATATCCATCTGTTAGAGTCTGTCCTAGTAGAGATAGGAGGACCCTAAGTGATCCAGAAAATTGCATCAGAAGGCATCAGAAGTAATTTGGAAAAAGATTCATTTTTAGACTTATTCTAGTGAGTGTAATAGTCTCAGTGTATGAGAAGAGTTTATCTGAAGTTAATCTTAAACATTACGTGTTTAATGTTGCTTAACAGTGACACTTCTGGGCTTTATAAAGCATGTTGCTTAAATTTATGATATACGAATTTTTACTTCATCAAAAGTGGAAAAATTCAATTAAAGACATTTCTCAAATGAT
This sequence comes from Heterocephalus glaber, assembly GCF_053883595.1. Taxonomy (NCBI): domain Eukaryota; kingdom Metazoa; phylum Chordata; class Mammalia; order Rodentia; family Bathyergidae; genus Heterocephalus; species Heterocephalus glaber. The sequence goes on along the minus strand of NW_028258384.1, from coordinate 12,681,390 downwards.
TTCAATACTTTCAGTCATTGGATTTAATTAGACTTATTTTTGATGTGTTTGCACTATTTTTCTGAAATAGTTTGCTGAAAGCATTTAAATGTTTACTTTAGTAAACATACTTTGAAGGAAATGTAGTATTTCATAGTTTCAGTTTTATTAACAGAAGCAGAATTAATCATGTACGTATAAGAAACATGAAGAAATAGGCTATGAAATGTAATTTTTCTCTTAGAATAGTTTTAGTTAGAACATTAAGAGTCAGTTGGTTCATCAAGTGCAATCATCTGAGGATATTTTAAATTCTCTTTAACCCTGACTAATTTTATTCTGATTTTCTGTAAGATAAGGTAAAAGTTTTTCCTTCAGATCCTATTTTTCAAGAGGTCATTGGAAAAATAAAATGTTGAATACACTTTATTAAGTTAAGCTGCCCATTTACTTCTAATCAGAAAATATGGGAAGTATCCCTTGAACACCTAAAGGCAGAAGAGTAAGATGAAGTACTTGAACTGTGGAAAGAAAAAAAGGAGAACAGAATAAAAGAAAGTCAACTAGAATCTCAATAGAGAGGACAAAAATGGATACAAGTGATATGTGTCTAGAAAGTGACTTTCCACTCAGGTACATATTTTCAGAATAGTTTGCCATTCAAAAGGTTATTTGAATGATAATTTTGCGGGTTATAAAAAAGCATCTTTGGCCTCAAGTTAAAAATAGTCCCAGAAATATAATCTCTCACTAGAATAACTTAACTGGCATCCTGCATTATATGCCTCAGACCTAGGAACTCAAGAGAACAGGCAAGATATACTTTATAAGAGCTATGTGAAAATATTGACATGCTTCCTACATAGGGTAATTCTTCAGGTCTTTAATCAGAATATATTCATTCTTAGGAATAGTTTTAGCATTCTCAGTGTATATTAGTACCATTGAATTTAAAGACACAAGGAATGTTGTCAACTCCTACAAAGACTCTGAGGGAGTGTTATTAGATGTCTAAGTGGCAGTTGTTGTATTTATAAGGGAAGAGACAAACTCCTGAAATGCAAACCTGAAATGCAAACCTGAAATGCAAAACAGCAGTGACCTAGCACCACTTAATGTAGCGACATTCATTTTTCAGGTCAACCTATATTTATTGAGAACCTAGTCTCTTGCCCTAGTGAAGTTCACTGTATTGCCTTTTCTCATGAACTTTTGTACTTCCTGACAGTCTAGACATTGTCTTTAAGACTATGTAGGCTTCTCATTTAATCCTTCTTTTTGAAGATCATATAGAAATTCCATTAGCATCTCTTTCCTGTTTGAGACATACCACATATTTTTGAGTTTTTCTCCTGAGGAGAGTTGTGGAATAGGCTTATTTTATTTTTGCAGAGATAAACACACAGAACCTTTTCAAAAGTTTTGTTACTAAAGATAATGGGAAAAGAGAAGGGATGACAAAAATAACAACACGGGCAAGGTGGTATTGCCCCTACTTCTTGATTTCCTTGAGAGATAGTATTCACCATAGTACAACTATAGATAACATGGTAACATGGTGTATGGTAAGCATATGACCTTCCTACTATGTGACTTTGGGCAAGTTATACAACCTCTTGGGGCATGAGTTTGCTCATCTGTAAAATGAGTGATTTGAATTAAGTTATTTGTAAGGTAGGGATCTACCAGGTATAAAGTTACCATTATGTGTTGCTGGTTATGACTGTGTCTTTGGGAAAATATTAGTTTTGTGTAGTCCTTTTTTTTTTTGGTACCAGGGATTGAACTCAGGACCTTGTGGTTGCAAGGCAGGCGGCAGAACCATTGAGCTAAATCCCCGGCTTGTGTAGTCCTTTTAGGAAGTCAAGTCAATGTTTAATAACTTCAGAAATTTTTCCATCAAAAATGGATGATTAGAGACATTTTCTTGAAACGGATTAGCTGCTTTTTTTCACGTCATGTAGGTAGCTCAATCCTATTGATGTTTTTGAATTGAAGTATTAAGGTAGTTAATTGACTAGCAGCTCATTCCTTGACTATAGTGCTTATCATGCTAGAAGGTATTATTTCTCCAAGGCTTGGGGGCTAGTAATGATTCAGGAAATGTCCTGGTAACTGGTATTTGATGAATGTCCATTTGTGGTGAACTCAAGTGATTTCCCGTACATGTATCATTTAACCCTCTCTCAGGATATTTGGATTTGTTTCTCACATCACAGGATACATCCTTTCCTTGCGTTTCCGAACATACACACACCTAGGGCAGGGTTTTGGTGTTTTTTACTTTGTTATTGTTTTTGAGACAGGGTCTGACTGTGTAGTCCAGGCTGGTTTTGAAGTCACTATGTAGTTCAGGCTGGCCTTGAACTTGTGGCAGTCCCTCTGCCTCAGCCTTCCTTCTGAGTGCTGGGATTACAGGTGTGCACCACCATGCCCAGATATTTCTTTTTAGTTGCAAGATGCTACCTGTTTATCAGTCCTGAAATGAATGTCAGCATTTTTTTAAAAGGTAGACTGTGTTAGAACACACATAGTAAGGGTGAATGTGTTTTATTTATGTATACACATACTTTTTTTGGAGGGATTGGAACTAATTTTGAAAGTTTGCACTGGAGAATATTGACCAACTGAATAACATAATGTATAGGAGTGACAGTGGTATTTCAGAAGTCCTTTAATTTTTCAAATGCTATACCTTCCGTATATTTTACTCACTTTGACAGGCATATATGTCATTTGAGCAGGATAATATAGTGATGATAGTTTGGTTCAGGTATGAGATGAGTTAGGCTTTAATCTCAGTTCTGCCTCTTGTGCTACCTTAAGCATGTTCCTTAGCCTCTTGAATCTTCAATTTTCTTATTTGTAAATAGAGTATATTTCATAGAGTAATGTTGAAGATTGAATGAAGTAATTCATATAAAATGCTTTGTAAGTGCTCTGAAAATACAGTTAATTTTTGTGGCTCATAAACCATATTGAGGTGCTTTTATTACCATTACTATTACCTCAGTGCTTTTCCAGGAAGGGCTTATGATTTCTGTGGAGAGTGGTATGAAGATTCAAATGTCTGATTTATCTTCTTCCTCTTGCATTGGCTGGTTGGTGGGTAATGCTTTTGTGTGTCTATTATCAGTACTTCTATCAGATTTCTTACCAGGTAGCTTATAAGTTTCCTTTTTGTCTTCTGTTTTGTTCACCAGCTTGCATTATTTATCATTATTGTTTTGAACAGATTTAACATTCATTTTATTTTGATATTGTATGAAATGTTTACTTGTCAGTGTAAACACTAAATTCAGGAGCTAAAGAAAGCTTAGATTTTGCTGTTCTGAAAAAAATGTTTTGTATTTCTTCAGGCACTTACTGATGGAAAAGTATGCCTTTTCTGCTCTCAACACCTAGAAAAGTAAGGAGAGTAAAGTCAACCCAATTCTTCAGAGAGAGCTGCATCTGTTACCCAAGTTCCTTTGGTAGCATCATTTTCATCTCCCATGCCTCTTGTCATTTTCTCATTTTCTCTAGTGTTTTCGTGATGTTTTGGATAACTCAGGCTAGCGCAATTAAAATCAAATGCGACTGCTCTCCCTCCCATTCTCCTGTTTAATATAAAATCCCAATGCACAGAAATAATTATAATTTCATATAATTGACCTGTTATTCATGCTGAATCATCTGCTATTCAGTTTCTGTGTGAAGTCTTTTATCTGAAAAGTTAGGCTGTGCTTATTATCTATGTAAATGGTTGTAAATGTAAAATAGTCTAAAAATCACTCTCAGTGCCCAATTTATAATATCTGTCTCCTTAAATTGTTTTGTTATCATTAGATTCAAAATTTTCTAACTATTGTAAGTTATATATGCATTATTGATGATTATATTCACACTGCTGCACCAACTTTGCTAAATTCCTTTATTTGTTCCAAGTTTTTCTTTGGTGGATTCTTTAAGGTTTTCTATATATGAGATCACGTGGTCTCCAGATAACAACAGTTTGATTTCTTCCTTTCCAGCTTGGGTGTACTTTGTTTCTTTATCTTGTGCCATTGCTCTAGCTAGGACTTCTAATACTTATTAAATCAGAGTGGTGAAAGTGGACGTACATGTCTTATTTTAGTTTTTACAAGAAAAGCTTTGAATTTTTCCCTATTCGGTATGATAGTAGCTCTGGTTTTGTCATATATGGTCTTTATTGTATTGAGGTACATTCCTTCTGTACGAAATTTGTTGAATTTTTATCGTGAAGGGATGTTGAATTTTATCAAATTCCTTTTCTCAATCTATTGCAATTATTATATTTTTGTGCTTAATTCTGTTAATGTCATTGTAGCCATTAATTCTGATATAGCAATTTTATTGGATTAAGAAATGCCTAGTAGATTAGTAAAACACACTTTTGAATGTGTTGGTATGTATGTAGGTATGACCTTGAGTACTATATATAATCCCAGTCCCTTTTCTGCCTGGCATTGTTCCTCTCTGCTGCTTCCCAGTAGTCATGAATTAAAGATCTTTGCTTTAGCACACACTTTGCCATGATGTTTCTGTCTTGGAGCCAGCTGACAATGGACAGAATTCCCTGATGCTATGAGCCAAATTAAACCTTTCCTTTAAGTTATGAGTGTTGGGTGTTGTGTCCCAGTTATGGGAAAGCTAGCTAATACAGAAAATGTATCACATTTATTTGCATATGTTAAATCATGGTTGTATCCCTGAATTAAATCCTATGTGATCATAGTGAATGATATTTTTAATGTGCTGTAGAATTTGTTTTGCTAGTATTTTGTTGAGGTTATTTGCATTTGTGTTCATCAGGGATATTGGGTTGTAGCTTTTCTCTTGTGTCTTTATTGTCATATGTAATTTCTAAGTTTGCCTTCTATTTTTTTCATTTTGTTTTTTTGAGACAGAGTCTTGCTTTGTAGTTCAGGCTGTCCTTGAACTGATGACTATGTAGTCCAGGCTGGCCTCAAACTTATGGAAATCCTCTTGCCTCAGCCTCCTGAGTGCTAGGATCACAAGTGTACACCACTATGGCCAACATACCTTCCATTTATACAATGGTTTTTGGTGTAAAAATGTGTAATTTTTATATCATCAAATCTATCAAACTTTTTTCCTTAGGTTGTTTCTCCCTGGGAGGAGTAGAAACCCCTGCTCCTACCTTCAAGATTTAAGAATTTTAATATGTCATTTTTTACATTTAAACATTAATTCATCTGAAATTTATTTCATTGTAGAGTATAAGGTTTGTCCTTCTTAAATAGCAGTTATTTCAGCACCATTGAGCCAATAATCTATTCTTAGCACTGAATCACATAGTTTGTCCTATATGATCTTGTGGGAGCCAGCCTATGAGCTTGAACCTAACCAAGGGATGACGAGGATGAAGAGTAAAGAGACAGAATCAGGTTAAAATGTGAGGGGCCAGAGGGCTCTTCGCTTCTAGTGGACCAAGGCCCTATGTGACAGGTACATCTAGGCTTTATTCACTCAGACACGGGTACGAGCAATTAGAGTTACACGGGATTCATCTGTCTCTCACCCTCCATGGTACTTCTCTGGATGTACAGCAGAATCTCAGCTGTTTTACTTTTCCATGCATGCATGTGAACTCACTAGTTTGCATGCCACTTTTCTTCTTAATGCTCGCTGGGGGGCCAATTAGGCCTCAATCTTCCTATCTGGTCTCCTACATGATCTATTTTTGGAATTTTTCTTCTGCTAGTAATTTGAGTGTCTCCGTGTAGTCTGTTTTAAAATGAGAAATATGAAGCATAAAGTAGGAGGAATAGAATGAGTCATTAGATCTGTTGAGAAATGGTAACTTTCCCTCTTTGAAGGTATACAAAGGACAGAAAACTAAACGTTAACTTTTGAATATGTGAAACATACCATCTACTCTGGAAAATAGCAAAATAAAACAAAAAGGAAGCCAGAGTAAAAATATTGACAACTTCTAAGAAAGAACCCATTACATTTAAAGATTTCTTTTAAATTTCTGTGGAAAACATCACGATCTCTGCAGATAAATAAGCAGAGCATGTAAATAGATGAGAAGAATGAACGTACAGTCAAAAAATCCTAGGAAAATATTTTTTCTTATTAATAGTAAAATGCCAAATAACCCAATAATTAAAGCATTAATGGTAATAACTAATTGCCCACAAAGTTGTGTTCAGTTGCTATGCTGATAATATTGTATATTGGGATCCTGGCAAAATAATTTGACAGCTTGAATTGTAAATATGTTCATTGCTTCAATTCAGTAACTCCAGATCTAAGAATTAATTCTAAGAGATAAAAGCTACAAGGATGATGGTTTCTATTTTTAACACTACTTATAGTAAAATTTGAAAGGAGTATAAATGTTTGATGTACATTCAAGAACCCATACATCTCAAAGGAGGCTGCCTGGATGGTTCGTTGAGTACGTACTCTTACAATGTGGCCCTTAATCTGGTCCACAGCTTTCTGTTTTATTACAAATACCATCTCTACAAATGAAATACACAGATACATATATTTTAGTGAACAGTAATAAAAATGAATGCTTATGTATATATGTATGACATAGCTGAAGGGAAAAAAATTACCAAAACATTACCGATACTTCAAAAGCTCCCTGTGTGCCCTATCATCAGTGTATCCCCTCTTCCTTTACTGATTACAGAAGATGTAATCACTATGGTAAATATTATTAATTTGTAATGCTGTATTTTATAAAGTTGTTTCATCACGTGTGCATGTATTTCTTATTCCTAGTTTTACCTGTTTTTGGCCCCTGCCTAACATTCAGAATTCTAATTTTATTTTTTGCATGACTTGCTTTTGTTGGTTGGTGTTATGCTTGTGGGATTCATTCATATAGATGCACATATCTGCAATCTACCTACTGCTATTATATGGTATTCTAGGTTTGCAAATCTTCACAAAGTCACTAGGTTATGCTGGTTTATCAAAGTAAATGTATTTATTTGCCTTTTAGCCTTCAATTTGTCAAATTTTCTCTCCCAGGAAATGTATAGTATCAGAAAACATGCTGAAATAAGGTTGTTCTGTACGTACCACTGTGCAAGTATTTTTGCACTTAAAAATCCTCATCTTTCAATACATTCCATTTCATTTTTATCTCATCTGGTACACAAATCTTATTTTAACTTTTCCCAAGGACTCACCGCCCCAATTAACTTTTTAAGCAGATAGGTATAATGGTGTCCAATTCTGTATCATGAATTGCTTTTTGGTTGGTATGTCCTGTAAAATCTGCTATTGTAGGGTAGTTGATTTTTTGTTTGTTTATGATATATGTTGAAGAGCCTAGATCAGTGACCTTTTAGATGCTTTCTTGCTTGTAGTGTCATTTTCTGTTTAGTCATCTTGTATTTTTCCTGTAACTGTTGAAAGTTTTATCTAAAGACTTGATAGTCTCAGGTTAGTACTTTTAGCCTGAGCATATCTTAAGTGATATGAGTGTCATGTTGGAACATACCAGAAGACACATATTATCTTGTTGATCTACTGTGAGTGGTGAGATTAACTCTGGAATAAAATGACCTTTTCATGCTTGTGTGGTTTAGATGTTTTTACCTCTTTGTATTGAAAGTAAACTGTATGTTGGTAATTTGGCATTGTGCAGATGTTAAGTTTGATACCAACCTTTCATATAATTATTTTACCATTAATTGACAATCCTTGCATAAATTGATATTTTTATTTGGACTTGAAAAATAATTATTTTGTAATTCTTCGAGTCCTTCTGCATGGATTATCTGCCACTGAATATACTTCTTAAATTTAGGAAGGAAAATATCCTCATACCTTTATGGCCTTACTGATGTCCACCAGTAACTGTACCTACTTAGAATCAGGAAACATTTGGGAAACAGAATTGAATGTAAAGCTACTTGGTGGAAATAGGCAGAGAGATATCCTGAAGCAGTGTAATACTGAATAGAACCCAGATTCTGTAGTTACCAATCTTAACTTTATCATTTACTGGCTATGTGACTTTGGGGTAATTATTTAAACTTTCTGTATTTTAGTTTCCTCAGCCACTATTGCCATGTGTATACATATGAATAAAGACTGGAAATGATGGGAGAATGAACAAAATTTTTGTTAGGGATCAGATTATGGATGATCCAAATATTTTCTTTAGCAATATATCATTTTTAGAATATAAAAGATAAAATAAAAAAGAAAAGTAACTGTCATACTGCTTAAGTATTTCTTGTATGAATTTTAACATACAAACTCACCAAAAAGTAATTGATAAATTCTATTGATTGTGATTTATTCTTCTTGAAATAGTAAGACATTCTTAATGCAATAAAGTTGTAATTTTAAGTAGATGAATTTTATCCTTTAAGTTTTATTTTAATAAATTCAATGTAATCACTGTTCAGCTTTTTAATGTACAGGATGAAATAACTACCTTCATTGTTTTCTCAATCATATATGCTGTAGCTGATTTTCTCTAAAATGCTTAATGAAACTACATTTCAGATTCAATTTGACATGTTTGTACTTTAACAAGTGTTATATTGTTAAAAAGAACCAAATTACAGATGCAGGTGGAGTATCCCTCTTAAAAAATTTGAAAGCTTAAATGCTTCAAAATCCTAAACTGAGTGTCAACATGGTACCATCATTGGAAAATTCCACACCTATTTTATTGTGATGTGTCACAGTCAAAAGTGCAGTACTGTATACATTTAAACTCAGTATGTGTATAAGATATATTTGAAAAATAAATGAATTTTGTGTTTAGATTTGGCTCGCTGCCTCAAGAGATCTTATATATATGCAAATATTCCAAAACTATAAAAAAATTTCAAATCTGAAAGAGTTCTGGTCCTAAGCATCTCAGGAAAGGGATACTTAACCTGTACTTTGAAATTTAGTTTATAAAGCTGATAAGTTTTCACCTCTACATTTTAGGAATGGATTACCTGATAGGATTTCAAATAAAGGAGAAGGTTATATTTTTTGTGATTTTATAAAAGTCTTCAAATGAGTACTTAGTCTATTTCATTGTCTCTTTTAGATTCATAGCTTTATAAGCAATGTAGTAAAGGTCATGTTTCTTCAGTGGCATATAAGTAAAATGTGTTCCAAACAAAGAAACATTATTTTCCTCATCACACGTTAAACATTGTGTTAATTTGGCAGAGAGCTGGGCTAAGGTATTCTTTGCCCTGCAGAGATCATTTTGATCACTTAATTTGATACAAAAGAAATACTAGTGATAAAATAAGTAAAAAATTAATGATAGTGGAAACTGCTTACTTTATTTCCTGTTATTGACAGGTTTCAGCAAACATTTACATTACTTTTAAAGGAATTTCAACTGATACAGTTTTCTTAATTTAGATAAAAACAATACAGTGTACTGTTATTCAGGGAGTTACTATATTTTATAGGTGTAATCTTTCATTGATTCTTTCAAATTTGATATTATATGTTACTTATTTTTAAAGATTTTTATTACAGAAAATTTCAAACATAAAAAAGTAGTTTAAAATAACCCATGGTGTATTCATCTTCTATTTTCCACAACTATCAACTCACAGGCTTATTTTCTCTGTGTTCTCCATCTTTTCTCTCAATCATCCAATTGTACATTATTTTGAAGCAAATCTCAGATATACTATCCTATCATTAAATATTTCAACATATTTGGAGAAGATAAAGGCCCTATTTTTAAAATTTATTTTTGTTTTTTTATGGCCAAGAACTTTTCTGTATAGCTAATGTGTACTTGGTGAATATGGTGTTTCACATGTACTTGAGCTTGTGAATATAATAACTTTGGAATTGAATAGAAGTGGATTTGAATCCCAAATCCAGTATTACTTAGAATGTGACTTTTGACATTTGATACATTTAAATGAATTTTTCAAAATTAATAAATAATATGTGTAAGGATCAGTTTCTGGCACAAAGTAACAGAAATTATTAAATACTAATATCTTCAGTGAGCATAAATATTTTGACAATTTAAAAAATTGTATTATAGAATAAATAGTATGTATGTTTAAGTTTTATCATAAAGGTTAACAGTTTATACCATAGTATAGCTATTATATGGAAAATGCAATTTTTGACAATAAAATGAGTACTCACCACAGTTTACATACAATGCTGTAGGATAATGATTGTCTCAAATCATATAGTGTAGAAAATTATAGTAAGAATCAGAGGGTATGAATTTGAGCATAGCATTCACTATTATATGAACGTGTGGTTTTTGGAGAAGTCATTTACTATCACAGTCACTATTTCTTAATCTAAACAGTGGAACCTTTGATTTTTCTAATGCATTGGTTAATGTAATTAACAAACTAGAATATTATAAAGCACTAAATAGTACCAAAAATATAATTTTTTAGTAAAACTATTTCTAACTTGAACAGTAGGTGTACCCTTACAGCAATTTTTGAAACACAACCACAGTACTTTCATCATGTGTCTTTTGTATAATAGAATGTAATGGAGTGTAATAGTTTAAAAACAGACAGTAAAAAGACAGCCTAAGGTAGAGTTGGCTAGATTAAAAAAATAGCACACACACTGAGTTAAGAGCTAATTGAAGTCATATAGCCAGTTGAGCTCAGAAATATAAAAGAAACACAGGAAGATGTATAAAAATTAAAAATGGAGAGATAAGGACTTTTCCTCCCCCCCAAAAGCTCTTAGGCAAAATATGCTAAGTTAGTTGATAGTTCCTCCCTAACTCCTGGGCTAGAAAAATTGAAAAATACAGAATGACCAGTATTGAGGTGGGGATAAATACAACACAGATGATTTCATTGATAAAACAAAAACCAGTTTAGGGACTCAAACACCTCCAGGCTGTGACCTCAAGCACTGTAGCCCGTCAGAGTTCAGGCAAAGGAGTTCTTTTCAGCCTCTTGTTGAAAGCCTTGCTTTCCACTTACAACTGCCAGACTCTGACGGGGTCACTCTCCAGTAAGACCTAGACAGTAGAAAAAAGTGAATGGCCTCCTATATTCCATAATGTTAAAGGACCACTTTCTTTTCTTTTGGGACCCCCCTTCCTCAATCACTCAACACACAGCACAGTTGACAGGGAAACTTAACCAGAGCGAATCAATATATATTGTAACAACTCTCCTTGACTGTTTTACTGCCTCCCTTTGCTGATCTTTCTATGGGGCTGCTGGCTTCTATTCTCTCTCAGTTAAATTTCTTGACCTGGAAGGTTTTGGTTTTTTTTTGGTTTTGGTGTTTGTTTTTTGAGACAGGGTCTTACTATGTAGTTCAGACTGGCATTGAACTTGCTATGTGGCCCAGGCTGACCTTGAAGTCATAGCAATCCTCCTGCCTCAGCCTCCTGAGTGCTGGGATTACAGGTGTGTGCCACCATGCCCGGCCTAACCTGGAAGACTCTTGAATGGCCAGATTTTCCATCTCCAAGATGATGAGTCCCCTCTCCCATGACCTTTCAGTGTTTGGCTCTCTACTGTCTTGCTAGCTCATCTGGTTCTACCCGCTCAATTATACAGTGGCCCCAGTGCCACTATAGCTCTGGAATGAAAGTGGCTTTCACTTTCACAGGTCAGGGAGCCCCTTTGATTGGGGGATACCCCAAAAGAGGCTCATCTTGTATGTCCACCTAGAGTGAGAGGTTTATCACCCAAAGGAACAGTTTTTAGGTAGACATATCAATTCTATAGGACACGTGTTGGGTCCTGTGTTTCATATTCTGACTTACCTCTGAGCTATATTCTTTAAAAACTGGTTTGAATTTAATCCTCAGGTGCTTAAAAAAATTCTCATTTTCCTGTACAATATTTCCTGACATCAGTGTGGGCTCCCTGATCATAAACTTTGGTCCCTTGTAAGAAAATTGCCACATGTGCCTTTCTAAATCCTTAAGTCCATGTTCTAACATTGATCCCTTTTCTCCTTCAGAGTCTTATTGGTGTAATTTATTACAAGAGATCTCTGTTATGATTTACCTAAAATATGTGATGACACCCACTATGGAAAGTTCTAACTAGTCTTTAGTTATAAAGCTAAAACTATAAAAAAGGTTGTTATTATATTTCAACACAGCCAATACACCTAAGGGTATGTTGTGATTTAAAAGTAATTGTTTTATATGTCCTATATGTTTTCTTGTTTGCTTGTATTCCTGGTAATCTGTTCAACTGGTTAAAATATTGATAGCTGCTTCATTAAAGACTTTTGAGCTCATATTAATTTCCTTTTTAATTTTGTTGTTATCTTCTGTCTCTTCTGAGATTTTCCATTAAAAAGTTACATAGGTTTTGGGGGGTAGCCAAACTCACTTAAAACATTAAAGTGTTAAAAATCTTGTAGGCCCTAGTCTTACATGAGGCTTACAGGTTAAAAAAAAAAAAAAATGGTTAGATAACATAAAGGTCATAGTCGTATATGATTGGGTTAGTATGTGTATTTCTATGTGTAAATTTCAGGTATGTATTCTATTTTAGTTACAGATAAACACTCATGATATTAGCCCAAATGCTAATTGTTCACATGGCTTAACAATAAGCTAGTTTAAATAGATTGGTATTATGGCTTGTGTCCAGATGTTTTTCTAAAGCCTCATGTAGTCATAGGTGGGGCTTTTTTAGAGGTGGCTAGATCTAGAGTGTGTGATAGTGAGATCAATTCATGGTATAATGCCAAGATAAAGACAACTAGGATTAAGGGTCTGAGTGCTACCCACCCTAGTTAGCCTAGATAAGATACAAAAAAATAAAAAGCTGTGATCAAGCCTTGTTGCTTTGCTACCTTCTGCCCATCATAAACTGTTTCTTTTCTGTGATGCCTGTCTGCTGTGACACCCTTCTTTTGGGCCAGCCAGTTATAAACTAAGGGGTCTACAAAATGTGAGCTAAATAAGCCTTTCTTACCTTAACTTGTAGATGTTGGACATTTTGTCTCAAAAATGAGAAAAGTAACTAAGACAGAATTTGGTAACCGGAGTGTGTTTGTTGCTGTGACTATACCTGACCAGGAACCTTTGGGACTAGCTTGTGGGAAGTTTGAAAATGTTTGGGGATACCAGCTAAAAAAGATCTGGAACATCTTAGCCTATACTTGATGGGAGATTCTGGTCACAGCTCAAAAGACCAAAAGGCTGATAGAAATCCTGCAGGTAAAGACCAGGCTCAGGAAGTTTCTGCTGGGGAGGACTCCATTGGCTACTGGACTCCAACCAATATGTGTTATACCTTGGCAGAAAGTTTGTCTGCATTTTACTCATCTCCAGAGACTTTGCCTGAGACTAAGATTAAGGGTGCCATACTAATTAATCTGGCAGAAGAAGTTTCAAGACAGTCTAATGTTGAGGCAGTCGGTGGCATGGCTACTGTTGGGGGCAGCCAGACTTGTGTTAAGAATAAAGAGCAAAGAGCCCAGCAAAATGATTTAAAACATTGTAAATCCCCTCCCCCTGCCAAAAAAAAAGTATCAGTAAAACTGTGGACTGTGCCAGGTGTGGTGGCAGATCCCAGCATTTGGGAGGCTGAGGCAGGAGGATTGCCTCGATTTTGTGGCCAGCCTGGGCTACATAGTGAGCTCAGGGCCAGGCTAAACTACAAAGCAAGACACTGTCTCAAACAAACAAGCAAGCAAACAAACAAAGAAACAAACCTACCTGTGGACTGCAAAGATGGAACAGAAGAGATCTTGATTGCTGTGGAAAAAAGAAACAAACAAAAATTAAAAAGATGGCCTGAGGACATCACACCAAACAGGAGGACTCCAGCCTTTGCAGCCTCAAAATTGCAAAAGTAAAAGACTGCTTTGAGAAGAGAGCTCTAGAGCACCATGTTCCAGAATAGTAGGAGCCTAGAAAAGTTGTTCCTCAAGATTTAGGCACTTAACCCCTAAAGCCAAGAGAAAAAGAAGCCTGGCTACTGCTCCAGCTGGCAGCACAACTTGGGATCATCCATGTGGTGCTGGTTTTAGGTGTATGCAGAAAGCAAGAGTTATGAGATCATAAAGGATTCCACCCAGATTTCAGAAGAAGGCCTGGGAGGCCAGGCAGTGGGCCTCTGAGAGGGCAGTGTATGAAGCTGTGATTGTAAAGCCTAAGGTGTAGAGACCCCAAAAGTTTAGAAAAGCCAAGAATGTAGATCATCTGAGGAAAGCTGCAAGGAGGGAGCAAAACCAGTCTAAGAGAGAAGCCAAGAGAGCTACAGTCACTGGCAGTGCCACAGGGACAGAGCCAACCAAGTCCTTTGGAGTTCACATCTTGCCACAGATTGCCATGGATGCTAGACGTAAAACTACAAGTCTTAATTTTTGCCCAGCTGGATTTTAGACTTGCTTTGGTCCCATTCCTTTATGTCCCCCTATTTGTAATTTTTAGAATAAAAACGTGTATCTTGTGCCATTAAATATTAAAAGTGTTTAACTTTCTTTTTATTTATACAGGGGCTTGCAGCTGAGTTTGCCTTAAATCTCAAAAGAGACTTTAGACTTACATTTTTTAACAATGCTAAAAATGTTAAGACTTTGGCCACTCTTAGAGATAGACTAAATGCCTTTTACATGAAGGGGTGTACATGAATCTTTGGGGTGCCAGGGAAATCTTAAAGCTTATGTCTAGATATCCCCCCAAAGCCTCATGCAGTCATAGCTGTGGCTTTTTCAGAGGTGGCTAAATATAGAGTATGTGATGCTGGGATTAATTCATGGTACAAGGACATTGGGATTAAGGGTGTGACTGCTGCCCACCCTAAATACCCTAGATGAAATATAAAAAATAAAAAGAGCTGTGGTCGGTCCTTGTAGCTTTGGTACCTTCTGCTTACCATGAACTATTTCTCCTGTGATTCCTGTCTGCTGTGCTACCCTGCCTTTGAGCCAGGTAATTATAGACTAAAACCTCTACAAACTGTGAGCTAAATAAATCTTCCCTCCCTTAACTTACCAATGTTAGATATTTTGTCTCAACAACAACGACAAAAATAACTAAGACAGTTGGTAAGATAAAGGTAAAGATATCTTTAAAGTTGGTGATATAATTTCATTCAGGTTGTTAGCCATTGAGACAATATCTAAAAAATTGGTCTTATAAATACAATGTCTGTTGTTTTCTGTGTACTATAACTTGAATGTTTTGCCTTGATTGAAGATAATATAATAGCTTAAGAGTGCTAACTGCTATATTTTGGCTCCCATGAGTCATCTAAAGTAATTGTTAAGGTAAACCAATAAATGGGAGCCTCTAGGGCTTGGGGATCTGCCACACAAAACTCCCCACTGTGACTAGAAAAGCAGCTGCCTAAACCAATTTGCTTCAGTTTTTTTCCGCTCATAGGTGACTTCTCCTATTTTCTCCAGTCTTACTGTGGTACATTGCAAGATACATTATTAAATTGCTATGATATATAGTCAAGTTGGCTATAATTAAGATGGTAAAATTTTTCTATGTCTGAAAACGACAAGGTTTTTTGTACTCTTAGTTATATATGTATATATATGTATATATATATAGAGAGAGAGAGAGAGCCAAGATAGTTTCTTATATTTTCCGTTATTAGAGTTTTGTGATTTAAGTTACTGAATTTTAAAGGTTAAAGAGTATTGAAATGTTAACCTGTAAAATGTTTTCAATAATCAGTTTCTGATTACTTAAATAACTACTATCTTAGTTTATGGCACATTGTACAAATCTCTGAGACTAGAGACATATATACATCTATAAAGAAAGTAGGCTATGAGTCTAAGCTTTGAAGTTATTTACAGAGTTAAGACTACATAAATTTAATACATATAAATAATACTGTTATACAACATACATTATATGTAGACATATAAAATAATCAAAATTTTCAACATCTCTTTAAATTTTGTCATTTAAAATTTGATCTCCATCTATTGGTTTTGATTAAATGTTCTGTTGTACAAATAAGATACATTTTCATAATGGGTATTAAGACTATGATCAGTAGCACTGTTTCCTAAAATTGTAAAAGGTCTAAAGATGTCCTTTAATTCTTTTCAGTATCATTACACCCTATAAACCTGTCAATGGCTCCTTAAATTTAGCACTTGAATAAAAAAAAAAAAAATCCCTCACTGCTGGCCCCCAGCAACATCAGCAACAAAAAAGCTACATCAAGACTTTTGCCCATCTTCCCTAATGACAGGGTGTGTAGTAAAGTGTAATGGAATGTTAAAGAGTGTAATAGGATTGGTTAGCCTGTAAGTAGACACTCAGTAAAAGGGCAGTTTAAGGTGTAGGCTAAATTAAAAAAAAAAAATAGTGCACACTCTGAGTTAAGGGCTAATTAAAGTCCTACAGCTAAACACAGGAAGGGTAAAAGTTTAAATAAAAATGGATAAGGATTCCTCTTTCCCTGGAAAAGGTTCTTTGGCAAAATATGCTCCTCCCTAGTTGACAGCTCCTCCCTTCAAAAAATACAGAATAACCTGTTTCTTTTGAACTTGCCCAGCTATAAAACTAATTTTCTTTAAACTCTAAAACCCACAGAGCCACCTGTTTAAAACAAGTTTCTGGGTGCTGCTTATCTATATAAGATCAAAACAAAGGGAGTACAAGTGCCATTCCACTTTCAAAATTCCCTCCTTGGATAAATATCTAGGAGCTATCTGCCTACTTGTTTCCGGTAAACACTCCTGACACCCTCCTTTTGTCTGTGATTTTATTCTTTGACTTAGTGAGACAATAAATTCAGGTTAGTACAAAATTAACTGTTTTACCTTGCATGTGCATTTTTTTTTTTAGTTTCTTTACTCTTGTCCTTCTCCTAGTTTAGTTTTCATTTCTGAGATGATTTTAAAAATTATTTCTTTTAAAGCCATTTCCCTCCTTTTAAATACTGCATTTCTCCAATCTCTTTACTTTTGAGCTTTTGTAATTCTGATTTACTATGTTCCCCCAGAGTTTCTGCTGTTTTCTTAATTTCTTTTAGCTAATATTAACATACTTAAGTTAATGTTTTCATCTAATTTGCGTGCATGTCTTTCTGGCATGCTTTCCTTGTCTTTTGGAATGTTATGTTGCTCAGTTTTCTCCTGTTTTTAAAATAGACCTTTAATGAAATTCAAACAGGATCCTTTTGTGTTGTGGATCTTCGTGTTTTTAATACTGACTATTGGCTAGGATAGCTTTTCTTGCTTCATTATTTTAGGTCTTTCTCTTTTTTTTTTTTTTCCAGGAAATAATTAAATATGTAATCTGAAATTTGAGAACTGGTGTCTTGTGTGCACTGTTTTTGTGTGGGTTCTTGAAGGAGACTCTACAGCTGCTCCCTTTACAGTGTTTCCAAAATTCTATTATGTTTTTATTCAAGTCTTTTGTCCAGAATAGAAGCCAGTTTAAGGTTGTTGAACTAGCAATGCCATTCACCTTTTGGAAACTTAAAACCATTCAATAACTTACTCCAAGCCCTTTATTTTATCTAATAAAGATATCCATATAGGAGCTGAATTGAAGAGAGGGTAAGTGATTTTCCTGATGTCACACGTTATTTCATATAAACTGGAAAATAAGAAGCCATTCCTCCTGACTTTCATTTTACTTCTGTGAATACTGAAGCAGTGTTCTTGTTATTACTTATTCCTAGGAGCTTACATTATACTGGAGTTTTTAAAATTAAGAGAAAATTTGCATTAAAATTTTAATGAAATGTATTTTTCTCAAATTCTAAACAATTCATAGATACAATACTTTCATGAGGAAGAAGTCCATCGATTTCAAATTGCTGCATTTTTAAATAAGTTTGGTAAATTGTGAGAAACCAAAGTTAATTAAAATAATTATTAATAAAAAGGTATTTTTATCCGTTCTTAATTCTCTATGCTACTTTCCTCATAGTTTATTTTTTCTGGATAAGGTAGCCACTGAAACGTAGAGTTATGATATAAACTTTGTAAGATTTAAGGTAGGAGTCAAAAAAACTACTTGAATCAGAGTTGAAATTTAGTTTCTGCCTAATTTTGTGATGTCATGTTTTTTAGTGGCTGCAACATGAGTGAAGCATGCAGTTGCAACTTTGTATTAGTTGCTAGTCAATTCTGTACTAAATGTTATTTATATTTTGTTTAGGGCATGAAGGCTCTACATGGGATTGTTGAAGTAGCAAAATAAAGTGTCTCTCTAAAAGCTTTTTGTATTCACAAGTTTTTTTTTTCTTCTCAGTATTTTTTTTTCCTAAAAAAGAAATTATTCTCTATAAAAGCAGTCATAGTAAATTATCTGGTTCTATGTAATTTTCTTTCCATTCTGATCTTCACTAGTTATAAATAACACATTAAATGACTTTCAAGGTAGAAAGCAGGAATCCATTTTGAAATGTTCTATAAAATAGTGATTTATGGTTTTCTATGATGTGGGCTATAGCACTTGGGTTTGTCAGGTCATCAAAGTCCTGTCAGTGGAATCTGTTATTTATAGTTTGATATGCTGGGAATGGTGTAAATGCTTTATGTTTATCTTATATAAGATAAGATAAGAATGGTGTAAGGGAATCAATTTCAGACAGTAATACAATTTCAAGAATATGTCATAGAGAATTAATTTAAGTATTATAGTGATAAAGGATGAGGTTTAACATTAACAATTTGGATTAAAGGGGGAGTTTGAAAAATGAATGAAAAATTGTCTCATTTCTATAAAATATTGTAGGTAAGATTCTTGAAAGTGTTAATTTCCTACCATTTTTCTTTGATTTTAGTCTACTTCTTTCATTTGATAATGAAACATCTTTATTTTACCAGACAGGTTTTAGAAAATAATGAAAGCTGGGACCATACATAATGGTATTCTTGTGATATATTTTATTTGTAGTTGCCAGGTTTATCACAAAACCTCAACAGGGAAGGGTGTGATGAACCAAACCTCAGTTTCTTCTATCACACCTCTTATGAAATGCTATTTTCATACCTTATATTTACCTTCTTAATAAAATGACTTGACTGTCAGTGTTGCCGATTGTGCATCAGAATTACAGTTTCATGGACTGCTATGGCAGAGAAAGTTCTTTGGTATAGCCTTTCTAATTTAATAATAATGTTCAATATGAAAAGCTTAAATGATAGCCAGTAGTTGATGAGCTTTTATAGTATGTATATTATAAAGACTTTAAAAATGATTTTAAATTATTACATTTTTGAATATACCTAATTGGTAAACAAGTGATAGCCTTTATTTCTTTCAAATATCTGAACTTATTGAAGGAGTAGGATGTGGAAGGAAGAGAACTAGTATTTATCAAATGTCAGTGACCTACCAGGAAGCATTTTATAAGGTGTTTCATATCATTATGGACCGTCCTTCCTTAAATGGGGATAAAGAAGTATATTATTAGCCCCATTTAACAGCTGAAAATATACTTGTATATATGTGCTCACACATTTTATACAGTGTTTCCCATTGAATGCTGTGTGGGATTTCACCTTCATCTAGGTTATCTATTTCTAGCTCATGTCTGGCTTTTCCTCGAGGGAGGAATTGTATAATTCATTATAAGGATATTTATATTTCATATAAATGCCATATAGGGATGTTTTGTGAATTTGAGTAATGATTCAGATGTTAACTTTTTTAAGTTATTAAAAGAAGTTTTGTATTTAATCAAAGGTTCAAATGTTATTAAAGTTGAGCTTATAAATACTAGTTTAAACAAAGCAAGCAGTCATTTTATTAAATTGTCAAAAGACAATTGTGTTACTTTTTCCTAAATAGGAAGTTTTTTAAAAACTTAAGCCTTCAGTTTTATGCAAGCTTATTTTCTGTGCTGTGATGTGAGGTTGTTTTATTTTTTTCTGAAACATTGATTTTACTATGCTGTTATGGTTAAAATCCTTTTTAAGACTTCACTTCTTAAATGTTCAAGTTCAAACTCCACAATTTGGTTTTAACCATTCTTTTATTTTTAAAATTTTGTTGTATTGTAGTAAGAACATTTAACATGAAATTTACCCTCTTAATTTTCAAGTGTACAATACAGTGGTCACTATAGCTACAGTATTGTACAACAGATCTCTAGATCTTATACATCTTGCATAACTGATACTTATGCCCCTTGATTAACAACTTTCTATTTCTTTTTCCTGAAAACCCGTGACAACCACCATTCTACTGTCCATATATTTATCTATTTTAGGTACCTTATATAGGTAGAATCATGCAATATTTGTCATTCTGTGCCCTGTTTTATGTTTGTTGCAGCAATATTCATAGTAGTTAAGATGTGAGAACAACTTAAATGTCCATTAACAGAAGAATGGGTAAAGAAAATCTGGCATACCCATATAATGGAATGTTACTTGGTAATTAACGAAAAGTAATGAAATACTATGATGCAACATAAATGACCCTTGCAAACATTATGCTAAGTGAAGTAGGTGGATGTACTCTTTTTTTTTTTAAAGCCTCACCTTCTGGTCTCCTTAACTTTACTCTTTGCCTTAAGAATGCTCCCTTGCATTTTTCCTTTTCTTTCTACATTCTTAAATTTAGGTTGTTGGAGATCCTGAAAGACCTAGCTGTTTCTCTTTTGTTCTCTGGAGCTTTGCAGTACTTCTGTCTGTGGTGGGAGTGTTTTCTTGCATTGTTTTCCTATAACAGGTTGAAATATACTAATTATTTTAATTTCTAAATTTTGTTCTTTAGACTGGGATCTGTTAGGCTAGGATAATTTACTTGATCTTTTTTTTTTTTCTCACTGCCTATAGCAGTCTGCTCTGTTCTGCCTTCCCTCTCCCCTTCCTCCCTTTTTCTCTTTTTCCATTTGTTTTCTTTAGCATGTAGTTATAGGGAATCTGTGCTTTCCATGCTCAAAGAACTGTTTATTGAATGAATGGGAAGAAATATGTAATCTTGGCCAGAAAGACATTGCTAACTGCATTGTTTGTTCTTTTAATCACGAAGATTATAAGCCCTTTCTGTTTAACATTGGAATAACCTATTTGTTTCACAAACCTGTAGGGGTGTCTGGATGAAAGTATTGGAGAAAAACACAAATGATAGTCCTTTTGGTTTTATATAACTTGGACTCAAGTATTGTAATCCATTCTTGGCTTTGCTTTATCAGCCGAGACCTGAATTCTGACAGAATTGATTGCAGGCATGGAAGTATCCACATACATATCTGTCTATCCAAAATAACAGCTATTTGGGGCCAAATAGAAGAGAGTAATATTATTGACTGCTATTGAAATTGGTGTTTGCAGTAGTGTTAGATAAAAGTATAGTGCTTCTAATATATATTTTAAAGGGTAATAAAAGCAGATAGAGTTCATAAGGTAAATACCCCTACTAACAACTAAAGAATCCTATGAGGTAGATGGTAATATTCCTATTGATGGATAGAGCATCAGAGACTCAGAGAAGCCAAGTGACTTAGCTGAGGTTGTGCAAGTAGTTAACCAATAAAAGAAAGACTGAAGTCTAGGTCAGTCAATTGAAACTGCTCATTTCATTGTTTTCCTTGTACTGCCCTTAAATCCTCATTCTCAAAGCTATGTCCAAGTTGGATGTAGTGACTTACCATGGTAATTTCAGTTGGAGATACTGAATTACTTGATACATATTTAGCAACATGCTAGAATCTGTTTCCTTACATGGGTAATACTGTTTCCCAGGATTACAAAAAATAAATGATATGTGTTAAAACGTGGTGGGAAGCATAAAATCCTGTAATTTTAAGGACTATTACTAATGGTCTCATTATTATACAAAGAGCATTAATCTTTAATATACTAATTCTGCTTTCCAAATTTTTCTTTGCTGTTGTCCTTTTTTTGTTTGTTTGTTTGTTTGTTTGTTTTGGTGTGAGGGGATCTAACTCTGGACCTTGTGCTTTCGAGGCAGGCCTTGGAACCACTGAGCTAAATCCCCTGCCCTGCTGTTGTCCTTTTAACTAAGTTGCTTATCAGCTTTTAAAGTACCTAATGATTACATTATGTAATAAGGAAATTAAAGTGTGGCAAAAAGTTCAGATAATCTTAGGATAAAAGATATTAGAATAGTTCTAAGTGAAGAACTTTGTTTGCTTAACAGTGTAAAGCTTTATTCCTCCTATTTGTCTCTGCCCTAAAAATTTTCATTTTGTTTTCTTGAACTGTATACAAAGTGAATATTAGAAATTTGTGATGGCTTGTTTCCAATGATTGATATTTAATGGTTATATTCAGTACATTGCATCAGAACTTTTTTTTTTTGGAACCAAACATATACCCAGTGTTCAATCCTAGAAAAGTAGTTCTTCCCTGAAGGCAGCTAGACCTTGTGTTTAATGTGGTTTTTAACTAGAGATTATTTCACTTGCTTCCATGTGCATATTACTTTTTCTATATGAAAAAGATAATTATCTTTTCCTGAAATCCTTGATTTTTGTGTATAGTTTAAACTCTTGCCAAAACAGTAGTGCAATTTTTTTTCTACTAGGTAAAAGTACAAGAGGATCGGGATGTTGCATGGTTGTGGTAGCTCTACAGAATTGTATTAAACTCTCTATCTTATTTTTTCTTTGTTTTTTAAGACAGAGTGTTGCTTTACTGACCAAAAGCAAAGTATTATTTCTTATAAATGGCCTCCTTTTAAACTAGCTTTCATCTTTTCTTTTTTTTTTTTGAGACAGGATCTTGTTATGTAGTTCAGGGTGGCCTTGTACTCACAGTGATTCTCCAGTCTCAGCCTCTCGAGTGCTGAGATTTCAGGCACGTACCACCACACCTGACCATATTTCTTAAACCAAAAAATGCCCTTAGAGGCATTGTAGCTTTGGAGTTAGATCTGAGTTCCATTTTCCACTCTATAACTTTTTATTTTCATTTCTAGAATACATAATACAGATTCTTATCTTTCAATGCACTTGAAAACATCAGATTTATATAAACAGTACTCTTATAGTTGCTCATTTATGTTAATTTTCAGGTGAAAAAATTTAAATTTTGTCTCTTAAAACATCTACACAAAAATTTCAGTAGCAGTGGTATATGTTTAAGGAACCTCTAACAGTGTAATTAATACAAAGTGTAATTTTTTTTTTTTTTTTTTGGTACCCAGGATGGAACTCAGGTCCTTGCGCTTGCGAGGCAGAACCACTGAGCTAAATCCCAGGCCCTACAAAGTGTAATTTTGAACAAGCAAAATTCTTTTTGTTCAGTGATTCTATACAATGATAGCATGACTTGAAAATTTTATGTAAAATATATATGTACATATATATTTCTACATTCTAAATGATATAGGTATGTGTTTTTATAGGTTTGCCTGAATCCATCTTTGCAGCTGCATGTTCAAGGAGTGGCCAGAGGGTTCTGCATGTTGATTCGTAAGTCTTATGAATGGTAGCATTTAATGCTTCCTGAATACTCTATAGAAGTTTAAAATGTAATTAAACATGCATATGTATAAAAACTTAAGGTAGAAAAGAAACTGCAGTTATTTAATTTTTACCAACAATATGTGAAATATATAACATATAAGTTTTTCTATTGTATTATTTGGAATGGGGCCTGTTTCTTTTGAGAATAAACCAGATGTATCATTTTAATTTTCTCATGAGTGATTTTGATATTTAAATAATTCTCCAAGAGGCTTGGAAACTTCACATCTGCCCTTTCACTTATATATATGTATGAATATATGAAACTCAAATGTGCTCTGTATTATAGGCTTCATATTTGATTGTTGTAAAATTTAGCTAACAGGTAGGAGTATGTGGCTTTTTTTTAAGGATCATCAAAATTTAAACTTAGAAAAATCTTAACTAGAAAAAATATCCAGGATTATGTTTTCCCTTAAAAGTGATGATAAAAGGAAGTTAATGGAAGACAGAAGTGTGAAATAAAGCATAGTTTAAATCTCTATGCCCACATCACCTCCCAAAACAAACTTCTAATCTTCTACCTATGTATTTAGGGCTTCTGACCACTGTATCTTGTTACATTAATTGTTCATTGAATAAGCAAAGAAGAGAAAGAATAAATAGATTTTCTATTTTCTGTTAAATATTAAGTGACTTAATAATTTACAGAATGCCAGAAAATGAAGTATCATTAGATTTGCCATAGTTTATAATGCCTTTTCATAAATTGTCCCATTATGAATATGTAGGAATCTAAAAAGTGGCATTAATTTACATGTAACCCTAATTTTGTTTTGAAAGCTTGTTAATTTCTCAGTTATTAGATGGAATTGCTAAATTAGATTCAGGCCCACCTTTGGAATTCTCTTTCATTATGGTATGTAGAACTACTTGTATGATTGTCTCAATTCAGTCTTTATGTAATATGAATTCATATGCCAAAAAGTTTGCTACATTAAAAATCCAGGTGTGGGCCATTATTTTTAAAAGCTTTAATAAAAGTATAAGCTTAAATTTATTTCTGATGACTTTTGTTAATTTAAGCTTCATACTAAAATATTTTTTGTGAATGTCTTAAAGATAGAGTGATAGTGATATAGGGATGATATAGGGCCTCTAAATAATATAGGGGAAATATAACTCTGAACTTGTTAGATGTCTGATATGCCAAGTTTGTGTTTTTTTAAATTGAACGAATTCTAGGAATAGTGGAGATTTAAGAGTGGGAAATATTTATTGAGGAATAGACAGCTCCTGCCTGAGAGGTACAGGAGGGAGTCCGGAAAGTGAGTTGCCCACGAGCTCACTTCTCATAGAAGTTTTATAGACCAAATCATGAGATGGGTACAAAATTACAAGGTGAGCATAAAGGTGGGGCAAACTGTGGTTAACCAATAAGATTAAAAGTATAGTACCTTAGGTTATATCCATCCAATGGGGAAGCAACTCATGTAATAAATGTACATGGAGAGAACAAGGACCTTTCCTAGAAGCCATAGGTCAGGGACCTTTCCTGGAAGGGATAGGTCATGAGGTCTTGGTCTCCTACCCAAGGTGACTGATACCTATTTAGAATATCAATTATTATCCTTTATGTCTTGGGAAATATGTAGGTATATCATTTTATCTTTATCTTGAGGCCTGGCCTTCAATGAATGCTCCTCCAGCCATAGTTATAATATGTTCTTATCTTCTGCATTGACTTCTTCAAGGGCCTAGCCCTGTCTGACTGGCTATAATATTTTCATCTAACTTAACTGTCTATAATAATTGTAAAAGTTAATTTTAAATCATGGTTTATACTAGTTAACACATTAGTTTTATTACATGTGTTATGTAATTTCTACCCTAGTCAACTAAATGTAGGTGCTATTATCCAAATGTAATAAATGACATAGAGAGGTTAAGTGAGTTTTTTTTTTTTTTTGGTACCAGGGATCCAACTTGGGTCATTGCGCTTGCGCAGCAGGTGGCGAAACCACTGAGCTAAATCCCTGGCCCTGGTTAAGTGAGTTTTTGAATTTTACCTAGGTAGCTAGTACATGTCTAACTTTAGATTTAAATTTATTTTATTTTCTTATTCCAAAACCTGAAGTCTTCTCAGAATGAAGACTTATTTAAAAAAATATATAGAGTCTACTGATATGCTAAAAATAAAACTTGATTAGAAATTTAAGTTAGCTCTTGCTGTGATAACATCTACTCAATTAAGTTTTGTGTATCCTGTCACTGGGACAAAATACCTGACAGTCACAGCTTAAGGGAGAAAAAGTTTAACTTGGTTCAGAAATACAGAGTTTTCATTTCATGGTTGTCTGGCTCCAAGGCAGTAACATCAACTTGGCAGGCCAAGGGGGTGGTAAATCTTCTTACTTCATGGCCTTCTCAGTCACTTCTCTTGTTTCTGGGACACAATACCTGGCACCCACAGCTTAAAGGAGAAGTTTATTTTAGCTCACAGTTTGTAGAACTTCTTTACATAGACAGAAGCTCCAAAGCAGAATTGCATGGCTGAGGAGCAGCAGCTAAAGGCATGGCAGTCAAGAAGCAGATAGAAATCAAGGGAGGAGGGAAGGAGTTATATCTTTCCAAGCCATGCCACCAGTGACCCATCCTCTCAAACCAGGCTTCAACTGTGAATATCACGTTTAGCTCTAAACTCATCAGTGGACTAGTCCACTGAGGAGTATCATGCCCCCATGATCCAATAACCTCCCAAAAGTCCTACTTGTGAGTGCATGAGGCTTTGGGAGGACATCTAGATACAAACTGTAACATTTCACCCCTGGACCCCAAAAGTCTTATGGACATGTCTTTGTGAAAATGTATTTAATTCATCTCTAAGAGTTACCAAACTACTAACAGTTGCAGCATTGTTGAAAAGTCAAAGTCCAAAGTCTCTTTTGAGATTTAAGGCAAACTCTTTTCTTTGAGCCCCTGTAAAAGTAAAAAAGAAAGTTAAAAACTTCTAACATAAAAAGGCATAGGGTAAACATTCCCATTCCAAAAGGTAGAAGTTGGAGGATAGAAAGGAATGGATCAAAGCAAGGCAGAAATACAACAGGGAAATCATTAAGTCCTAGATCATATAAAGCAGCCAGGGAAAGTTGTAGTGAGATGAACTCCAAATGGCTTGCGAATCCCAGCCCCTATGATATTGCTGGTGGTTTTAACCGTCATGGCTTCTCTCTTGATCCAGCTTTGTACACTACTTACTGCTTGGAATATCCTCAGAGATTCCATGTTCTTGGCTTTTCCAGGATCCTCAGATCTCCACAGCACATTTGGCTTCATACAGCTTTATGCACTTTGCTCTCAGGAACACACTGCCTGGCCTCCCAGACCTTCTTCTGAAATCTGGGCAGAAGTCTCCCTGTCCCCATGATTTTTGCATTCTGTGTGCATGTAAAACCAGCACCATGTGGATGTTGCCAAGTTCTGCTGTCAGCTGGAGCAGTAGCTGAACACTTTGCATCTTGCTGTTGTTTGCAGAACCTTCCAAGTGCCTGAGTGGCTGAGTGTGGTGAACTGAATCTAAGGGAATCAATTCCTTAAGCAGGCTTTCTCCAACAGAGTATGCTGGAGCTCTCTTATCAAAGCATAGTCTTTTAATTTTTCAATTTTGAACCTGTGAAAAGTGGATCCTGTACAGTTCCTCACATGCCCTTAAGCCAGTTTTCCTATTGTCCTGTTCCAAAGTACTTGCCTTCTTTTTAATGTTGATTTTTTCAGCAACAAAGCTCTCCCGTGTTTCATCTTTGCAGGACTCTATTGGTGCTTACTTTTTAGCCAAACTCAAAACTTTTAAAATCATTCAGCTGTGCCTTTTGCTCTTGATTCTCCAGATTGAACTAGCTAAAAGCCCCCAATAGTAGACACGAAAACACATGAATGTTGGACTGTCTTGAAATTTCCTCTGCCAGGTTAGTCTGCTGCGCTTAATCTGTCTTTCACAAAGCCTCCAGACATGAGCAAAATGCAGACAGCTTTTCTTCCAGAGCATAACATAACATGGCTTGGAGTCCAACTGCCAAGAAAGACCTTTTCTACTAAAACATCTTGAGCCAGGTCTTTATCAAGTGCATTACTGTCAACATTCTCATCATCTAAACTCTGCCCACAATATCCCATAAAGCTTGGCTTACAGCATTTTAGGGCTCTTTCTCCAGCTGGCATCTCCAAACCTTTCCAAACTCCTCATGCAATCCAGTTCCAAAGGCTTCTGAACCACATGGTCAGGTAACAAAGACCACAGCAAAGACCACATTTCTCTGGTACCAAAAGTCTGTCTTAGTGACTTCCTTTGTTGCTCGGACACAGTACCTGTTACACACAGCTTATATGAGAATAGATTTATTTCTGCTCAGAGTTTTTAGAAGTTTCAGTCCACATTCCAATAACTTCAAGGCAGGGCAAAATGGCAGAGGAGATGCAGTTCAGGTTGTGGTAGTCAGCAATGAGAGGAAGATCAAGGGAGGAATAACAGAGACATCTGCTTTTTTATTGTTTATATGTGAATGTTCCTGCTGAAATCTCATGTGATCATATGTTGGGCTTTTGGAGCTTGATTGGATCATGGGGTATGATACTCATCAGTGGATTAGTTCACTGATGCATTTATAGCTAAATGTGATATAGGGAGTTGAATCTGGTCAGAGGTGGGTCACGGGGGGCCTGGATCTCATTCTGCCATGCTACCTTGCCTTGAAGCCAACTCACTATGGATTGAAAGCTCTACAACCTGAGTCAAAATAAGCTTTCCTCTTTTAAGTTGTAGGTGTTGGGTACTGTGTCCCACCAATGAGGGAAGTAAGACAGATTTTGGTACCACAGATGTAGGGTTGTTGCTGTGTCTATACTTGACCATGTGGTTCAGAAGCCTTTGGAACTGGTTTGTGCGAGATGTTTGGAAAGGTTTGGGAATGCCAGCTGAAGAAGCAGCCTCGGAATGCAAAAAGCTGAGCTTGATGGGAGATTCTAGTTAAAGCTCAGAAGACCAGAATGCTGATAAAAAAGCATATAGAAAGCCTGAGCTCAGGAGACTTCAGTTGGGAACAAGAACTCTGTTGGTAGTTGTACTCCACGACATTTGTGTTATGCTCTGACAGAAAATTTTTCTATAATTTGCTCCTGTTCTGTGTCTTTGAGGGATACTGAGGTTAAGAACAGGGGACCAGTTAAACTGGTGGAGGAAATTTCAAGGCAGTCTAATGTTGAGATTGTGGCATATCTACTGTTGGGGGCTGATAGCTCGCTGTACTTAAGAATCAAGAGCAAGAGGCACAGCTTAATGATTTTAAGGTTTGAGTTTTACCAGAAAGGAATCCTTTTCTGGGGGCCTCTTGAGATGGAGCAAAACAGAACCTTTTTACTGAAAATATTAGCACTAAAAAGAAACCAAGAACTGTACAGCAGGACAATAGGAAAAATGGCTTGAGGCCCTCCCAGGAAAAAGCAAGATCCTTCCCTTCATTGGCTCAGGGGTGCAAGGCTGAAAGAATTTACTTGAAGAAAGCCCCAGGGTACTCTGTTGAAGAAGGGCTGCCTAGGGAGTTGATTTCTAGGGAATCAGTTTACCAAGCTCAGCCATCCTGGCACTCAAGAGGCCTTTGCGACCACCAGCAAGATACAAAAGGGCTCAGCTACTGCTCCAGCTTGCAGCAGACCTTGGTGTCATCCATGTGGTGCTGGTTTTAAAGCACGCAGAATACAAGAGTTGTGACAACAGGGAGGCTTCCACCCAGATTTCAGAAAGAGGCCTGGGAGGCCAGGCAGTATGTCCCTTAGAGCGCAGTCCATGAAGCTATGAGTGTGAAGCCAAAAGTGCTTTGGAGACCCCAGGATACTGGAAAAGTCAGGAACTTGGAATATCTGAGGAAAGCTGCAAGTAGTGCACAAAGCTGGACCAAGAGAGAAGCTGTGAGGGCTAAAACCACTGGCAGTGCTGTAGGGGCCAGGGCTGCCCCAGATGTTGGAGCTTACCTTTTGCCATGTCTTGCCTTGGGTCCTAGGCACAGAGCTACAGGGTTTAATGTTTTCCCTGCTGGAATTTGGTCTTGGTTTGGTCCTATTTCTTTCTATCCCCTGTTTTTCCCTTTTAGAATGGGAATGTTTCACTGATGCCTTTATATATTGGCACTGTTTAACTTCCTTTTGATTTTTACAGAGGCTCATAGCTAACAGTTTGCCTTAAATCTCAAAAGAGACTTTGGACTTGGACTTTTCAGTCCAAGAACTGTTGTACTGAATTGTTAAGTCTGGGTTACTTGTTAACTTTTAAGCCTTGGTAACTCTTAGAGATGGACTAAATGGACTTTTTGTGAAGAGATGCACTATTACAGATGATGCACAAGAGGCCACTTGAACACAGGCTTTTTGTGAGTAATAAAAGCTTTGTTATTGTCTGGGTACAAGCAGAGACTGAAATCAGAGAAAGATTTCAGCAGCTAGCTTGGAGGGAAATTAGGTTTTTATAAGGTTTTAGAAGGGGGCTATGATCTGGAGTGGAATGTTTATGATTGAGGGTCCAAGGATGCTCACCACAGGTGTGTATAAAATACTGGACTCTTCAGAGCTGGGAGATTATATATTTTGTCCTAAAGTTGCTTCATGGCCATCCGTTCTGTTTGTTAAGGGCAGCCTGTTTGCTGAGAATGGCATGTTTGCTGTGAAGGTTTCATTCAGCCCAGGCATGACATACACATGTAGAGGCCAGGGGCAGAATGTTATGGCTTATATCTATCTGATCCCCACAAGCCTCATGTGATCATTCATTGGGCTTTTGGGAACTTATTAGATCTTGAGGGCGTGATATTGGTCAGTGGATCAGTCCACTGGTGACTTTATTGCTAAATATGATGTTGGGAGTTGAAGCCTAGTTAGAGCCGGTGGATCACAGGGGATGTTGCTTGGAAGAGTATATCTCCTTTCCTCTCCTCATGATCTGGTTCTGTGTTTCCTGCTACCATGCCATGAATTGTTTCTCTATCATGTGTCCCTGCCTTGAAGGCAGCTGACTGTGGACTGAAACCTTACAGACTGTGAACTAAAACCTTTCCTCCTCAGAGCTGTGGATGTTCTTTGACCCAGGCCCTCTGATCAGGCTTTGCCTCTCAACCTTACATTTAGCTATAAACTCATCTGTGGACTAATTTACTGATTAGCATCATGCCCCACTGATCCAGTCACCTCCCAAAAGCCCAACCTGTGAGTGCATGAGGCCTTGGGAAGACATCTAGCTATAAAGCATAACAGTGGTGGTTGGGAAGCAGAACATGCAGGAAGAGCTGCAGTGTTATGTACTCCAAAGGTATCCCACCCAGCGACTCACCTGCTCTGAGCTCCACCTCCTAATAGTACATTTAGCTGTGAACATCAGTGGAGTCCACTGATTAGTATTTTGCCCCTGTGATCCACAAACCTCTTTAGTAGTCTCTAAATGTATTTGACAGTTAAGATTAACTGGCATAGCTGCATAATGTGATTGACTTAAAACCTTAAAACTTACCTAAGATAACATTTCAGAGTGACAGAACTTTTTTTTCCTGTCGTAGATTCTCATTTCTGATAGCTTTTGAGTTTAGATGTGTGTGTGTGTGTGTGTATTAGGTATATGTGTGTGTGTGTATATATATATATATATATATATATATATAAATAAAATTAGAGATTCTCCTAGATCTTTTTAAAAAGATTTTTATTTTTAATTAATCTTTAGCTGATAAATAAAACCTAAAAATTGTACATACTAATGGGGTGGCATGTGATGCTTTGATACATGCGTAACTTGTGTAATGTTTAAATCAAGTTAAGCATATTTATGTCCTCTAACGTTTTTTTCATAGAAAACACTCAAAATCTTTTCTTCAATCTCTTTAAAGGAAACAATACATTATTGTCATCTATAGTCACCCTACTGGGTCATAACACACTAGAACTTCTAACTATGCATCTATTAATCAACCTTTCCCCTTTGTTCCCTGCCCTGTACTCTTTCTTCTTAGCCCCTGGTGCTAACTATTCTATTCTTGCGGCACTTATTTTTCTGTGCTTGCCTTATTTCACTTACTATAATTATCTCCAGTTCAATTTGTGTTGTTGCAAATGATAGGGTTTTATTCTCATTTTGTGGGTTAATAGTATTCCTTTCAGATTTTCTTTCTGCATTAGTTGATGGACACTTTGGTTATTTTAATTTCTTGGCCATTGTGAATAGTACTGTATAATCACGGGAGTGTAGATTTCTCTTTGACATACTGATTTCCTTTGGATAATGATCAAACGGTAGTTCTATATTTTGAGAAAACTATACTGTTTTCAGTAATGGCTTTACTAATGTAGGGTCTCTTTAATAATGTGTAGTGGTTTCCTTTTCTTCAAATCCTCATTAGCACTTGTTATTTTTAATATTTTTGATAATAGCCATTCTTACTGGAATAAGGTGATACCTCATTGGGGTTTTGACTTGTGTTGTTTGATGATGAGTGATTGTGAGCATTTCTTCATATAATTGTTGACCATTTATATGTTTTTCAAAGAAATGTTTATTTAGTGTCCCAGAGGTTTCAGTGAGTTTATAGGCATTGTCATTAACTTCCAGAAAATTTTAAATATATTTATTTCTTCTGTGACCCATTGGTTGTTTAGGAGTGTACTGTTAATGATTTAGGTACTTCTGCCTTTTCTGTGATTTCTTTTGTCATTGATTTCTATTTTCATTGCACAGTGGTCTGATAGTACACATGGAATAGTTTCAATTCTTTCATACAGTGGTACCTCAGTTCACAAACCTGACTCTTTCCACGATTTTGGTCACAAATCAAGTTGGACAAGAACCAGATCAAATTCAGTGGTTAGATTGTATTGACTTTAAGGGAAAATTTAATTTGGTTCATATCTAGTTCTTATTCAGTTCAGTTTGTGACCAGAATTGTGGAGAGAACTAAGTTTGTGAACCAAGGTACCATTGTATTTAAGTAGGTTTTGTGGACTAGTATGTGGTTTGTTTTGGAAAAAGTACTGTGTGCTGCAGAAAAGAATGTATACTCTCTTGTAGTGGATTGGAATACTCTGTAGATATCTATTAAGTCCATATGTTCAAGTATGTGGTTTAGCTCTGATGTTTATTGATTTTTTTGTTTAGTTGATCTATCTTTTTATGAAAGTGGGGTATTAAGATCTCCCACTGAAACACTGTAGTTAAATAAAAAAATAACTAATAATAATAAATAATAATTTGGCATTCTTCACTCCCTCAGCCTCAGCTCCTAGCAACTATTAATCTACTTTATGTCACCTTGTATTTGACTACTTTAGCCACCTCATGTAAGTGAATCATAGTATTTATTTATCTTTCTGTTACTGGCTTATTTTACTTAGCTCAGTGTCCTTGGGGCTCTTTTTTGTCACATATTGCAGGATTGTGTTTCCTTTTTAAGGGTGAATAATATCCCACTTTATATAGACCATATTTTATGTATCCATTCATTTATTGTCGGACAGTTGGGTTGCTTGCACTTTTTGGCTCTTGTGAATAATGCTGCTATGAATATGGGAATGCAAATAACTTTTTGGGATCCCGATTTCAATTCTTTTAGATAAATACCTATGAATGGGACTGCTGGATCATATTGTAGTTCCTTTTATAATGTTTTTTTTGAGACAAGTCATTGCTGCGTCAACCTGGTATGTGCCACCATGCCTGGTTCCATTTTTAATTTTTTGAGAAAATCTCATAGTGTTTTTATTAATTCATATAAGCTTGTAATATGTAATAATTACATTCATTTTATATATCATTTATCTATCAATTGATATTATAATCATATCTTGATTATTTTTGAACTCCTTCCCACTCTTCTCTTTCCTGGTTAGCTTTCCCCATCTCCAGAAAATTAACCTCCCTGTTTCTTCTTTATTTTACTCTTTAAATTATTTTTATCTTAGTTTTCTAACATAAGAGAAACAATAGGAACTTTAACTCTGTCTGATTTATTTTACTTAATAATATGGTTTCAAGATCCATCCATTTTCATGCAAATGACTCAAATTCATCTCCCTTTGCAGCCCAGTGATACTCTTGTCTCTTTCTGTGTCTCTGTGTCTCTCTCTCTGTTTTAGTCTCTCTCTTCTCTCTATTCGTCTGTTGATAGGAACCTAGACTGTTTCCATAATTTAACTATTATGAATTTTGTTGCCAGAAACATGGGTATGCTTGTATCACTGTGGTCATATATCCTTTTTAAATTTTTATTTTTACTGGGCCGGGGATTTAGCTCAGCAGCATGAGGTCCTGAGTTCAATCCCCGGTACCAAAAAAAAAAAAATTTTTTTTTATTAATAAATGTTCACAATACATAATATATTCATCATGGGGGTTAGTATATGTACATAATACATCTTAACTTTTTAATGCCCCCTTTTCTTCTCCTTCCCCCCTCCTTCCATCTCTTGGTCTCCTTTACTTTTTTTTTTATTATGGTTAAAAGAAAGTCTTTATTAACGAAAGCCATTTCAGTTCTTTAAGTTCATCTTAATATTAAATAGGATGAGATGCTTAATAGCTGTAATTCAACACCTTATTCCAGTTTAGTCCTTTTCAATGAACTGTGAACCTGTTTATAGTTTAGTAGAAGCATTGGAAAGTGAAAATTTATAGATGTTTTATCATTAGATCAGAGTAAAAAAATCCAATGAAGGATGTGATAAAGGTTGGTTTAGAAATAATTTATCGATAGGCATTATACCTTTTTTAGAACAAGTATAATTTACACAAATTTACAAGTCTCTTTTTGTCAAATATTAATATGTACTTAGCACTTTTTTTTAGCTGAAATAGTATTTTAGTTGTAAAAACCATTTTGGGTTACAAAAAATAACAAACTTTATCAGAATTTAACATAATTTACAAATGTCCTAAGAATTCATAAGCCACATAATATTTTAAGTAGAAAAACACTAATTTTAAAAGTTTGGTACTGTTTCTGTGGTTTATATGTATTAACTGGTTCTTTAGAGGAAACCCAACTAAAATTTGATCATATTAAGCTCTGTAAAATAAAGGCAAAAGCTAATGACCTTCTAACAAAAATTGCATATAACACTTCCAAGTACCAAAGATATCATTTAGTGGTTAACTGCCCAGTACAAAATACTAAATAAAATACATTTTCTGGATTGTTTTCCACTTGTAGCCACTCTGCTATCCAAAAGAAGAATTTCCGATAAATAAAACCAGCGGTGCAGTTTATTTAGTGTAGACCATTCCATTTCCCCTGTTTGGTACTTAATTTTCTTCCCCAATGCCCCCACCCCCCCACCGTGGCACCATATTATTAAAAACATTAAGTAACTGAAATTTATGCTTCAGATCAAGACATCATTTGATTAATTTCAAATGATGTACAGCTCCTCATGTAAAAATGTTTTGTGGTCACAGTTATCTCAAAAAATAATTATATTGAAATAACTTGACATATCACTCCTTAGCAATTACAAAACCATGATTTTGACACACGGCAATTTATAAGTTAAGCAAATGTGACATGCTAAAAGATGTGAACAGCTGTTCTTCTGTTTAAGTGTTACGTGTTCAGTTCAAGAGTGCTGCAAAACTGTGGTAATGACTTTATTTTTTTAGTTAGCATAACCTGCCCATGGTATAGTGTGCTGTCATAAAGTACAAACCCAAGGAAGGTAATCCCTTTACTAAGTTACAAAACTTTTGGCAAACCAATGCTGTACTTTTTAATACAATAAAATATTATTTTTGTTGGAGTTATTATTACTTCAGTGGTAATTTTCACTCCAGAAATATCATTTAAGTACCAAATCAAAACACTGTGGTTTTTAGCAAAGCAAGTTATTTTATGCAAATACAAATTAATGTCTTTTGCAACTATGTAGTTCTTCTTTTTTTGGTACCGGGGATTGAGCTTGGGACTTGGTGCTTGCGAGGCAGGCGGCAGCTCCACTGAGCTAAATCCCTGGTCCCTAGTTGTGTTTTTTAATGAACAAATAAATATACTGTCAGCTTGGAGAGACCTGGGGGACCTGGTGCTGTGTACCAACTTTTTTTATCATTTCTCTGCAAATGCAGCCGCTGCCATGCTTCCTCTTGCCAAAGCTGCCAATTCTTCAATCTCGGCATTTAATTTATGTATTACCCATTCCATTGCTTCTTGGCCTTTATTAGCATTGGAAGATACTGTGCTTACCATCAGTCCTTCAAGGTAACTGCTGAGGCTGACTCCTTTCACCATGGTTATGGCTTCCTGAGTCAAAACGGTTTTTTCTGGGTCCTGAGGATGTGGTTTATATATAAGTCTCTCATCTACTGAAACCATATTTGTAAATGAAATATTAGTTGATTTAAGTTCCATTGTTTTCTCTGCAGGATAAACTACAGAATGTTCTTGCACATGTTTTGGTTCTTGCTGCACCAATAATAGACTTCACAATGGAATGCAGTCCCCACTCTGTGCTGAGAAGTCTGTGGCAGTGCCGCTTTCCAGAGGGATCTATATGTCTGTCCTGCACATGAGCTCCAACCACACTGGGGTTCATTGGGTTTGGGTATTTCTGCATCACAGCTGTTGTTACAGTTTCCCAGGGTGGTCAAATACGTGCTCCGAAGTCCAGATCTTCAAGGTGCCAGCAGCCTGCTCCATGTTCACTTCGCGCTAGGGGACAATGAGGAATCCTTTACTTTTTAAAAAGATCTGTCTCTGTGTTTCCTATTAGAGTAAAACCTTGGTTTGTATGCATAATTTGTTCCAGAAACATGCTTATAATGCAAAGCAAATGTCCCCATAAAAAATAATGGAAACTCAGAGGTTATGTTCCACAACCCAGAAATATTCATATAAAAATAATTACAATACTGAAATATAATACAAAATAATAAAATAAAAAATATAAAGCAATAGAAATCTATTTGTACTTGTGTTTGAAAACCTTTGTGGTTGGTGTGAGGAAGAGAAGAGAGAGGAGGGTTATTGTGTAGGATGACTTTCACTATCATTAACAGAATCACGGCTATCTATTGGGTCAATGGAATCTTTTTCTTTCTGTGGAACTTTAACAAGGAACCTGTCCAATGACACTTGCTTTTGCCTCCATTTTAGGATTTTGTGGAAATGTGACATTTCATTGTCATAAACAGATTCATTGCTCATTGCCACAGCTTTATTTGGGTGGTGCTTTTGTACAAAATTTTGCAATTTCCCACATTTTACATACCTTTCTAATCTCATTTGAAGTGAGAGTTTCCTCCATCTTTCTCCTCCCCCTGTGTAGACTTGATCTCCCTCTTGGGAGATCAACCTCTTGCTCTTGGGAGATGATCACCCACAATCCCACAGCAAGGGGGGCATGGATATGAGCACCATTGGCTCAATTGTGATCCTGTGATTTTCATACTACATACAACTTGCAAGACATCACTTGTTTATCAAGTTAAAATTTATTGGAAATGTTTGCTTGTCTTGAAGACTTGCAGAACAAGTTATTTGCAATCCAAGGTTTTACTCTTCCTATCTTTTATTTTGCTCTTTATTTATCCTTTGAGTTTCCCATAAAAGAGAAACCATATGATATTTAAACTAGCATGTCTTCTTTATTTCACTTAATATTATAGTACCAAGGTACATCTATTTTCCCACAAATGACTCAAAATTATCCTTTATAACAGAGTGTGTATAAATGCCACTTTTTTAATCCATTCATCTGTTGATGGGCATACAGGCCACTTCCAAGATATGCGTATTTTATTGTAATATTATGTCTTCAACTCATTTCGGAAGATACCCAGGAGGAGTATTGCTGGGTTGAGAGGAATGTCCATATTGATTTCTAGTAGTTGTTTTAGTTTACATTCCCACCAGCAGTGTAGAAAGATTCCTATTTCTCCACAGACTTCCCAGCATTTGTTGGTATTTGATTTCCTGATGGTAGCCATTCTTTCTGGAGTAAGAATAAGAAAGCCATTCTTTCTGGAATAAGCTACTCTTTCTGTAAGTAAGCCATTCTTTCTGGAGTACACCATTCTTTCTGGAGTCAGTGTTGTTTAACTTGCATTTCTCTACTGGCCAGATATATTAAACATTTTTTCATGTATTTATTGGCCATTTATTTTTCTGAGAAATATCCATTTCAGTCACCCATGTTTTGATTGTGTATTTTATTTTGGGATCCTAATTTTTTTCAGTTCTGTATATATTTTAATATTAGCCCTCTGTCCAAGGAATAGCTGGCATAATTTTCCTTCCCCTTCTGTAGGTTGTCTCTTCACTTTGTTGGTTCTTTCTTTTGCTGTTCAGAAGATTTTCAATTTAATCCTGTGTGTTGATTGATGTTATTTCTTGTGGAGTTGTAGTTCTGGTCAGATAGCTCTTGCCTATGCCTGTGTCTTAAAAAGTTTTTCCTATTGTCTGACAGATTGTTTCCATTTTAATATTTAGATCTTAGATGAACTTTGATTTTAATTTAGAAAATTGTGAGAGATATGAGTTTACATTTAATGTTCTTCATGTGGATAGCTAATTGTCTCAGTAGTATTTCTTACAGATGCTACTTTTCTTTCAGCATATGCTTTTGCCCCTTTTCTTAAAGGCCAGATGGTTGAATGTGCCTGAGGTTGTTTCCACTTCCTTTATTCTATTCCCTTTGATCCACATGTCTGTTTTTGTGCCAGTACCATTTTATTTTTTCACTATAGTTTTGTAATATAACTTGATAGTCAGGATTGTGATACCTGCTGCTTTGCTCTTATTGCCCAGGATTGTTTTTGCTATTCTGAGACTCTTCTGAGTCCATATGAATTTTAGGATTGTTCTTTTTTTGGTTCTGTGAGGAATGCTATTGGTATTTTGATTAAGATTGCATTAAATCTATATGTCAGTTTTGGAAGTGTGGCTATTTTCACAATTTTAGTTCTGCCTATTCAGGAACAGGGGTTATCTATCCGTTTTTTGATGTCAACTTTCATCACCTTCAGAGTACTGTAGTTTTAGAAAACCTTTAAGATAGAGGAAAAGCATGAATTTGGAACAAATTGAGTTTGACAACTGAGGTACCTCAGTTCATAAACTTAAATTTGTTCCACAATTCTGGGAAAGATAGCCATGTTTATATTCGAGCAAGAAAGGTAGCCGCAGTTGTGTGTGTCACTTGATGCAGAGTTCACAATCAAAAACAAAATTTTGCCAAATGCTCCTGTTTTTGAATCAAGTTTTTCACAAACAAGTTTTTGTGAACCAACGTACCACTGTGATTTAATTGATTGAGGACATTAGCGTAGTAGGACAGTGCAACTGAAGACACAAAAGACCTAGAGAATTGCTTCAGAAAGTAGCACAAATAATAGCATAAATGTTTTAAGTGAAGGGGAGTATTTTGAGTGGCATTGGACAATGTCTTTTTGTAATAGAATTTTTTATTTAGACATGCCACATTTTTCTCTTGCAACTCATATTTTCAGGTGTTTTCCTTTATCTTCTAGCAGATAATTATTTTTTATATCTAAGTCTTTTGATTCATTTTGATTTGAATTTAGTAAAGAGTAAAAGATATGATTTGGATTTATTCATATGAATGACCAGTTTTCCAAGAACCATTTGTTAAAGAAGCTATTTTTTGTCCATTGTTATTGGCCACTTTTTCAAAATTGAGATGACTGAAGGTGCTTGAGTGATTGCTGTCACTGACACTCAGGGTGAGTTTTCTGTCTTCAGTAAATCCCTTCAGCCACACCCAGAAATATGCTGATCCGGTTTAGTTGGGTATTTTTTACTCAAGTTGACACAAACTGTCAAACCTGTCAACTTGACAAGCAGACACATTTCCTTAAACCACAGTCTCCTGATCTTAAGACAAGTTCATAATTATGCCTAACATGTTACGACTATCCTGCGTACAAATGGAAATGAATTAAATCCCTCTGAGAATAGAAGGAAAGTTTTCTTTGGATGATACTCTTTTAGCATTTCATAACCTGAGCATTATTAAATAGCTTTAGCAATATTGAAGAACGAACATGAAATCTGCATATTACATAGCAAGCATATTAGGAGAGAACTATTACAATTAAAATCCTCATGTCTATAACTGATCACAGGGTCATAGTTGGTATTTCGGAGTACCTTCTACTATCCATTTTGTATTCACTTGGTCTTCTGCAAGCACTCAGCAGGTCTTGGTTCTTCCCTGGTGGGGTGGCTCATGCCTTCATTCCTGAAGGTTTTGGACCACTTGTCTTCCTGCCTAGATTGGGTTGTTGTAGTTTCTCATTGACCATAATATTAGCATGGTAACACTGTCTCATGCACTCCAAGTATATTCTTCCTTTCCTCCATTGTGGAGTAATAGTTCAATTTTCCCTTGATAATCTAGGTCAGTTACCCCTGTCAACACTCTAACTCCCTTTTAAACTTGTTTACTCAGAGGCATGAGGAGACCAAAATGTCTAAGGGAAGTCTTAGCTTCCAATTTAATGATATCATTGTTGTGCTTCCAGGAACAAGTCTTTCCTCCTCTGGAACTATGACTTGTAAGTCAGCAAACCATAAGGTTGTGGGAATAGGAACCAAAAATTTTGCTAGTGGATCACTAGGGGTAATAGTGATACCATCCCTGCTTCCACCCCTTGATTCCTGGACCCATGAATCCTGGCTATGAGAGACACAGGACCATATAGTGGATGCTGATTCAAAGCATATACAGCCTTTTGAAGGACATTGCCCCAACCCAGCAAGCTGTTACCACTTAGCTGGTTCTGTAACTATTATCTTCAAAAGACCATTCTACATTTCTATCTAGCTACTTCTAGATGGTGAGGAACATGGTAAGCCAAGTGAATTCCATGAATGTGAGTCCATTGCCCCAGTTTTTTGGCTGTAAAATGTGTTTCTTGGTCAGAGGCAATGCTGTGTGGAATTCTGTGATGATGGATAAGGCATTCTGTGAGTCCACAGGTGGTAGTTTTGGCAGAAGCACTACATGCAGGGAAGGCAAATCTATATCCAGAATAAGTGTCTATGATAATAAGACAAAACACAGTCCTTTCTGTGGTATAAACAGTACAATATAATCAACCTGCCACCGTGTCACTGGCTGATCACCCTGCGCAGTGGTGAGATATCAGGAATTCATTGTTGGGCTCTGCTGCAAACATATTGGGCATTCAGCAGTGACTAGAGCCAGATCAGTCTTGATGGTTGGGAGTCCATGTTGCTGAGACCATGCATAACCTCTATCCCTGCCACCATGGCCTCTCAGTTCGTG
This sequence comes from Heterocephalus glaber, assembly GCF_053883595.1. Lineage (NCBI taxonomy): Eukaryota > Metazoa > Chordata > Mammalia > Rodentia > Bathyergidae > Heterocephalus > Heterocephalus glaber. The sequence goes on along the minus strand of NW_028258384.1, from coordinate 12,640,780 downwards.
AGCCTATTGGGTACCAACAAATATTGCTGAAGAGTTTGACTGTTATTTATAGAATGAGTCATCCTATCCACTTGATTGTTAATGTCCTCTTTTGCTGAGGACACTTTTTGGTGAACATTTACATCTGGTACAAATATTTTTATATCCTTTGCCCATATGGAGAGGTCTGTCCACATACCTCTTCCCCAAATATCTTTGTCACCAATTTTCCAGTCATGTTCCTTCCAGCTTCCTGTCCATCTAGCCAGACCATTAGCTATAGCCCATAATTCGATATATGGTATAGTCACACATCTGACCATTTTCCTTCCAGGCAAAATGTACTGCCAGGAATACTGCGCAGAGTTCTTCCCATGGTGAAGATTTCCCTTCCCTACTGTCCTTCAGGGATGTTGTGGAAAGGGGCTATAATGCTGCAGCTGTTCACTTGTGGGTGGTGCCTGCATAATGTGCAGAACAATCCATAAACCAGGCCCTGGCCTTTTCTTGCTCTGACAGCTGATCATATGGTACACCCTAGGAGGCCATAGGTGTGTGCTGGGAGACAGAAAGCAGTGTAGTAGAAGGAGCATGGGCATCTGTAACTTCTTCATGTAACTTGTTCCTTCTGGACCTTCTCTGGCTTGATCATGTATATAACATTTCCATTTAATGATGTACTATTGCTGTGCATGTCCAACTTTATGACTCGGTGTTTCAGATAATACCCAGCTCATGTTTTCATGTTGGATAAGGTTGCAAGGTAATGTGGTGTCCCATGGTCAAGCGTTCAGTTTCTCCTATGACCCAGTAGTAAGCCAAAACTCTTTCAAAGGGAGAGTAGTTGTCTACAGATGATGGCAGAGTCTTGCTCCAAAATCCTAAAGGCCTCTACTGCAGTTCACCTATAGGGGCCTGCCTGAGACTCCAAACAGCATCCCCATTTACCACTGAAACTTATGTCCCTACTGGCAGAGCAGCCTGTACGGAAGACTGGACCTGTTGCAGAGCCTTCTCTTGCTCTGGGCCCCACTGAAAACTAGTAACTTTCCAAATCAGTCAGTAAATGGGCTGCAGTAAAACACCGAAGTGAAGAATGTTGCCTCTAAAACCTAAACAGGCCCACCAGGCATCGTGCCTCTTTTGGTTGTAGGGGGAGCCAGATGCAACAAATCTTGTACCTTAGAAGGGGTTTCTATATATCCCACACCTGGACTCCTAGAAATTTCACTGAGGTAGAAGGACCTTGAATTTTAGTTGGATTTATTTTGCACCATCTGGCTCACAGATGCTTTACTAACAAATCCGAGTGGTTGCTACCTCATGTTCACTTGGTCCAATTAGCATAGTATCAGTGTAATGGACCAGTGTGATACCTTGTAGAATAGAAAGGTGATAAACATTCCTGGGAACTAAGTTGTGACACAGGGCTGGAGAGTTAATATAATCTGAAATAGGACAGTGAAGATGTATTGCTGGCCTTGACAGCTGAAAGCAGATTGTTTCTGATGGGCCTTCTGGATAACTATGGAGAAGATGGTATTTACCAAATCAGTAGCTGCACACCAAGTACCAGGAGATGTGTTAATCTGCTCAAGCAAGGAAACCACATCTGTACAGCAGCTGCAATTGGAATCACCACTTGATTCAGCTTATAGTAATCTACTGTAATTTTCCAGGATCCATTCTTCTTCTGAGCAGGCCAAATGAGAGAATTAAATGACAATGTGGGAGGGACCACCACCTCTGCATCCTTCAAGTCCTTGATAATGGCACTAATCTCTGCAATCCCTCTAGGGATGTGATACTGTTTTTGGTTTACTATTTTACCAGGCACAGGCAACTCTAATGGCTTCCCTTTGGCCTTTCCAGCCATAGTAACTGTCACACTACAGGATAAGGAACCAATGTGAGGATTCTGCCAAGTCCCAATTATACATTTTAGAACAATGGAAATGACTACAAAATTGACTTCAGGACATACTGGACCCACTGTGAGTCAGATCTTTGCTAAAACTCCATTGATCACCTGAATTCTATAGGCCCCTGCTCTTAGTGGAGGGCCGCAATGACATTTTGGATCCCCTGTAATCAGCATTAGTTCAGAACTGGTGTCCAGTCATGCCTGACATGTCTGATCATTTCCCTTCCTCCAGTAGTTACTCTGGTAAAAGGCCTTAGGTCCCTTTGGGGAAGGATGGGAGAATAATTTACTATATAAATTTTTGGTAGTGCACCAGTGTCCTGAAGGGGACCTGGCCTCCTCTTCATTCAAGGGGTTCTGGGTCTATTAACTGGGTCAAACCCAGGAAGTAGTTGCAGGGCTGTGATTCCCTGTTACTATAATTTGAAGTAGGTTTCCACTCATTTACCATTAATTTTTTTCAATTATATAAATGTAAAAATTTTATAGGCTTCCTATTTCAGTTTTGGGAAGACTGTAGCTAATTAGCCAATGCCATAGATCTACATGTGTCAAAGCATTCTGATCATTGTTCTGCCTCTGCTGTCCATTATAGTATGTGCACCTTGCTTTTGGTGATTAAGTGTTGCCATTTGATCCCTGCCACTCTGGGATTCAATTAAACCCATTGCCCCTAAGTTTCCCAGCTGAGTATCCACAGTCCTCACTTTAAGGTCTCACATACAGAGAAGAGCAATGACGTGTTCTTCAGGAATGTCAGTGCTCTTTTAAGGAATCTGTTTCTCAAGGTGTTAGTGAAGGGTACATTTTCTGCATCATTCCATTGTGGCTGATTAGGATGAACATGACAAACCCACTCCAGCATTCCCATTTCCGTAAACCTCATCATCAGCAAACCATGGAATATCAGACATCTCTTTCACAGTGGGCCATCTTTTGATCCATACTTCTGCCAACCAGTCAAATAAACTGTTAACACCTTTTATTACTACATAAGGTGCAACATTAAATTCAGAATCTCTGCTTAATGGGCCATATCAACAAACTCAGACTGATCCAGGTGTATGTTTTTGCGACCATTATCCCACACCCATAAAATCCATTTCCACACTTACTCATGAAGGCCTCTACCTATAAGACTTGGGAAACTCAAGAAGCTCTTTGGGAGAATCAGTGAACTTCCTTATGGGTCACACTACGTACTCACCATTAGGAGACTTCTGTGATTCGAGCCTAGTTTTAGGCCTAGAGGCAAAAGTGGGTGGTGAGCCGTGAGTCCCGTGGGCTGTCAGTTTTATGAGGCTTGGTCAACAAAAGATTAGTTTCCTCTGGTATACTAGGAGAGGCCCGCACCACCAGGGATGGGGATGGGGATGCCGCCACTACTGTGGTTGGGGAAATACCTTCTTCTGGCAAAATAATTTCATTAAAGTCTTAACAGTGGTGGTGAACCCATAGCAAGTGCCACAGTGGGCTGCTTGCATCATTGAAAGTTCTACAAGATTCACCATCACTTGTTGGAGCTCAGCATCCTCAACCTTCTCAGGATACTCCCAACTATCTCCATCCCAGTTTATTGGATCCAATTTTCTGATCCAGTTTCTGCCCTTACCTTACTACAGATACTCTTCGAGGCAGAGCATTAAATTTACATTGTATTTATGAGGTCCTGTGTTTGGGTTTCTATAATCTCAGCCCTGCGGCTAAAGGAGAGGAGAGTCTCTTTCAGGACACACTTAGAAACTTTAACATTTTTCTTTATGTGTACCTGGACCTGAGAATTTGAATCTTTGAGTTCCTTATTTTCTTTTATTAATTTGTGCTCACAGTTAGAAGACTAGATTTCCCTATGAGTGTTTTAAACTCATTTGTTTTCCTTCACTAGTTTGACCAGAGATGCTGAGTAACCAGCCAGCATCATTATATTTCTCACTCGCCAAAATATTCAGAAGTGTCATATATGGAGTCTCCAATTCTTAACATATCATGAGATATGAATTAGGATAATCAAATGGATCTACATTACATTTTACTTTAAACAGTTCACACCAGGGACTATCAGTATTCCCCACAGAATCAGAAGGAGAGACCATGGCATCTTTATGTCTCATCAAATTATCAAGCCAAATCCAGGAACCACTAAAGCTAATAAAGAATTTCATGTTTATAATTCTGTTTCTCTAGAACCACTCCTGTTACCAGAATCTGTATCAGTCAGTGCATACAAAAGAAAGATTTAATGCAAGTTACATACAAATACATGAGTTTACAAGATTGGCTTACAGTGGCTGCCCACAGAGTCAGGCATGGAAAAATACAAAAAGGGTATGTGCTATACATCCAAAGGATCCATTCAAAGGCCTGGAACTTGCTGTATTGTCCCATGCTTATGTTTAAAAGGAGGCCAAATGGTGTTTGCTGGAGTCTGAGTATTCTGTACTGGAAACCAAGAGAGGATGTCCAAGGTGAAGGTGAAGAGCAAAGCTCCTTGGAAGAAACGGAAGCCTTCCTTCTTTGTTTCCCTTCAGTTTTATTCAGGCAGCAAGCCTAATACTTGCTTTCACTAACACCTAGCATGGGTCTTCTGTAAATCCTTTCAACCACACCCAGAATTATGCTGATGCAATTTAGTTGGAAATTTCTTACTCAAATTGATTCAGTCAGTTAACTCACACAAGTTCTGTGAAGAATATTGTTGGTATTTTAGTTGGTCTTGCATTCGATCTGTGTATTATTTTTGGTAATATGGCCTTTTAATAATATTGATCATGCCTATCCCATACTATTTTATGTAGTGGCTGTACCATTCCCATCATCTAATGCTTGATACCACTGGGAGGTGGTATGTGGTATTTTTATCCAGAATTCCCATGTTCATGTCTTGACTTCTCTGCTTTCTAGAGGTATAATGTTTACCAAGTTATTCAATATTTTTATACATCAGCTTTTTCTTTTTAGAATGAGCATAATAATATTTAAAAATCTAAGATTGTTAATAGGATTAAATTAAATATATGTAATAGATTTATAACAGTGCCTCCATAAATGACCCTCAGTAATATCAGTGTCTACTACAGTAACCATACTGCTGCTACTGTTGCTACTGGTAAATATGAGCATTTGGAGCTAGAGAAAGAAGTGGTTATCACTGGGATGTTTGTGGAAACCTTGAAGATGACATTTTAGCTGAGTCTTGAAAGATGACTATGGGTTCCTTGAGGAGGTAAAGCATTTCAGAAAGAGAGATACTCTTCAAAGGGAATGTTAGGTAAGTGATGAGAATTGTAGTATGTCTAGATGTCCTACTGAGTTGAATTGGATTAATAAAAGTTTAGAATAGAAGAATTAGACTGGAGTTGTACTGTGAAAACCTTGTATGCTATGGTAGAAAGTATTGGTGTTTATTCTTTTATTTTTATTTTTTCATTTTCTTAGACAAGGTCTCACTATGTAGTCCAGGCAGGCATAGAACTCATAGAGATCCTCCTGCCTCAGCCTCTTAAGTACAGGGATTACAGGCTTTTACCACTACACCTGGCTTGGCTTTTATTCTTAGTAATTACTTTTTTTAATTATTAAGTTCATTGGTACATTTTAGGTTTACGTTATGATCACATTCATCATTGGGAATTTGTACCTGTGCATGATATATCTGGGTTCTTATCTTTTCCCTATTCTCCTTCCCTCACTTCTACCCCCCCACCCCTCCCTATTTACAAGAACTTTGTTTCTAATTTTTCTTTTTCTCATATTTTTTTCTTTCCTTCTTTCCTTTCCCCTACCCCCCTACTTTCCCTTTCCTTTGGACCTTTTCTTCCTATTTCACATTATCTATTATACATTTTGATCCTCATTTACCCTTTCAGTTTCTCACACCAGAGAAACTATTCGGTATTTACATGTGTGTCCTATTTATTTCACTTAAGAATATGGCCTCAATGTGCATCCATTTAACTATAAATGTCTCTAGTTTATCATTCTTTGTGGCTGAGTAGTACTCCATTTTATAAAAAAACACCCACATCTTTTTTATCTAGTCACCAGTTGATGGGCACTTGGGGTGTTTCCAAGTTTTAGCTGTTACAAACTGTGCCGCTATAAACATGGGTGTGCATATATTGCTGTGGTATTCTTTTAATTCTTTTGGGAAGATAACCAGCAGGGGAATAGCTGGGTCAAATAGTACTTCTAATCTTAGTTCTTTGAGGAATCTCCACGTTGATTTCTACAGTAGTTGCACCAGTCTGCACTCTCAACAAAAATGAAAAAGGGTTCCTTTTTACCCACATACCCTCCAGTATTTGTTATTGGTTGATTTCTTGATAGCAGCCATTCTTTCTGGAGTGAGGTGAAATCTCAGCATTGTTTTCATTCAAAAAGTGGAAAGGCATCCTATGTTCTTGGGTAGGAAGAACCAATATAGGGAAAATGGCCATACTTCCAAAACTGCTATGTAGATTCAGTGCAATCCTGATTGAAATTCCAATAGCCTATTTCACAGAACTAGAGAAAACAATAAAAAAAATCATTTGGAACCAGAAGAGACCTAGAATAGCAAAAGGAATTCTAGGGAAAAAGACAAGGTAGGGGGCATCACAATCCCCAACTTGAAACTGTATTACAAAGTTACTGTGATAAAAACAGTATGGTACCGGCAAAGAAACAGGCCCAAGGATCAAAGGAACAGATTAGAAGATGCACGAACAACTCTAGACTTACTTAGCTACCTTGTCATTGACCAAGGAGCCAAACACCCTCACTGGAGGAAAGATAGCCTCTTTAATAAATGGTGCTGGAAAAACTGGGTTTCAACTTCCCAAAGATTAAAATGACCCATATCTATCATCATGCAGTAAGCTAAAATCAAAACAGATCAAAGATCTAAATATTAAAACAGAAACACTAAACCTGCTGGAAGAGAGGTTACGTAGAACTCTTGACCTTGGCATAGGAAAAGAGTTCATGAACAAACCCTCAGCAGCATGGGAAGTAGCAGAAAGAATCAACAACTGGGATCTCATCTTATTGAAAAGCTTTTCTACTGCAACAGAAACCACCACAGAGCCAAAAGATCTGCAAAAGCAAAAACTGAAAAAGGGTGAAATGTTAGCATATCCGAGAGGAATAGTCTGTTATGAAATGGAAAGACAAGGACCCCACTTCGATCCCTAGTACCAAAAAAAAAAAAAGAGTTCTACCTAACCTCTGTTCCAGCCAGTTCAGCATAGATTAGTTCTTGTATACCAAATAAGTGAAAAATATGGGATAGTGAAACACCAACCAGGACATCCATCTTCGATATCTTCTCCATTACATTTAGTGGGGAGACATTTTATTGAAATTATACTACCCATAGAAAAAAAGGAAAGGCCAACATGACAGTGTAAAGTGTATTGTTCAAAATTGAAGGAATTCAGAAAGAGACTAGATATTCCTATCCAGACTGTAACATTGTATTGTGTATTGAATGTTTTAAGATATACCATTCACAGAAAATTATTGAATAAATTTGATAAAGTAATTCTTACATTTCCTGCTATCCTGTAAAATTAATGAAAAATAGGCAATTTTTGTTTATCCTGTATTTAAATAATCGGGCTGGTTAGTGGTTAAATTATTAGGATGAAACCTGTTCCACACATCAAGGATACGGTCTTGTGGCAAAGTCAGTGAAATCTGTGGTGACGAATTCCAAAAGGTTTACCATTGGCTTGGCTTAGGGCTTATAAAGAGGAAACAGCTAGGTCTAAACTTCTTAAGGTGGTGTTCCATGTAGAAGACCTGAGATCCACAAAAATGCCTCTTGTGAGACCCTCATACAGCCTAGAGAGATATCTCTGTCCAAACCTCAGGGTGATGTTGGCATCATTTACCACCGAAGAAAGCCTTTGTCTTTATTGGTACTTATTAACTCCAGAGGGACAAGGGGGCTGAGCCACTTATTGGACTTGCCTAGTCCTATGCTTAAGTCCCATGAGGTAATGGTGGAACTTTGCCAAGCAAAGTTTCTTTCACCACCTAGTAGTTCTTTTCTTAGAACATATGAGAAGAACATCTCTCTTCCATTTACTCTGATAAAAAACTGACTAAGAATGGGAATGGCTCTGCTTTTACATACCCAGTTACTTTAAATAGCTTTTAAATGTTGTTGAACACTGTTTTGCTCAGGCATCAGGCTTAGGTTTTTAACTTAACTTACATTTGAACAGAGGAGCACAAAAGACTGGAGGCAATGGCTTCAGGCAGGCTCTTTGACCTGGAGAGAGACCAGTGTTGATAGGCTGTACTTGCTGGTAGCTGCTTAGGTGCACTTTTGCCTCTAGTGGCCTGAGAAGGGCGTGTGGGCATTGGGGCTTGCTGACCAGTCCACTGCAGAATAGCACACTTCTGTGGAGTGGGGGTATTCAGGCCTAATGTGCTCCCTGGTTTGGCCCCACTCAGCACTCATGGAGCCTTATTCCCAGCACTGTTTCTTGCTGCTGTTGGAAGGCAGAAGCTTTGGGCTGTGAGCATGGATGTGGGCTCTGCAAGACAAATATGTGCCTTACCTTAGGCCACCGGTGTTGCCTGTGGGCTTGTACCCACATTTTCCCAGGACCAAGGACACTGCCCTGTGGTTGTAGTTCTGCTACCCAAAGGTTTCCACCAGCAAAGGCTGTGTGAATTGTTAAAGGGATAGTACACAATTTTTCTTTTTGTTATGGGAAGAAAGAAAAAGGGTTTTCTCTTTCTCCACAAGCCCACATGCTCTTTAAAATCAGTCTTAGCTCATAAGGTCAGTTATTAAAAAAAAGAAAACAAAAGATACAGAAAAATGATGGTGGTAGCTGCCCACACACGTCTATGTATTAGTTATGTCATGCAATAGATAAGGTGGCAGCTGGCCTTGTGCCACGGTAATGTAGTGGCATCCTGGACCAAAACACACAGTGAGAGGAAGCCATTTACAAACTAGAGTAAGCTATTTACAAACTAGAGTAATTTTTTAAAAAAGGTAGCAAAATACAAAGCAAACACTGATTTGCAGAATGAATGCAAGTGGCTAGAAAGAAAAACAAAAGCCCACATTCTCTTTCCCCCATTCCCCCTGACAGAACTTGGAAGCCCCTCTCTGTTGCCATGAGAATAGGTGTCCCAGATTCCCAGTGTAGGGAATAGAGTGAGGGAGAGAAGGAAAAAGGAAACCTTATAGCATTTTAGAGAGAAAAAAAAGTATGCCTACATGGGACTCACTGTGGTCTCCTTGGTACCTGAGCTTTACTCTTGTGGCTTGCTATGCCAAAAATGTTATCAGGTGGTTCCTTTAGATAAGGCTCACCATTTAAATGTATTCCAGGTCCTTTTTGCCTTAAACAAAGAATTGAATGAGACAAACCAAAAATGGTACCAAAAGTTTATTTGAAAATTGAGGGGTGAAGGAGTAAGGAAGAAACTGGCTCTGTAGAGCAAACTTAGGCTGAACAAAAGCAGAAGAGAAAAAGAGCAAAAATAAAAGTACATTCTGATCTAAGAGATACAGGGTGAGCTACTGTGAAGAGTCACAATAGCAGGGTCCTCACAACATCCAGTCTCCTATGCTGTCCATATCTTGTGGGAGCCCCTGAGAAGTTGTACATATGGAGTCCTGGGAATTATTTGGCTGGGTCCTGGGATATTGTAATTAATAGGTTTGGCTTATTTTCCCAGCCAGCTTTGCCACTTCATACCTCCTATCTCAATAATTATTTTTTAAAAATCAGTACATGTTTGTAGTACATAATGATTACATTCTTTTTGGGGAGGTAGTACGTGTACATAACACATCTTAATTCTCTTTTTAATCCCCTTCCCTGCCCTTAGCCTCTCTCTCCTCTCATCTCTTGGCCTCCTTACCATTTGCAAAAGTTCTCTCCCTGTTTCCTATTATTTATCTTTTATTTTGTTCTTTAATTTATGTGTACTTTGGGTTTCTCATGTAAGAGAAACCATGCAATATTAAGCTTATGTGTCTGACTTATTTCACTTAAGCTTCAGATCAAAAGGCATCCACTTTTTTACAAATCAGTAAAATTTATCTTCTTGTAGTGACATGGTTTTTAAGTTCTTAAATATATTTATTTCAACATTTTTGAGGTTTTAGTTCTAATATGCATACCAAATATGCAAATGATACAAAATGGAGAAGGTAGAAAAGGGGTTCTAGTGCCCCTCTTCTTACCTATGATCTTGCTCTTTCTACCCCCAGTCCTGCCTCTTTGAAGCAGTTTTTGTTGCTTTATATGTCCTATAATATATTCTTCAGGGAATGAAATGTTTTAGAAAAATGTGTATTTATCATGCATTTATTAGGTTTAGTATAGAAAAATTTTATAAGACAAGGAATCTTTTAACACCAAGGATTCCTTGTTGTTATTGCAGTTTTGGGGTGCTGAAGTCTCCTTTTAGAGATGATTTCTAGGTCCTTTCTGTCTTGGACAAAGAATTAAATGAGACAGTCATAAATGATGGCAAAGTTTCACATTTATTAAAGGTAGGTAAAAACCAGAAGAATAAGGAAAAACGGTTTTGCTGTGTGTGCTTGGGCTGAGTAAAAAGGTAGGAAAAAATAAAAATAAAGATACACCCTACAATATAGGGTCGGCTATCATGAAGAGGCATGAGAACAAGCACTTAAGGACAACTGTCCCTATTTTATATTTCCCATGCTGATATCACATTCAGGTCATCCTGTCAAAAACCTTAATTTCTCACAAGAAGTCTACCTGCAGGGTTCTGAGAATTGTTCTGCATGCATATTCTGGGATTTTGTCATGCCTCCTTTCCCAGGTAGTTTTAGCCACACACTATCTTTTTGGCTCCCTGTCTCACTATGCATCTTTTTGTGACCTTAATCACCTCCCTCATTTCCCCCAACCCCAAATTCCTAATTCTTGTAACCACTAAACCTTTTAATCTCCATATTTTAATTTCAAATATGGAACTGGACAGCATGTAAGCTTTTATAGCTGACTCTTTGTTCAGTGTACTTTCCTACAGATTCATTCATGTCATTACTTGTATCAGTACCTTTTTTCTTTTTATTGTGAAAGAGTATTTCATGTTATGTGTGTATCATTTTTTAACCATTTACCTGTTGAAGGGCATCTGAACAGCTTCCAAGGAAATAGGGTCTGCTTAACCCTTTCTCCTTTTAAGGTCTGGCTCTATAGTGGCATATGTCATTTCTACTTATATTCCCTGGACAAAAACTTAGACACATATACTTGTATGGAGGGACCACCCATTCTTGGCTTGATGACCACATGTCTACACCCAGTTATGGAAGTGGGGTAGAAGGTGAAATTGTTTTAGACAGGTAGTTGACTGTCTCTACACTTGATAGATGCATACAGTTTTCTTACAAAAGAAGTACTTTTTTAACATGTTAAAATAGGATTTTTCAGTTAATTGTAATGGCCTATGTAGTATTTATTTATGTAAGTAAATACACAATGATTCTTTTATCCAAGTCTTTATTGTTGTGTATTAACCTATTTCCAATTTCCTTTTATAAACAAAATGTGAGCATATATATGCATATGGTTTCTGCTTAAAAGCATCTTACAGTTTAAAAAAATGGCATTGACCCAAATTTTACCATTATTTGCATATTGATAAAATAATCTTGTTCTTTTTTCTTCAAACAACTATCATAAAGTCAATTTGGTTTTACTGAGCTTGTATAATGAATTCCAGTGCCAAAATAGAACTAATGTTATGGTAAGGAATTCAGTGAAATTCATCTTTCTTGCTGGAAGATTTATTTAGGTAGGTAGTTGTATAGTAACCTGGAATGAGGAAATATAGATTTATCCTGATAAATTATTGAGTAATGTTATTTTTAAAAATTTGGTTAAAGTCTTTTATGAGAAAAAAGTTATTAAAAAAACAAGCAGAAATACATTTTGAGATTTTTATGTGCATGTATTGCATGCATACTTTTATGAAGGTCTGCCATTTTTTGCATTTGTATTCTGTTAAAGTGATGATAGTTGATAGTTTTTTATTTTTAAAATTTTATTTATTTATTTAGACAATTGATAGTTTTGAAGTGACCCATTATAACATAGCAAGTACAGCTTCTATTGATCTGTAAACATTGTCCAAGTGTCATTATCAGCAGTAGCTAATCTTATTTGAAATAGCCACTTCATTGTACTGTCATAAATTTCAGTATACAGATTTTAAACTAAAGTTAACTTCTGTAAAATTGTACTAGAAGCCTTATTTTTGTGTGTGAGCTATCTCTCAAAAATATAGTATCTGTGGTTCTTTTCAGAGAGTTACCTTTATTGTAGATATTAATAAGTTGTTGGCAGGTGAAATTTCCAGAATAGATGTGAAGATGTGATTTAGAAGAACAATTTGCAGTTCAAAATGCACAAAGAAATTGGCATTTACTTTAAATTTGAAGTTGTAAAAAGGAGTTGAAACAAGACTAGAAATTTATACTTGAACAAAATCTACCTCTTAACAGACCAGTGATTGTTTATCTACATGGGTTAGTGAATCTTTTTTTCCTGATCATATTTGTTTTTGTTTCCTTTCACTCTTCACTTTCTACTATGACTTTTGTTGCATAAAGAGAGAAAATAATCTAAATCAATTAAAAATAATCTTACCTCAGTATTCATTTAAATTCAATTTTTCTTAGAGTCTTTATTAAAAAAGAGTTTATTCAACATTTGGGATATTTAAATATCATTACATTGTATGTTTAATGAACCAATGTGGGTCCAAATAATTGTCATAAATATTGGTTGTTGACTTTTAGCCTTATATAATAACCATATTATTTAGTCCTGAAAAGTGAAAACATTGTTATACTTTAATAATTTGACTAAAGAAGTATGTTCCAAAAAATAGTACTGTTTTATGAGCTAAAGAACTAATGATGTCACTATTACATGTCTATCAGTTATTAGGCTAGATTTCTCTTTGGTCCAATGAATTATTTTTTTTTTCCGACTTAGGTATTGTTTGAGAATCATGATAAGGAGAATTGACTGTATTTTTGAAGTCTTGGTTTTTGATTGCTTCTTTTGAAAAAAGTCTTTCTTCTCTAATCACAAAAATCAAATGTTTAAAGGAGGGGGGCAAGGGAAAAAGAATTAAAGTGTGTTATGCACATGAACAAACTCCATGATAAATGTAATCATGCATAGTAAATAAGTACTAATAAAGAAAAATTGGCTTGTCCTAAGAATGTAGACAATATGTTACATGTGTATATATACATGAAAAATAGACATGTAATTCTTCTCATACTATTCCTCAGAATCTGCTGATGATTTGGTATATTCTGTCCAGAGAATTTGCAGGATAAAGTTTTATGATGGAAGAATAAATGCACGAGTGAACAAAGTGAAATGAATGTTGTGATGAAAACATGCTGTAATATTGTCTCATCATCACCATTATGTGTTTGCTCATTCTTTTCACATTTAAGAATATTATTTAGTGGATGTTTTAGTACTAATGGAGAAATAACAATGTAAAATACCCCTAATTTTTGCATATAAATACTTGGTCAAAACTATACAACTAAATGAGATCATATGGGAATGTATATGCAAAATTCATTTCAATTGATTTCTTGGGAATTATAGAGCTATGAGAAACAGTCATTTCAAAGTGTAGTTTGAATCTTCATTGTGCCACTGAAGGTTATCACGGTTTCTGGTAGCTTCTTCCCATTTAAGGGAAAGACAGAGTCTTCCTCTAGAGCTGTCTATGGTAGGGTAGGATAGGTAATAGTGGCAGTGGTGGTGGTAGTGTGTGTAGGCTTTTTGTGCTCCACTATTAACTTGATATTCTGTTGACATTCTTTTCCCACTATGTTGTTATTTTTTTATTATGTTGTAGCACTGAGGTAGGAGAGCCTGGAATTTGGTAAGAATTGCCACTTCTCTAGAAATATGTTCATTAGTCTTAGAAACCATTTGTTAAACCAAATGAGTGCTTTGGTAATTTCTGGATATAAGGTGAAAAACAAAATAGACTATGACTCCTGCCCTCATGATAGACCTTGGACCCTCTAGGGAAGTGGTGGCAAACCTATGGCACATATGCTGCAGTGGGATGTTTATGTTATTGAAAACTAAAAGGTTCGCCACCACTGCTCTAGGGTGTATAGTTATTAATAAATTTTATATTATAAATTTTACTATGAAAGAAAAAGAAATGCTACAAAAGAATAAAAGGGATATCATTTAGATTTGCTTGTAGGAGGGTGGGGTATGGGGGTATGGTCACAGTAGTCCCTGTTCTCACCTGGAATATGAGACACTATTCTTGAGAGGTAACATAATTTCTCCTTTTAATCTGTTTCTAGAAAGTGAATTAATTTCTCAGAGGCATATTTTCATGACTTAATAAAGCTGAGCTTCATTGAGTTACCTCAGAAAGTATATGTGCAATTGTCTGTCAGATCAATTTTATTGTATTTTCCTCTGGAAATTAAATGTACATGTGTATAGTTAAGTGAAAAATTTATATCTGATGCCCTGCTTCTACAATAAGGGACAAAAAGCAAACCAGTATTGAGGCAACAGTTACTCTGACCATACAATTTCTTTTTAGGTACTTTCAGTTTGGGGAAATTGAAGCTGGTTTGTTTACATTTTCTTTATGGCAAAAATAACATCCTATTCTCTTGTGAAAAGTGCATATTTATGTGTGTTAGGTAGATAAAATATAAGTATTTTAAATGCAGGTGAGGATGTGGGGGCAAAGGAACTCTTCTACATCGTTAGTGGAAAGGTAAACTAGTATAACCACTATAGAAATCAGTGTGGAGCCCCAGTGCCAGGGAGCAGAGCTGCCCCCAACACAGACGAGGTGCATCTTCTGGACGGCCAGACTACTGCCCCCAGCGCCGAGGAGCAGAGTTGCCCCAGAGCAGAGGTGAACCTTCCGGGCAACTGTACCACTGGCCCCAGTGTCAAGGAGGTGAGCCAAACTGGTGCCAGCAGCACACATTCCTCCACCCACTTTGAAATGAGAAGAAACATAAACAAGCCTCAAAACCAGACTTCCACATCATCTAAAGCAACCCCAAAGGGAAACGAGATGGAACAATCTGATACTCTAAAAACTGGACTCCCTGAACTGGCAAAGAAAGAGGATCTGGAAAAAATTAAATCAGGAATAATTTCTCAGATAATAACAGAGATTGTGCCCATAGTGCAAGACATGATTAATCTAGAGAGGACACAGATAAAAAAACAAAACAAAACAGAGGAGCTGAGGAAGATGGAATCCCAATATAGGAAACAAATGGAATCCATAAAACAGATGGACACAGATTTCCAGGAGATTAAAAGCTCCATTGAAAGTCTATACAGCAGAATGACCCAATGTGAGGACAGAATTTCAGATATAGAAGGTAAGATTGCAATTAGTGACCAGGAAAAGAGAAATTTCTTTAAATTAGTAAGGGACCAAGAGAAATCAATCCAGCAGCTGCTAGACGATGCAAAGAAGAATAACATAAGACTTATCGGAGTCAATGAAGAAACAGGAGAGAGTGCAGACAACATAAAAAAAACTTCACAGAAGTAATGCCAGGAAACTTCCCAAGCAGGGGAAAAGAACTTGACATACAGATAAGTGAGGCATAGAGGACTCCAAATAGCCTTGATCAAAAAAAAAAATCTACACATAGGCATATAATTCCAGAAACCCAACAGAAGAAAAAAATTCAACAAGCAGTTAGAGAAAAGAAACAAATCTCATACAAAGAAAAGCCCATCAGAATCACAGCAGACTTCTCAAGGAAAGAAGAGTTTCGAGTGATGTATTCCAAGCCCTAAAAGAAAACAGCCTCCAACTCAGATTGATGTACCCTGCAAAACTATCTTTCAAAATTGATGGAGAAATAAGATACTTTCATGACAAAGAGCACCTTAGGAACTTCATGAATACCAAACCAGCACTCCAAACAATTTTAGACAATATCCTAGGAAGAGACAATGAGGATCACAACCCCAGGAAGCAAAGCAGAATGAACCCATCTGGTGCAACAAGAAATTAAATGTAAAGTGGGAGAACCCAACCAAAAGAAAAAGTCATGACAATGATAAGTCAATACTTTTCAGTTATAACCATCAACGTTAATGGTCTCAATTCACCAATCAAAAGAAATAGACTGGCAGAATAGGTCACGAAGCAAGATCCAACAATATGCTGCATACAAGAAACACGCTATATTCAAAAGGAAAGAGGAACACTGCTCCACTGCTGGTGGGAGTGTAGACTGGTGCAACCACTGTGGAAATCAGTATGGAGATACCTCAGACAACTAGGACTGTACGTTCCATTTGACCCAGCTATTCCCCTACTGGATATTTTCTCCAAAGAATTAAAAGAATCATATCACAGTGATATATGTGCACCCATATTCATAGCAGCACAATTTGCAATAGCTAAAACTTGGAAACAGCCCAAATGCCCATCAACTGGAGACTGGATAAAGAAAATGTGTTTTTTAAATAAAAAGGAGTACTACTCAGCCATAAAAAATGAGAAATTAGAGACATTTATAAGCCAAATGGATGCACATTGAGGCGATACTCTTCAGTGAAATAAATAGGACACACGTGTAAATACCGAATATTTTGTCTAGTATGAGAAACTGAAAGTGTAAATAAGGAGTAAAAGGCATGATATATAATGTGAAACAGGAAGAAAAGGGGCAAAGGGGAAGTTGGAGTGGTCGCGGAAAGGAAAGAATGGAATGGAATTAATACGAGAAAATGAAAAATGGAAAGAAAGTCTTTGTAAATTGGGAGGGATGGAGGGGTTGAAGGGAGCACAGGGTAATGGGGAAAAAATAAGAACCAAGAGAGATTATGTAAAGGTGCAAATTTCCAATGATGAATGTCATTATATTGTATACCTAAAATGTACCAATAAAATTAAATTTAAAAAAAAGAAATCAGTGTTGAGATTCCTCAGACAAGCTAAATATAGAAATTTCATTTGACCTAGCTATCCCCCTTCTAGGCATCTTCCCAAAAGGTTAAAATCAGCATATTTAAGGAATATATGCATACCTATGTTTATAACAGTGCAGTTTATAATAAGTAGATCTTGGAAATAGCATATAAGTCCATCAGCAAGTGAAAGGATAAGAAAAATGTATTTATACAGAAGGGAATCCCACTCTTCTATAAAGAAATGTGAGGTATTATAAATAAGTGGATGCAATTTAAGAACATAATGTTAAGTAATGCAAGTCAGGCATACAAGATTAAATATTGAATGTTTTCTTTTATGTAAGAAACTGAAAGAAATTTTTATACAAATAAAGAGCAAAATAGAAGATATATAGTAACTAGGAAGAAGTTCAAAGAATCTCCCAAATTATCTCTTTGTTTCAGAAAAGTTTTAGTATAGCATACACCAATTTGTTTCACTTATACTACTAGTTTCTCCTAATTCATTGAAAAGGTAATTTTGTGCTGTTATGTGTTTATTTCTTCTTTGTGAGAGAATCTTTGTCTTATACTCGGAGTAACTTCATGGGGTTTTTTTGTTGTTTGTTTGTTTGTTTTTGAGATTGGATCTCACTATGTAGTTCAGACTGTCCTTGAACTCAGTATTTCAAGCTGGCCTTGAAAACATGGTGATCCTCCTGCCTTGGCCTCCCAAGTACTGGGATTACAGGTGCACACCATCATGCTGAGCCTGAGTAACTTCTTTAGAGATGATACACAGTCTATTAACTATTGTTATTGTCTTATTTTGTTAGGAAATTTTGTTTTATTTTTTCATAAAAATCATTTTTAAAATTATAAAAACCAAATAAATTAAAATATAATTAAAAGATTAGCCCTTACTGATAGTCTAAATTTAGTTGAAGCTCTTTCAAATATATAAAATTAGATCACTTTTCTGACTTTAAGCTTGTTTTTGTATGAGAATTTAGATTTTGATAACAGGATAAAATATAACTACTAAATATTTATTCAAAAAACTTTATTAAAATCTAAAAGACTACCAAAAAGGGAAAGGCAAATAAAGAAAACTTAACCTCACTTAGAAGAAAATTATCATGTAGAAAGAAAATAGTATTTTCCTATAAGAAAGAGAAACGTATAGGTGTTACCCTATTTTCTCCTTCCCTTATTTCCCCCATGTAGACAGATTTCATGATATCTATGGACTAATTTGTGAATGTGATTTTCATTTGCTGAAGCTAAATCTAGTATTTAAGATGCCTTATTCTGTTAGATATAAAGTGATCTAAAAATAGCTAGTTTATTCTTTCATTGGTTCTTTGCTAAGTACTTCTTAAATGCTAAATTATTTAATTCTTATTGGATTTGTTTGCAGATAATGAAACGTACTCAGATAATTGGAATATCTTTTCCAGTATCACGTCTATTGAGGGAAGGAACCATATTTTATGTATTTTGTTTTAAAAATAATTTTTATTTTTAAAAAGTTAACATGTACATTACAAGAAACAAAAACACAAGAAGCAAAGAACAAAGTTATTCACATTTATATGCAGCTTAATCCGATATATCCTTCTAGGTCCCACATGTACATAGACAACATGCCATTTTGTGTGAATAAGATCATATAGTGTGTCACAGTTTTCCACATATCATGAATATTCACCTAGTCAAAATCCCAAAGCTTTAAGAGTACTTTTAATAACCAAGAATATAATACACCAACTCAGTCTGTTAGAAAAAATTGTAATCATGCCTTTCTTGTGAATGAAAATGTCACTGATAACAAAATTCCCACAGATAGTGTACTACCTTTATCCTTAATTAAATGAGACCTAAAGAAACAGAGTACACTAAACATACTGTTTCTGAGTTATTAGAAATATTAAAATACTAGCAAGAAGATAGGTTCCAATTCAATTACAAATATATTCTTATAGTACAGTCAGAAGAGAGACACAGCAGCACTCACACATTTCTTATATGCTTTCTTCTACCCTTCTACCAGCCTAAGAACAAGTCCTGATATATATTGCCTGGGTGTAGTAGAACAGCTCTATATCTGTTATATATCTTTTCTATCAATTATAACAAAAAGATATTTACAAATTGGGTAAGTCGCTATCTCTACTTTTTACCATACATTGTGTCACCTCAAGATATCTAATGAGCTTAAATATTGTACAGTATGAACTTTGTGCATAACAAACTGAAGTACTTTACCAAAACTGCATGCAAAGACCTATGGTTATAATCTAAAACCATCTTCCACATATGGAGGTACTAGTGAAGAGCCCTTACTAGCAAATTCCCTTTTCCCTCTTTACTCTAGTGACTAAATTCAGGACTGTGTGTAGCTCCAAGAGTTAACTTGAACAAAGGTCATTTCCAGAAGACTCTTATCCCTAAACCTTAACTAAAGAACATTTATAAATGTACTATTTTGCTTTTTAACATAATTTGGGCATTAGGACTTACCTTTAATCCTCAGCGATATTAATTAAAGTGCACATAGAACAATGGCTAGATGATCTGAACAAACTTAATGGGCAAATAATGCTTCTTTCCCTGAATATTCTTCGCTACTAACAGTCAGTGTACTGTCCAAGACATCTAGGTTTTAAATTTTTATCCATTTGATGGTAAAACTTGTGCTGTAGAATTGGGAAACAGACACATACTGGGCTTTATGATCAGAAGACCTGGTGCAAGTCATGACCCTGTCACTGATTAGTTATGTGACTGATGTTTTCTACACTGTCAAATGAGACTAGTGCTTAAGTTACTAAGAGTCCTTGTGAAGGTCTAGTGGGTTACACATAAAAAGTTGAGGTGTGGCCAGGAAGGTCTGAAAAGAAAATGTAGCACATTCAATGAAAGCTTTTTCTTTAGAATAATAAGCATGGGTCATGGGGGGGGGTGAATTTGACTAAAATATATTATCCACATTGAATTCCCTTCAAATATAAGAAACTAGGTGAGGGTGGGGCAAAAGGAGTGATGGGGGAATGGTTAAAGTATATTATGTATGTGTACAAATCTGCCAAAATGAAACTCATTATATTTATAACCAATATGCACTAATGTGGGAAAAAAAGGAATTTGTTCGGCCTCTGTTTTGGAAGGCAGAGTCGGGAAAAGTACTTGGAAGCTGTTTATGAATTTGTATGGTCTTGAAACAGAAATCACATTTTATCTTTAGGTCCCTGAAATCCGTATGATAAGAGCTTCACTTTCACATGGCAATTCTTATTGTAAGGAATTTTTCTCCATAAACCTCAAACAAAAGCTAGATTGATACAGCTTTTTGTAGAAATCAAGAAATATTAACTTCTCTCTTGACATTACTAATTATAGCTTATTTTATTCAGTGGGTTTGAATTAGGATAGCTTTCATGTGAACTAGAGAACTACAAGCAAAGATAATTGAATATATATATGTTTTTTCACTACTTCAACCTCCTCCTACCTCCATGCCCTGAACACTTTATGATTGTTTTGTTCCTCTTTCAAGAAGAAAATAGAAAAATGTGTTTCTTTTATATTTTTCCTACTACTTAATTTTCTTTTAGTGCTTTGATTTTACTATGGACTCCTTGGGAGATTGAGAAATGTAAATGAGTGATCTATAGCAGTAAAGGTTTAAACTTTAAACTTTTCCCTGTCCCTCTACTTTCTCTCTCTCTCTCTCTCTCTCTCTCTCTCTCTCTCTCTCTTTCTCTTTCTCTTTCCCTCTCTCTCTTTCTCTCTCTTAATGCAGTAGACTATGATTTGCCTTACCATGACAAAGGAGCATTAAATTTATAGAGCTGTCAACACTCTGAAGAAGAGGATAGAAAAAGCCTTAGAGGACCTCAATCCTTTAATTTGTCCACTGAGCTGTGTTCCTGTTCCTACTTGTCTCCCTTCTTCCTTCCAAGAGTTACCAATAAACACAGTAGTGCCTGGCTGGCACTACACTCTGTTAACTGCCAACAGGAAGGCACTGGAAACTCCTCTGTGTTCTCCTGGGTTCACATGTTGCAAGGAGATGGTGATGATGATGTTGATATCTTACCATGTGTCAGACACTGCTTTAAGTGCTGTCAGTTTACAGATGAGGAAAATGAGGTTTTAAAGAGTAACTGCTGTAAGGTTATTGACTGAGGTCACACAGCTAGTCAAGAGGCAAAGCTGGGATTTTTAACCCAGCTCTGTCAGATCCTAAAGCCTTGATTAATAGCAACATGTTAGTGGTAATAATTTTCCTTAGTTATCAATTATTACTATGACTTAAGGGTTCAAACAGGACCTAGTTACCATTCTTACTTATACATGACAGGCTACTCAGAGGAAGTATTCATATAATTCATTGACAACACATGGAGACAGAACTCAGAATTATGTGCAAATCTATAGAAGCACACTGCTTTAGGTTACATATTGGAGATGATACTAGGTTTGAGAATTAGTATTTTGTGTATAGAAAGTATCAGTAAAAACAAAGAGACAGATAGGCAATTGACTAATTATTGAATGTATGTGTGATAGTCACTTTCCTATCTCTGTGGCAAAATACTCAATACCAGAAACTTAAAGGAGGAAAGGTTATTTTGGCTTGCAGTTTCAGTGCATTTAGTGCATAGTAACTGGCTCCAAAGAAGAAATGGCACAACAGAAAAGTATGGCTGAGGAAAGCTGTTCACTGCGTAGTGGCCAGAAAGCAGAGAGAAAAGGGAAGAGCCAGAGACAAGAATACACCCTTCCAAGCCACACTCGCAGTGACTCATCCCTTCTGACCAGGCCTCAGTTCTGAACATGAGACTTTGGGGTACATTTTAGATCTAAACAATAAAATTACACCCTCCAAATGTTCACATCTGTTTCATTATACAAAATGTGTTTAATCCATCTCTAAGAGTCTCTAAATTTATAACAGTTTCAATATTGCTGAAAATTCCAAGTCCAAAGTCTCCTCCAAAACTCAAGGCAAACTTTTAGCTTTGAGCCCATGTAAAAATAAAAAACAAAGTTAAGTATTTCCAATATACAGTGACACAGGGTAAACATTCCCATTCCAAAAGGGAGGAATAAGGGAATAGAAAGGAATTGAGCCAAAGACTGTAACCCAGCAAGGAAAAGATTAAATCCTATAGATTCACGTCCAGCACCCAGGGCAGATCATGGTGAGATGTGAGCTCCAAAGGGCTTAATTGGCCTAGGGTATTGCCATTTGGAGTAGAACTGTGTTTACTATACATGGAATATTTTAATCAAAAGTATCTAGTAGATGATCCATACTACTATTTTTCTATCCCAACCACACAGATGAAGATTTCTGTGTACATTGAATGTAAGATAGGCAATAAAATTTCTTTTCTTTAGGTCCTAGAAATGTATAGTTCTAAACTCTGAAATGAAAGTAGACATAGTCATAAAATTATTCTTGTATTATTGTATCTCATTTTATTATAGAAATAAATTGGAGTAACAAAATAAAGTATAGACTTTATTCCATCTAGTGTTTGTAAACAGAGCCTACTGCCTTTACTTTTAATCAGCTTCCAGGATCTTGTAGGTTATAGTAGACAGTAGTATATAGCAGAAAGAGCTTAGGCTTTGGGAATAGTTATGCTCTAGGCTTAAGTCTCGGCTTCACCATTTCCTTGTTGAGCGAGTTAGGGCAATACACTTCAGCATTTTGGTTTTCCTAATTGTAAAATGGTAATAAATATAGCACTCATCTGTCACCATTATTGTGAAGCCTAAATGAAATAGTGAATGTAAAATGCCAAGCTCAACATATATATTTTTCTCTTTCCCTTTTACAAAAGTTACAGCATTTCTCAAAATACATTCTGCTAAGCTCTAATCCTTCAACATGCTTTTTTTTTTAAAGCTTTTTGGTCTGTGAAAAATCACATACTCCTGTATTCCATTGTTGAGATCCATAATAGATATTACCATATTTAATGGTGGTGAAAAGCTATATTATGAACAGATCATTTTTAACTTTCTTTTTAAAATTAATTTTATTGTACCATTTAAATATGCATAACGATCCATTCATCAAAGGAAATAAAGGACGTACCTGGGGAAAACTAGAGTACTCTGAAAAAGGAGATCAAAGAGGATATCAGAAGATGGAAAGACCTCCCTTCCTCTTGGATAAGAAGAACCAACATAGTAAAAATGGCTATACTTCCAAAATTGTTATACAGATTTAATGCAATCCCAATCAAAATACCAATACCAAATAGAAAATACCAATAGCATACCTCACCAAACTAGAGAAAACATTCCTAAAATTCATTTGGAACCAGAAGAAATCTAGAATAGCAAAAACAATTCCGGGCAACAAAGGCGGGCATCACTAGAAAACTAGAAGGGCGGAAACAACACCACACACACTCAACCACCTTATCTTTGACAAAGGGACCAAGCATGTTCACTGGAGGAAAGATAGCTTCTTTCATACTTGGTGCTGGGAAAATGGGTTTGCTACATGCTGAAGATTAAAACTAGACTCATGTTTCTCACCGTGCACTAAATTAAAATCAAAATGGATCAAAGATCAAAATATTAAACCAGAAACACTGAATCTGCTGGAAGAGAGAATAGGTGGAACTCTTGAGGACACAGGGCTAGGTAACGACTTCATCAACAAATCCCAGACTGCACAGAAAATAGTGCAAAGAATCAACAATTGGGATCTCATTCTATTAAAAAGTTTTTGCACCGCAAAAGAAATCACCAACAGAGTGAAAATACAACAGAAAGAGTGGGACAAAAATTTAGCCAGTAGTCCCTTAGATAAAGGACTAATATCTAGAACCAAAACTAATTAAGAGAGACAAAGGCCACTACATCCTTGTAAAGGGAGCAATCCAAGAGGAAGAAATGACAATCATAAATATATATGCACCAAATACTAGTGCACCCAACTATATAAAGCAAATACTAATGGACATGAAAAATAAACACTAATACAGTAGTAATGGGGGACCTCAATACCCCACTGTCACAAATAGATCAACTAGACAAAAAATAAACAACAAAATACTAGAACTCAACCAAACTGTTGAACAAATGGACCTAACAGATGTTTACAGAGTGTTCCACCCCACAAAATGTGAATACACATTCTTTTCAGCTGCACATTGGATGTTCTCCAAAATAGACCACATACTAGCCCATAGAACATGCTTAAGCAAATGCAAAGGAATTGAATTACCCCATTCATATTATCTGATTATAATGCAATGAAAATGGAAATCAATGACAAAAGAAACCACAAACAGCCCATAAACACATGGAAATTAAATAACACCCTCCTGAACAACCAGTGAGTCACAGATGAAATTAAAGAAGAAATCTGCATTATCTGCAATTAAATGACAGTGCAAACACAATATACTGCAACCTATGGAATGCAATGAAAGCAGTCCTAAGAGGGAAATTTATAGCAGTGAACTCTTATATCAGGAAAACAAAGTGAGTTCAATTAACCTAATGTTGAATTGCAAACTTCTAGAAAAAGAAGATGTCAATTCCAAAGCTCTCAGAATAGAAATTTTAAAGATCAGAGCAGAAATTAATGTAAATGAGACTTAAGAAAACAATACAAAGAATAGAATTGAAGAGTTGGTTCTTTGAATGATTAAATAAAATTGATAGACCCTTAGCCAACCTTATCAAAAAAAGGAAGTGACCCAAATTCATACAATCAGAAATGAAAAGGGTGAAATCATAATAGACTCTGTGGAAATCCAGATGATCATCAATACTTACTTCAAGAACATGTACTCGTAACAAGATGAAAAACAAAAAATGGACAGATTTCTAGATACATATGAATTACCAAAGCTGAACAAAGAAGATACAAAAATTCTAAATAACCCAATATCAATGAAATTGAAAATGTAATTAAAAACTTATCAACAAAGAAGAGCCCAGGTCCTGAAGTTTAACTTTGTTTTTGTTTTTTTTTTTTGGTACCGGGGATCGAACTTGGGTCCTTGCACTTGCAAGGCAGGCAGCGGAACCACTGAGCTAAATCCCCGGCCCCCAAGTTTAACTTTCTTAAACTTAACATTTTTCAAATTTATTTTGCCATTATTTTTTCTTGGAGCACCTATTACTGTTATTAATAGAATACATTTTGAGACAGGTAAATTTAGTCATTAGGGCAAGGTAGTGTTCAGTATCTAAGTGTTTGGCTTCATTGAAGCATAGCTACCATTATTCTGAAGGAAAGATGATGTTGGTTAGCTTAAAAGTTTGGGAGTTTGTGTGTTGTGATAGACAAGATTAGTGTTTAGGTGAACCGAAGTTAAATTGCGTTTTTGCCATTTGTAGCTGTGTGTCCCTGACTGGTGACTAATATCTAAATGAATAAGTCTCAATATCTTTACCTATATAATAACACCACTTCTACGTATCTCACAAAGCTGGAAAATTCCGTTAAACAACTTTGAAAATTAAAAATGGTCTCAGTGGAAGGTAGTATTACTCATACTTTAGGAAAAGCAATTTAGGAATGGTAAATGTAGAAAAGGGCCATCTAGAGGTTGAGTTATAGCTTCTTTCTTTTCTCATTGAGCAAATTAGGATGACATTGGCTACCTGCCTGAAAATATTTTCAACTCTTGTATAATTAAAATGATTCCCAGATGAATGTGTCTGAATGTCAATAGCTCCATCTTTTGTCATTGTTCTTACACATGCTTACAGAAGCCATTTTACAATATGATGTGTAGTTTAGTGTCATGTAGCTATGCCTGGTGCTATTCAATAATGAATTATACTTATGATGTATAATGGCAAAATGTAGCTAACATTTAATTAAATAGCTCTAATTAGTGATTTTAATGTTATCCGGCTTTTTCTCCCTCTCTTTTTTCTTTTGGTGTTGAGTAATGAACCTAGGGCCTTCACACTGAGCTACAGTCCCAACTCTTCTTTCATTTTTTATTTTGAGATAGTCTTGTTAAATCACTAATTTGCCCAGGCTGGGTTTGAATTTGTGATCCTTCTGCTTCAGCTTCCATACTTGCTAGGATTACCTGGCTCATAATTCAACTTTGTACCTAACTGTAATCTATTTCTTTTTTGTTAGGAGACATGTTCAATAGTAAACATTAATATAAAGGATAAGAAATACCTTGAGTTACTGTTTCAGTACTATTTTTCTATTGTTTTACTGATTCATGTCAGTGAAGACAGTGTGTAATTAATTTATTTTCTTATTTGCCCTTATTATACTATCTTGTAGTACCTAGATTCTACAGTTAATAGTTTATTGTATTTGATATTTCATGTAACAATTCATATAGTCAATGTATTACTCACTTATAATTCCATCTTATTTTATGTATTTCAAAGTAAGTTGTACGTATCAGTAACTTCAGTCTTAAACACTTCAGCATACATAACAAGAGTTTGATATTTGTTTGTAGTTCTTTTTTGTTGAGATAAAATTTACAGCAAAATGGACAACCTTAAGTGTACCATTTCATAATACAAATGCATATACTTTTATAATTAAAAACATTTAAAAAATTTTTATTTTAATATAACACAAGCAGATATTAATAAAATATAAAAGCCATTCTATGAAAGAATAATTTTTCAGCACAAAAATTATTAGAGAATAACAATGGTAAATACACTGTATCATGTTCTAAAAAGAATACATTTTCATTTGGTAATCTCAGTTCATTTTTTAGTAATACTATGTCTTTTGTTTGCTTAAAACATTTTAAGTATTCACAAAGTATCACATCTGTATAATTTTGAATAATTTCTTCCTATTTCAGTATATTTATTATTCTTTTTGGTCTTTATTTTTGCTTTCAATTTCTCACACCAGAGAGACAATGTGATATTTACACATGTGTGTTCAACTTATTTCACTTAAAAGTATGTTCTCAAGATGTATCCATTTACCTATAAATGCCTCAAGTTTATCCTTCTTTATGGCTGAATAGTACTCCATTATATAAAAAATCTTTTCTATCCATTGATCAGTTGATGGGCATTTGGGTTGTTTCCAAGATTTAGCTATTACAAACTGTGCCACTATAAACATGAGTGCACATATATCATTGTGGTGTGATGCTTTTAATTCTTTTCGGATGATACCCAGAAGGGGAATAGCTGGGTCAAACGGTTCTCTAATCCTAGTTTTTTGAGGAATTTGCACACTGATTTCCATAGTGGTTGCATCAGTCTGCACTCCCACCAACAGTGGAGAAGGGTCCTTTTTCCCCACAGCCCTACCAGCATTTGTTGTTAGTTGATTTCTTGATGATAGCCATTCTTTCTGGAATGAGATGGAATCTCAGCGATGTTTTCATTTGCATCTCTTGAATGAACAAGTCTTTGGCATGTAGGAAGCCAGTTTTCCTAGCACCATTTATTAAAGAGACTATCTTCCAGTGAACATGTTTGGCCTCTTTGTCAAAGGTAGGGTGGCTGAGTGTGTTTGAGGTTCTTTCTGCATCTTCTAGTCTGTTCCATTGATCTTCAGGTTTGTTTTTTTGCCAGTACCGTGCTGGTTTTATCACAGAAGCTCTGTAGTATAATTTCAAACCAGGGATTGTGATGCCTCCTGCCTTGCCTTTGTTGCCCAGAATTGTTTTTTTTTTCTATTCTAGGTCTCTTCTGATTCCAAATGAATTTTAGGAATGATTTCTCTAGTTCTGTGAGGTATGCTAATGGTATTTTGATTGGGATTGTGTTAAATATATATAACAATTTTGGGAATATGCACATCTTCACTATGTTGGTTCTTCCAACCCACTAGCAAGGGATATCTTTCTATTTTCTGATGTCATCCTCGATCTTCTTTTTCAGAGTACTGTAATTTTCATTTGAAAGATCTTTTAACTTCCTTTGTGAGATTGATTCCGAAGTATTTCATTTCTTTGATGCTACTGTGAAAGGTATTGTTTCACTAATTTGTCTGCAAGTTTGTTGTATGTGTACAGGAATGCTATTGATTTTTGAGTGTTGCCTTTGTATCTAACTACACTACTGAATTTGGTTATTAAATCCAGAAGTCTTTTGGTGGAATTTTTTGGGTTGTTATGTAAAGTATAATGTCATCTGCACATAATGATAATTTAACTTCTTTCTTTCCCATCTTTATTCCTTTTATTTCTTTCTCTTGTGTGATTGCTCTGGCTACTGTTCCCAGAACTATATTGAATAGGCATGGTGATAGTGGACATTTTTGTCTTGTTCCTGATTTTAGGGGGAAAGCTTTTAGGTTTTGACCATTTAGTATGATCTTGGCTGTTGATTTCTCATAGATGGCTTTTATCAGATTGAGGTAAAGCCCATCTATTCCAATTTTCTGTAGAGTTTTTATCATGAATGGATGTTGGACTTTGTCAAATGCTTTTTCTGCAACTATTTAGATGATCATGTGATTTTTGACTCTGTTGATACAGTGTATTATGTTTATTGAATTGTGTATGTTGAACTATCCCTGCATTCCTGGAATGAATCTTACTTGGTCATGTTGTATAATCTTTTTGATGATTTGCAGCAATCTGTTTGCCAGTATCTTAATAAGGATTTTTATGTCTGTGTTCATTAGAGAAATTGGTGTGTAGTTCTCTTTTTTAGTTGAGTCTTTCTCTGGTTTTGGTATCAGGGTAATACTTCCTTCCAGAAATGATTTTGGGAGTACAGCTTTTAATATTGTGTTCTTGTGTTGCATTTCTGGGGTCTTGATAATTATTTGCCTTGGTGTGGATTTATTTTGGTCATGGCTCATTGGAGTTCTGTATGCCTCACTTATTTGCATATCAAATTCTTTTCCATGTTTAGGAAATTTTCTACCAGTACTTCTTTGAACAGGCTTTGTATTGTTTTTGCATGCTCTCTCTCTCATTGACCCCAGTCAATCTAATATTATTCTTTTTAGCATCAGCTTGCAACTGTTGGCAATTAATCCCCTGGAGAGGAGATTGAAGATCCCGCAGAATGGAACAGCATATCCCTCCCTCCCCGAGCACATCGGGACAGGATAGAAAAATGCCAGTGGGGGTGAAACAGTGGAGGTTGTACAAAGACCAAAGTGACCAAGGGGAGCCAACTGCACATGGGACTGAGATGAGAGCAGCCCTAGGCTGCCCTGCCCTAGGGTGCCAAGCAATACACAGTAAGGAGGCTTGGGTGAGCCAGTGACAGACATCCAAAAAGCTGCTGGGTGACCTTTTTACCTTTATGTTTGTCTTGTCCTACTCATCCTCCACTCTTTCCTCAACTATCTCTCTTGAGGTTATATTTTCATGTGAGTGAATATTTGTTTTATTAAGGTGAAACAGTTCTTTATTCTCGATACCAGTGCTTAGTTCAAAATATTTTTGAATATTTACTCCTACCTTTTGGCTGGATCACTCCATTGTAAAAATGATGTATTTTGTGGAGATTTTCATTTTAATGTCTAATGTATCAATAGTTTTATAGCTACTATTAGCAGTATATATATATATATATATATATATCCATCCAAAATGAATTTATGTTGATCTTGAAGTTTTAACCCATTTGTTAGCCAGGACTATTCACCTATTACCTTGTGATCAATCAAAAGAAATCTAACTATCTCACAGAAAATATAAAGACAGTGACTTCAGTGCATTTTATTCAATATCCAGAGTAATTTGTGGCTTTGTTGAGTGTTATGTTTGGAGGATGGAAAGTGATCACAAAAGTGTATTATTCTCAGGCAAAGGAGAGGAGGTTATAAACTGCTATGGGAAAATCAGCACTGCTAATATCCATTTCTTTGCCTTCCTCTTTTCTATACTTGTCATTGCTCACTTTCTCCTTCTTTCATTCTCTGATGCAGGCATCACAGATTCCAGGTTTCTGCACTTTAATATTTTAGCAAGGGGTGACCATCTAGAAATAGTAGTTTAGTAATGTAGCTGAAATTCTATTTACATTTTAAAGGCCCCTGCAGATTCTAGGATAAGTATGAATTTACTTTATCCATGAAAGAGTCATCAGGTATAAGTAGTGATCTGTACCAACAGACCTTCTGTAGCTAGTGTTTAATTTCACCTTTTTCTCTGTTAGAGCAAAGCAATAATTACTTGATAAAATATTCTTCGATCCATATCAAGTTAATTGAGGAGAATTATATCAGAATTTTGAGACAGTGTTCAATAACATTATGAAAGAAAAAATTGGAGTATAAAATATTTTTGTCATCCTTTAAAGAACTTTTATGGATTTTTATTTCATTAAAGATACAGAGCAAATAATGAAAATGAGAATAAAACCAAGAATTTTTAGCACTAGAATTGAAATGTGTGTTGTACTTAGGATCAAATGTCAGATGGAGTCACTTAAATATGACTAGCTTTGAAAGGACTGGAAAGACCAACGTTTATTGCAAAATTAGAGTTTTTGTTGCTAAAAAATTCTACACTTAAGTCCAATGTCTGCCAAGTTTGCCCAACCTTATTGAGGAGACCTCTGGGTTATCCAAAATAGAGTGATCATCACAGGATTTTATATTAAAGAATACTGGTTAACACAATTATGTGAGGGAATTTTGTTCCTATTGTATTTATCACATCTTGATAAGAATAACTATGTCCCAAGATCTGCTTTTATTTTATCTACAGTGACCACTTTATCTGCTTTATATAATCATTTGTGTGTGTGTGTGTGTGTGTGAGAGAGAGAGAGAGAGAGACTTCTTGATGTGAAAGGTGATGATGACAGAGATGTAACTGCTTACAAACAATTCAGCAGTTAGGGGTGTGTGTGTGTGTGTGTGTGTGTGTGTGTGTGTGTGTCTTTTGAGAGCTATTAGGGATATCTTTCTAGGTATTTTTGTGAACTGAGGAGTCATATATAGTCATGTTACCTGCTCAGTGCTATGAGAAAGTGTTCACATGATGAAGAAAGGAAACTAATGAGACCAAAGATAATTTTAACTCATAATACAACAGAATTTTTCCTTTGATCTTAGAGTCTCAATTTTATTTCAGCCTATTACTTTCTCTTATGTTAACATCACAATTATGTGAACTTTTGAGCTCTTGAAGCAGCAGTATTAGAAAATAAAATTAATTTAAGGGTCAAGGATGGTTTGGTTGATGGCAATTGCTAACTTTTACTGATTTTCTTTGCTCTTATTTTATTTTTATAGAAGAAGCTACTATGGAGGTAACTGGGCCAGTTTTAGCTTTTCAGGACTGTTATCCTGGATAAAGGAATATCAGGTAAAGTTCTTATCTGATCTCTTCATTTGCTGGGCTATATATTGTGTCATATAATATCTCTACTTTGAGGAAAATCCTAATCTTTACATTAATATAGGCTTGATATCTTATTTTTATGCTCTCACTTGACAAATATATGAACAATCACTTTTTTATCTGTTTTTCTGATGCCTTCATATTATCGATGTAACTTTTTAAAGATAGGTAGGTTGGCCGAAGAGTAACTATATTAACTTAATACTATTATTCCCTAGTGACTCTGTGTGTCTATACTTGATCTTAGCCAAAAGGCCAAGAAGCGATTTGTATGTCTAAATATAAGAAAAGAGTTTTTCTTAACCCAATTATCTTTCACACACAGTATCCCAGTCCTTATAAAGTCTCACATATTACTAATACTCTTTAAGTTAGCATATTTTAAACAACAACAACAACAAAAAACCCCACAAAAAACTTCATAATTATTAGGGAAGATACATTCATTTGAAACTATTTCTTTCAGTAGTAGCTTTTGCATGTTCTTCTAGGCCGTCTGAGAGAATCAATAAAAGGAAAAAAAAATTAATATAAAGGCAATAACTTTTCCCAAGGATAGGATCTCACTACTACAGCTGTGGGATACCAATGTTGAATACCAAGCTTTTAGAGATCACTTGCCATAATATGGAGAGTTGGTTATGTTATGGAGTTTACCAATTTTTAAAAGACAGACTTTAAAAACTTTTCTAATTTTATATAAATGTGCATATGTGACTTGAAATTATTGCTTTTTGGGGGGGGGGTTGGGTTTTTTTGGTACCGGGGATTGAACTCGGGACCTTGCGCATGCGAGGCACTCGGCGGAACCACTGAGCTAAATCCCTGGCCCTGAAATTCCTACTGGGAACATCTTACATGGAATCTGAAAGTGCTCTCTTTAAAAAATTTCAACTGTTTAGAAAGTAGAATGATACATTCTATAAAACTATTCAGTTAACTAAGAATAATATGGTAAAGTATATGCCAGTAACATTGTACTAAGCATTGTAGTTGTATTTGATTTAATGGTATACAGGACAGATATTCAAGATGCAGCAAAATTACGGTCTGAATATTATTGCATGAAATGAGTATGGAGATATAAGCAATATTTGTAAAGCAACACTTTACATAATAATTCAGACTATATGTAAATCAAGAGTAATATAAGTAGACATGTAGCTATTTTATCTATGTGCCTAAAATACTCACATATTTACGTTGATCAGAAAACGCTTTAGACCTTACTTTGTCACACATGCATGAAAGTCATCTTATATTTATACATATTTAATACTTTGTGAGAAAAGTTGCTAGATTCTCAGAACAACAACAAATGCAACAGCAACAAATACCCCAGTTGACTAAATGAAAAACTTGTGTTGAGTAATAGTATTTTTAAAAGTAACTTTTGGTAATAAGTTAGATTTATTTAAATACAAACATATTTACTGAAGAACCTTTCATTTTAGTGCTTGTTTTAATCCAGGATCTTGATTCTTTTACTATATCCTTTTCTCCTTTACTTTCCCTCCTTCATCTACTACTGTTCTTTTCTCAGGTCTACATTTGAAATTGTATTTTACTTCCCCTTCTACTTATGTCAGGATATTTAATAATATCTAATATTACACTTTATAGTAAGAGCTATATGTCACTACCTTTCTTTAAAGATATGAAATTTAACACAACAAAGCCTTTTAAACCTATTAACGTACTTTATAAAGTTTTAGGTTTAGAAATTTTCAGATCTGAACTTACTTAACACAAATAATAATATATTTATATTTCATTCCTAGTCCATTGAATAAAATGTCACATTTTCAAAAAATTTTGACTGGCAAGTTGTAATCCCAGCAGTCTGGGAGGCTAAGGCAGGAGGACTGAAATTTAAGCCTAGCTGGGGCAATTTAGTGACTTAGCAGGGCCCTGTCTCAAAATGAAAAGGGCTGGGGATGTAGTTCAGTGTGAAGGCCTTGAGTTCAATCCCAAGTACACAAAAAAACCCCATTTTCTCTGAAGAATATATGCATCAAACAGTTTGAAATTTTAAACAGATTAAAATTTGATCCTGGACATTTGGACAAAGCATATCTTGACATCTTAAAAAATTCTCATATATACAAATACTGCTATATCATGTAATTTTTCTCTATAAAATATAGTTAGGAATTACTGAAAATCTTAAGGGACTACTTTCAGCCCTTAGTTTGCATGCTTTGTTATACATTCTTATTTTTATTGTCTTTGTGAAATATAAGATATTCAGAACTGCTTAGAGTCCTTATTCATGTTATGCTGAATATTTTTCAAAAATACTGATATACTTTAAAAATGTGACATGCCTAGTGACTACCCTTCAAAGATGTAAAAGTAAATTGAATGAAGGAAATCATTTTGACCCTGCTATTTTGACAACTAAATGTAACAAAATAAAACTGTTCTATTAACAAATAATTGATAACAGGTATGTTTGTTTTTCAGCAAGTAGAAGGTTGGTTGTTCTGGTTCTTAAGCATTATCAAAACAGCCATGTCTAAATGACTATCAAAATATCACATATTTTGATAGAAATCTATAACAAGGGTAGTTTTTGATAGCATAGATTGTTCATATTGCTTTCTTCCCTTTTCTTTGAAGTTGGCACACTGTTTGAATTGCTTAAATGACTCTGAAGTGATATCCCTTTTTGAGATTTAATGTGTTTAAAGGAAAAGCATGGGTTTAGACAAGATAAATTTTATTAGAAAATCAAGGGTTCTGATTGCTCAATTTAATTAAAACTTCTTATATGTGTTTTGCTTAGGAAAACAGTGACATTGTAATTGAAAGTTCCACATGGCAAGAGCAGATCCTTGAAAATGAAGAAGCCATTGCTCTCAGTAAGAAGAACAAAACAATTAAAAATGTGGAAGTATTTTGTTATGCCAGGTATGAAAAGTATTTATTTAGGATTAACTAAATTAATGATTCTTTTCATGTCTACTCAGAAGAAGCCAACAAAAATTTTTTTTTTTTTTTGTACTGGGGATCGAACTCGGGTCCTTGCGCTTGCGAAGCCGGTGGCAGAACCACTGAGCTAAATCCCTGGCCCCTAATATATAAGTCACATTAGGTTAGGCCCAACCTTTTTATTTTTGGTACTGGGGATCGAACTCGGAACCTTGTACTTGCAAGACAGGTGCTGGAACCACTTAGCCAGCCCACCAACAATAATTTGATGGTTGTTGCAAGTCAAACTGATATAATGATTTTTGCTATTTTTAAATGTAAATTTCCATTTCTTCTATTTAGATTATAATAATAACATTTTAAGTTAATGCCTAACAATTTACCAAACTCTTTTAAATACATTATCTCATTTGATCCCCACAGAAATCTTGTGTTAGAGTAGGGGGCATAGTATTAGTTACATTTTTTTACAAAGTCCTTGACAGAGTTCAGAGCTTATGTAGCTTGCCAAAAATTGTGTCAACTGGTGAAGCCCAATATTAAGCTCCAGTGTTCTTTATCTCTACTTCAGTGTTATCCCAAGTTCACCATCCTTCTTTATTCAGTGAAGCAAAATTGAAGATTATAATTTTCAATTTAAAGAGTAAATTCAATGGTTATAATACAAGGCATGATCAAAAATGCGATGAATATTTAAATTAAAAAATATTTAGTAAAAGACACATTTCCATTAATCTCTCTCAAAATACTTCCCGTCATTTCTAACAAACTTGTCTCATTGTTCTTGGCACTTTTTCTGGAAGTCCTTTCTCATGAATGTCTTTAATTACACTGTTTTTACTGCCTTGATATCCTGAATCAATTCAAAATGTTTACATTTCATGGTCATTTTGACTTTGGGGAAAAGCCAGATGTCGTGTGGTGCCCCATCTGATGAATAAAGTGCATTAGGACATACTGTAATGTTGCATGCCACTTTGCAGCAGCATTCACTGAATTTTGTTTTCACACTTACAAAACAGCAAGAGGAGTCTCTGCTTTGGGCTTTTGTTTTATCATTAGTAAAACATGAAGGGTTTGGACTCAGTGGTGAAGAATATGGCACATACGCTGCAGCGGGCTGTTTGTATCATTGAAAGCTCTACAAGGTTCCCCATCACTGGACTATGATTGCAAAAGTCTTTAGTTCTACAGAATTTTATCACACATACAGATTATTGTACCTACCACCACCGTTGTTACAAAACAGGGCACTTCCATTATCACAAGGATGCTTCTTGTTATAATTTTGTAACCATAGCTCTGCTCTTTGTTCCCTCACCACCAGTCTGTAATTCCTGGCAACCACTAATTGTTTTCTACTCTAGACTCTTCTCATTTTGAGAATGTTACACAGAAGGAACTGTATGGTATATAACCTTTTGCCATTGGCTTTTTAATCTCAGCATAATCCTCTGGAGGTTCATACAGGTTGTTGTGTACATCAAAGACTTCTTCATTTTCTTCCTGCTGAGTAGTATTCTGTGATAAAGATATAAATGTTTAATTATTCACCCATTGAAAAACACCTGGGCTTTTCCAGTATTTGGCTGTTAAAAATAAATCTGTGATATGTGTTGTATACAAGATTTATGTGAACAGTTCTCAAAAATAAATGTTCCTATGGGATAAGAGGGTTGTTTGGGGGGGGTATAAATATCCAACTATAAAATTGCTGGATCATATGGTAATTGAATGTTTAGGTTTTCTTTTGTTTTTCTTTTTGTTTGTTTGTTTTCAGTGCCAAGCTCTTTTCCCAAAGAGCTGTACTGTTTTAAGTTTCTACTGGAAATATGTGAATAATCCAGTTTCTCTACCTCTTTGCCTGAATTTGATTTCACTTCTTTTTATTTTAGCTATTCTGATAGGTGTCTGATGATACCTATTTGTGATCCTAAAATGCATTTCCCTAATGGCTGATTTTGAATACATTTTCATGTGCTTATTTACCATCTATATGCCATCTGTATTTCATTTTAATGAAATTTTTATTAATATCTTTTTCTGTTTTTAGTTGGAATTTTTACTACTATTTCCAGACTTCTTTATTCTAGTTGAATATCCTTTGCCAGATAAATGATTTGAAAATATCGTTTCCAGTCTATGGCTTGTGTTTTTATTCTGTTCAAGAAAGATACTTTACAGAACAAATTGTTTTTCCTTCTAATGAAGTCTAGCTTATCTTTTTTTTTTCTTTTATTGATTATGCTTTTGGTGTTAACTCTGAGAACAGTATTCCTAGGTATAGATCCAGAAGATTATATCCTATTCTTTTAAAAATGTTTTATAGTTTTATATTGTATATTTAAGTCCATGGTCCATTATGAGTTGTTTTTTGTTGAAATTGTGAGGTTTAGGTCTGTGGTTTTCATTCCCCCTCTCCCCAGACCATCATAATGCGAGGTCCATTCATATCTATGAAAGTTCACACCTCAAATGTTTGTAAGTAAAGAGCTTACTGTATTGATCTTTTTTTTTAAAGGTTTCAGTTAAGAATTCATTCATTTTTTTTTTTTTTTCCAATACTGGGGATCGAACTCAGGACCTTGCGCTTGCAAGGCAGGCATGGTGCCACTGAGCTAAATCCCCAGCCTAATGTAGCAGGTTTCCTTTTTATCACTTCTTCACTGGCATTCTGCGTGTGTGTGTGTGTGTGTGTGTGTGTATTCTCTTTTATTAATATCATTGGTGCATTTTAGGTATAAATTATAATGACATTCATCATTGGAAATTTGCACCTTCACATTATCTCTTTGTTCTTATTTTTTCCCCATTCCCCTGCCCTCCCTTCAACCCCGCCATCCCTCCTTATTTACAAAGACTTTGTTTCCATTTTTTCATTTTCTCATATTAATTCCATTCCATTCTTTCCTTTCCCCTACCCCTCCCACTTCCCCTTCCCTTTTGCCCTTTTTCTTCCTATTTCACATTATCTATTATACCTTTTAGTCCTTATTTACACTTTCAGTTGCTCACACTAGAAAAATACTATTCGGTATTTACACATGTGTGTCCTATTTATTTCACTTAAGAGTATTGCCTCAATGTGCATCCATTTAGCTATAAATGTCTCTAATTTCTCCTGTTTTATGGCTGAGTACTCCATTTTATTAAAAAACCACATTTTCTTTATACACTCTCCAGTGGATCAGCAATTGGGCTGCTTCCAAGTTTAGTTATTAAAATTGTGCTGTTATGAACATGGGTGCACATATATCACTATAGTATGATTCTTTTAATTATTTGGGGAAGATAACCCAGCAGGGGAATAGCTGGGTCAAATGGGACTTCCAGTCCTAGTTTTTTGAGGTATCTCCATACTGATTTCCACAGTGCTTGCACCAGTCTACACTCCCACCAGCAGTGGAGCAGGGTTCCTCTTTCCCCACAGCCCCACCAGCATTTGTTATTGGTTGATTTCATGATAGCAGCCATTCTTTCTGTAGTGAGGTGGAATCTCAGCTTTGTTTTCATTTGCATTTCGCAAATGACCAGTGATGTTGAAGATTGTTTCATATGTTTATTTGTTATTTCTACTTCTTTGTCTGAGAAATGTCTGTTCATTTCAGATGCCCATTTTTGGATTGGGTCTTTAAATTTGGGAGGTCTGATGTTTTTAAGTTCTTTATAGATTCTAGATAGTAGACCCTTGATGAACAGCAGGTAAAAATTTTTTCCCACATAGTGGGTTGTCTTTTCTAACTGTTGGTGGTTTCTCTTGCTGTGCAGAAGCTATTTAATAAGAAGAGATCCCATCTGTTGACTGTTTGTGCTAGTTCACGGGCAACTGAGGTTTTGTTCATAAAATCTTTTCCTACACCAATGCCTTCAAGAGTTCTACCTTGGGCCGGGGATTTAGCTCAGTGGTTTTACTGCCTGCTGCGCAAGCGCAAGGACCCCAGTTTGATCCCCAGTACCAAAAAAAAAAAAAAAGAGTTCTACCTAACCTCTGTTCCAGCCAGTTCAGCGTTTCTGTTTTAATATTTAGATCTTTAATCCATTTCGATTTTAGTTTAGTGCATGGTGAGAGATATAGATCTAGTTTTAATCTTTGGCAAGTTGAAACCCAATTTTTCCAGCACCATTTATTAAAGAGGCTATCTTTCCTCCAGTGAGGGTGTTTGGCTCTTTTGTCGAAGATGAGGTGGCTGAGTGTGTCTGGGGTTGTTTCTGCTTTTTCTAATCTGTTCCACTTTTCCTCAGGTCTGTTTCTTTGCCAGTACCATGCTGTTTTTATCACAGTAGCTTTGCAGTGCAGTTTCAAGTTGGGGGTTGTGGTACACACTGCCATGTCTCTGTTGCTTACAATTGCTTTTGCTATTCTACGTCTCTTCTTGTTCCAAATGAATTTTTGGATTGTTTTCTCAAGGTCCGTGAAGTATGCTGCCCGGATTTCAATTGGGATTGCATTGAATCTATATAATAGTTTTGGAAGTGTTGTCATTTTCACTATGTTGCTTCTTCCTACCCAGGAGGAAGGGTTGTCTTTCCGTTTTCTGTATTGTCTTCAATCTCGTTTTCAGAGTGCTATAGTTTTCAGAGAAGAGGTCTTTGATTTCTTTTGTTAGTTTGATTCCTAGGTATTTCAGTTTTTTGGATGCTATTTTGAAGGGAATTGTTTGCCCTATTTCAATGAGTCTGTTGTTCTTGTAGAGGAAAGCTATTGATTTTTGTGTGTTGACCTTGGATCCAGCTACTTTACTGAATTTGGTTATTAAGTCTGCAAGACTTTTGGTGGAGTTCTAGGGTTCTTCCATATAGAGCATCATGTCATCTGCAAATAATGACAATTTGACTTCTTTGTTTCCTGTCTTTGTTCCTTTTGTTACTTTCTCTTGTCTAATTGCTGTGGCTAATATTTCCAAGAATATATTGAACAGGAGTGGTGATAGTGGACATCCTTTTCTTGTTCCTGATTTTAGTGTGCAGGATTCCAGTTTTTGGCCATTTAGTGTGATATTGGCTGTTGATTTTTCATAGATGGCTTTCATCAGATTGAGGTAGAGACCGTGTATTCCAATTTTTTGAAGGGTATTTATCATAAATGGGTGATGGATTTTGTCAAATGCTTTCTCAGCATCTATTGAGATGATCATATGGTTTTTGTCCTTGGCTCTATTGATATAGTGTATTACATTATTGATTTGTGTATGTTGCACTATCCCTGCATCCCCGGGATGAATCTCAGTTGGTCAGGGTATATGACCTTTTTTTTTTTCGTACCGGGAATCCAACTCGGGTCCTTGTGCTTGCGAGGCACGTGGCAGAACC
The DNA here is from genome assembly GCF_053883595.1 of Heterocephalus glaber. NCBI lineage: Eukaryota > Metazoa > Chordata > Mammalia > Rodentia > Bathyergidae > Heterocephalus > Heterocephalus glaber. The sequence continues at coordinate 12,601,385 of NW_028258384.1, read as the reverse complement.
ACTGAGCTAAATCCCCAGCCCCTATGATCTTCTTGATGATCTTCTGCATTCTATTTCCAGTATCTTATTAAGGATTTTTGCATCTATGTTCATTAGTGAGTTTGGCCTATAGTTGTCTTTTTTCGGTTGGGTTTTCTCGATGTTGGGGAACAAGATGATGCTTGCTTCCGGGAATGAATTTGGGAGTTTTGCTTCCCTTTCAATTTCATTGAAGAGTTTAAACAGTAGTGGCAGTAGTTCTTTCCTAAATTTCTTATATTATTCAGCAGTGAAGCCATCAGGGCCTGGGCTTTTTTTAGTTGGTAAGTTTTTAATTAGATTTTCAATTTCATTGATATTGGGTTGTTTAGAATTTTAGGCCTTCTTCGTTCAACTTTGGTAATTCATACATACCTAGGAATCTGTCCATTTCTTCTGTGTTTGCCATCTTATTGGTGCATAGGTTCTCGAAGTGGGTATTGATGATCCTCTGGATTTCTGCTGGGTCTGTTGTAATTTCATCCTTTTCTTTCCTAATTGCATGAATTTGGGCCTTTTCTTTCCTTTTTCTGATAAGCTTGTCTAAAGGTTTGTCAATTTTGTTGATTCTTTCGAAGAACCAACTCTTGGCTTCATTAATTTTTTGTATCGTTCTCTTAGTCTCCATTGCATTGGTTTCTGTCCTGTTCTTTTTGCACCCTTGTATGAGCTTTGGGTTTGTCCTGCTCTTCTTTTTGTAGAAGCTTGTGGTTCAGCATCAGTTTGTTTACTTGGGCTCTCTCTGTTTTCCTTATATGAGTATTCACTGCTATGAATTTTTTTTGTAAGATTACTTTCATAGTGTCCCATAGATTCAAGTATGTTGTATTGTGATTGTCATTTAATTGTAGGAAGTGTCTGATTTCTTCTTTTTTTTGGTACTAAGGGTCAAACACTGGACCTTGCGCTTGTGCAGCAGGCAATGAAACCACTGTTCTAAATCCCTGGCCCATGATTTCTTCTTTACTTTCCTCTGTGACCCATTGGTTGTTCAGAATTGTGTTGTTCAATTTCCATGTGTTTATGAAATTCTTGCAGTTTCTTTTGCTGTTGATCTCCAGTGTCATTGCACTATGGCCTGATAATATACAGGGGTTAACTTCAGTTCCTTTCCACTTGCTTAAACATGTTTTATGAGCGAGTATGTGGTCTATTTTGGAGAATGACCCATGCGCAGGTGAAAAGAATGTGTATTGTAATTTTGTGGGGTGGAACACTCTGTAAACATCTGTTAAGTTCATTTGTTTAAGAGTTTGATTGAGTTCCAGTATTTCGTTGCTTATTATTTTTCTAGTTGATGTATCTATTTGTGACAGTGGGGTATTGAGTTCCCCCACTTCTATTGTGTTAGTGCTTGTTTGATTTTTTATGTCCGTTAGTATTTCTTTTATATAGTTGGGCTCACTAGTGTTTGGTGCGTATGTGTTTATGATTGTCATCTCTTCCTCTTGGATTCTTCCCTTTACAAGGATGTAGTGTCCTTCTTTGTCTGTCTTAATCAGTTTTTGTTTGAAAACCACTTGATCTGCAAAGAGGATAGCTACTCCTGCTTTTTTTGGGTTCCTGTCTCATGGAGTATTGTTTTCCACCCTTTAACTTTCAGTGTATGAGTTTCTGTTTGAATTAAATGTGTTTCTTGTGTGTAGCATATTGTTGGATCTTGCTTCTTGACCCATTCTGCCAAGTCTATTTCTTTTGAATGGTGAATTGAGACCATTAACATTGATGGTTATAACTGATATGCATTGACTTATCATTGTCATGACTTTTTCTCTTTATTGGATTCTACCCCTTTGCTTTAATTTCTTGTCGTGCCCCATGTATTCATTCTGCTGGGCTTCCTGGGGTTGTGATCCTTGTTGTCTTTTCCTAGGATGTTGTCTAAAATTATGTGGAGTGTTGTTTTGGTATTCATGAGGTTCCTAAGGTGCTCTTTGTCATGAAAGTATCTGATTTTTCCATCAATTTTGAGAGATAGTTTTGCAGGGTACATCAATCTGGGTTGGAGGCTATTTTCCTTTAGGGCTTGAAATATTTCCCTCCAAGCTGTTCTTGTCTTGAGGGTTTGTGTTGAGAAGTTTGCTATGATTCTGATGGGCTTTCCTTTGTATGTGACTTGTTTCTTTTTTCTCACTGCTTGTAGAACTTTTTTCTTCTGTTGGGTTTCTGGAATCTTAACTATTATGTGCCTATGTGTAGATTTTTTTATCATCAATGCTAGTTGGATTACTATATGCCTCACTTATCTGTATGTCAAGTTCTTTTTCCCTGCTTGGGAAATTTTCTGCTATCATTTCTGTTAACAGTTGATGTTGTCTGCACTCTTTGCTGTTTCTTCATTGAATCCCATTAGTCTTATGTTATTCTTCTTTGCATTGCCTAGCAGCTGCTGGATTGATTTCTCGTGGCCCCTTATTACTTTAAAGAAATTTTTCTTTTCCTAGTCACCAATTGCAATTTATGTTTTGTGTCCGAAATTCTGCCCTCACATTGGCTCATTCTGCTGCGTAAACTTTCAATGGAGTTTTTAATCTCCTGGAAATCTATTTGCATCTGTTTCATTGATCGTTTGTTTCCTATGTTGGGATTCCATCATGTTCCTCAGCTCCTCTATTTTTTTAATCTGAGTCTTCTTATTAGTCATGTATTGCACTATGGGCACAATCTCTGCTGTTATCTAAGAAATTATTTCTGATTTTATTTTTTCCAGATCCTCTTTCGTTTCCAGTTAAGGAAGTCCAGGTGGTTGAGTATCATATTTTTGCCTCTCGTTTCCCTTTGGGGTTGCATTAGGTGATCTAGACATCTGGTTTTGAGACTTGTTTATGTGTCTTGTCATTTCTGGGGTGGGGGTGGGGTGTGCTGCTGGTGCCCTTGCAGCTCACCTTGTGGGCACTGGGTGTGGTGGTAATATGGCCTGGAAGGTTCACCTCCCATTTGCTGTGGGCATCTGTGCTCCTCGGTGCTGGGGATGGTGGTATGGTGGCTTGGAAGAGTCACCTTCTCTGCGCAGGGGCAGCTTTGCTCCTCAGTGTATTTATTAATGATAACTATTCTCCCATGAATAAAATGGATTCTCTTTGGTTTTTGTTTAGTTTTTGTTTTTTTGTTTTTTTTGTTTTTTCTTTTGGTACCGGGGATCGAACTCAGGAACTTGGGCTTGGGAGGAAGGCAGTGGAACCCCTGAGCTAAATACCAGGCCCGGATTTTCTGTATTTTTATTTACATTTCCCTAATGAGTAAAGTAGGTGTGCATATTTTTATGTACTGGCCATTTATACTTTTTGTTTTGAAAAGTAGCTGTTCATTTCATTTGCAAAATTTTTATTGGGTTTCACAGGGGTTAATTTTTTGAGTTCTTTTATATGTTCTTTGATGTGTTTTGAGTTCTTTTCTGTCTTTTTAGTCCATATCAGAGGAGTAAATAGCATAATTTTTGTCCCGTTCTGTAGGTTTTCTTTTCATATTGTTGTTTTATTCACTGTGCAGAAGCTTTTTTTAAAAAATTAAGTGAAATCCCATTTGCTGATACTCAATATTATTTCCTGTGGTATTGGGGTTCTATTCCGAAAGTCTTTGCATGTGACTGTGGCTTCAGTCATTTCTCCTATATTATCTTTCAGCAATTTCACTGCTTCTTTTTTTATATCTAGATCTTTGATTCATTTTGATTTGATTAGTACAGGTATAGTTTCAATCTTCTGGAAGTTAAAATCCAGTTTTCCTAGTATCATTTGTCAGATGATTCTAGGTGCATTGGATTTTTTTGTGTTGTTTTTTATATTCCATTTGTCTACATGTTTGTTTTGTGCCAGAACCATTTTTTTGTTACTAAAGATTTGGACTATAACTTGAAATCTATTATTGTGATACTTCCAGCTTTGTTCTTTGTGCTCCAGCTATCCTGGCTCCTTTTGACTCCGTATGAGTTTTAGGATTTTTTTTTCAGACTCTGTCACCAGTGTTATTAGTATTTAATAGGGATTGCATTGTATCTATAGATTAGTTTTGGTCCAGTGGTTGCTGAACGATATTGTGTCTGCTGGTCCAAGAACAAATTATCTTTTCCTTTTCTACAGCCCTTGGTTAGGTTGATTCCTAGGTATGTATGTGTGTACTTATTAGTTATTTTGAAGCTATTGTGAATAGAATTTCTAATTTTTTTCTCTGGGTGTTCATTATAGGCATACAAGAATGGTATCATTTTTTGTTGATTTTTATATTTTGATACTTTACTGCTGTTTTATCAGATCTGCTTCTCTTGGACTGTTTTGGTTCATCTATGTAAAGAAACATCATCTGCAAATAAAGATAATTTGTTGTCTTTTTTACATTTTAAAAATTTTATAAGTACATGTTTACCATACATTATCATCACATTCATTGTAGAAAATTTGTATGTGTACATGCTTAATTCTTTTCTTCCCATTTATCTCTATTTATAACAGTGGGGTATTGAGTTCCCTAGTTCTGCTTATCTCATTGTTCACATCCATTAGTGTTTGTTTTATATAGTTGGGTATGCCAGTATTTGGTGCATTTATATTTATGATTTTTACCTCATCCTCTGCATTAACAAGTATGTAAATACTTTCTTTGTCTCTTATTAGACTTGACTTGAAATCCACTTTGTTTGGAAAGAGGATAGCTACTCCTGCTTTTTTCTGGGTTTCTGTTGGATGGAGTATTGTTTTCAGTCCTTTTACTTTCAATGTATGACTATCCTTTTGAGTTAAATGTGTTTCTTGCCCTACCTGGTGGCTTTGTTTTATTTGGACACTTGGAATTGTTATCTTTGTTGTCATTTTCTAAAATAGCCTCAGAACATTTTGGAGTGCTGGTTTGGTGCTCATGAAATAAGGTTTTATTTCTTAGTCACTTTTTAAAAAAAAAATGTATATATATTTATTGGTACATTTTAGGTATAAAATACATTTACATTTATCATTGAGTGTTTGTACCAGAACATGATGAATCTTAGTTTTTATTTTTTCTCCCATTACCTGTCCACCCTTTACCCCCTCCACACTTCCCTATTTTACACACAGTTTGATTCCATTTTTTTTTTCTTTCTCATAATTTTTCCTTTCCTTTCTTCCCTTTCCCCTTCCCCCCCCCCACCATCCCCTAACGCTTGGACCTTTTCTTATTTCAAATTATCAGTTATTCATTTTAATCATTTTCGTCCTTATTTACATTTTCAATTTCTCACACTAGAGAAACTATTTGGTATTTACACATGTGTGTCCTATTTATTTCAGTTAAGAGTATGCCCTCAATATGTATCCATTTAGCTATAAATGTCTCTAGTTTCTCATTCTTTATTGCTGAGTAGTACTCCATTTTATAGAAGAACCACATCTTCTTTATCCAGTTTTCAGTCGATGGGCACTTGGGCTGTTTCCAAGCTTTAGCAATTACAAACTGTGCTGCTATAAACATAGGTGCATGTATATCGCTGTGGTATGATTCTTTTAATTCTTTGGGGAAGATTCCCAGTAGGGGAATAGCTGGGTCAAATGGGACCTGTAATCCTAGTTCTTTGAGGTATCTCCATACTGATTTCCGCGGTGGTTGCGCCAGTCTACATTCCCACCAATAATGCAAAAGGGTTCCTTTCTCTCCACACCCCCGCCAGCATTTGTTATTCGTTGATTTCTTGATAGCAGCCAATCTTTGTGGGGTGAGGTGGAATCTCAGTGTTGTTTTCATCTGCATCTCTCAAATGCCCAGTGATGTTGAACATTTTTTCATATATTTAATTGCTGTTTTTACTTCTTTGTCTGAGAAATGTCTTCATTTTGGATGCCCATTTTTGAATTGGGTCTTTGAATTTGAGGGGTCTGATTTTTTTTAGTTCTTTGTGTATTCTCTATAGTAGACCTTTGTCTGAGGTACAGCAGCTAAATATTTCTTCCCACATTGTAGGTTGTCTCTTAGCTCTGTTGGTAGTTTTTCTTGCAGTGCAGAAGCTTTTTAATATGATGAGATCCCAGTTGTTGATTCTTTGTGCTAGCTCCTGTGCTACTGAAGATTTGTTCATAAAGTCTTTTCCTATGCCAATGTCATCAAGAGCTCTACCTAACTTATCTTCCAGCAAGTTTAGTGTTTCTGGCTTAATATTTAGATCTTTAATCCACTTCAGTCTTAGTTTAGTGTGGGGTGATAGGTATGGGTCTAGTTTTAATCTTTGGCAGGTTGAAATCCAGTTTTTCCAACACCATTTATTAAATGGGCTATCTTTCCTCCAATGAGGGTGATTGGCTCCTTTGTCAAAGATGAGTTGACTAAGTATGTCTGGAGTTGTTTCTGCATCTTCTATTCCACTGACTTTGAGGTCTGTTTCTTTGCCAGTACCATGCTGTTTTTATCACAGTAGCTTTGTAGTATAGTTTCAAGTTGGGGATTGTGATATCCCCAGCCATGTCTCTGTTGCCTAGAATTGCTTTTGCTATTCTAGGTTTCTTCTGCTTCCAAATGAAGTTTTGGATTGTTTTCTCTAGTTCTGTGAAGTATATTGTTGGAATTTCAATTGACATTGCATTGAATCTATATAGTAGTTTTAGAAGTGTGGCCATTTTCACTATATTGGTTCTTCCTCCCCAGGAACAAGGGATATCTTTCCATTTTCTTGTAGCCTCTTCGATCTCCTTTTTCAGAGAGCTTTAGTTTTCAGTGTAGAGGTCTTTTGCTTCCTTTGTTAGGTTGATTCCTAGATATTTCATTTTTTTAGATGCTATTTTAAAAGGAATTATTTCCCTAATTTCTCTCTCAATGAGTCTGCTCTTTTCGTATAAGAAGGCTATTGTTTTTTGAGTGTTGACCTTAAATCCAGCTACTCTACTGAATCTGTCAACTAGGTCTAGCAGACTTTTGTCTGAGTATTTTGGATCTTCTATGTAAAGTATCATATCATCAGCAAATAATGAGAGTTTCACTTCTTCCTTTCCTATCTTTATTCCTTTTATTTCTTTCTCTTTTCTAATTGCTATGGCTAATGTCTCCAGAACAATATTGAACAGGAGTGGTGATAGTGGGCATCCTTGTCTTGTTCCTGATTTTAGCATGAAAGTTTTCAGTTTTTGACTATTTAGTATGATGTTGGCTGTTGGTTTTTCATAGATAGCCTTAATGAGGTTGACATAAAGCCCTTCTATTCCAATTTTCTGGAGCATTTTTATCATGAATGGGTGTTGGATTTTGTGAAATGCTTTTTCTGCATCTATTGAGATGATCATGTGTTTCTTGTCCTTGACTCTGTTAATATAGTGTATTATATTTATTGTTTTACAGATATTGAACCATCCTTGCATCCCTGGGATATATCTGACTTGGTCAGGGTATATGATCTTCTTGATGACCCTCTGTATTCTGTTTGCCAGTATCTTGTTGAGGATTTTTGCATCTATGTTCATTAGGGAGATTGGTCTGTAGTTCTCTTTTTGGGTTGGATCTTTTCCTGGTTTTGTGATCAAAGTAACACTTGCTTGCAGGAATGAATTGGGAAGCCTTGCTTCCCTTTCAATTTCCTTGATGAGTTTAAAGAGTAATGGCATTAGTTCTTTAAATGTCTGGTAGAACTCAGCAGTTAAGCCATCAGGACCTGGGCTTTTCTTTGTTGCTAAGTTTTTTATTACATTTTCGATTTCACTCATTGTTATTGGGGTGTTCAGAATTTCTATATCTTCTTCATTTAATTTTGACAGTTTGCATGTATCTAGGAATCTGTCCATTTCTTCTGTCTTTTCCATTTTATTAGAGTACAGGTTCTCAAAGTAGGTATTGATGATTCTCTGAATTTCTGCTGGATTTGTTGTGGCTTCACGTTTTTCATTCTTAATTGCATGGATTTGAGTCTTTTCTTTCCTTTTTTTGGTAAGGTTGGTTAAAGGTTTATCAATTTTATTTATTCTTTCAAAAAACCAACTCTTTTATTCCTTGATTTTTTTTTTTTTTATCGTTCTCTTAGTCTCCATTGCATTGATTTCTACTCGGATCTTTATAATTTCCTTTCTTGTCCGAGCTTTGGGTTTGTTATGCTCTTCTTTTTCTAGGAACTTGAGGTTCTGCATTAGGTTATTTACCTGAGTTCTCTCTGTTGTCCTAATATGGGCATTCACTGCTATGAATTTCCCACGTAGAACTGCTTTCATTGTGTCCCACAGATTCCTGTATGATGTACTGGCATTATCATTTACTTGTAGAAACTGTTTAATTTCTTCTTTAATTTCCTCTGTTACCCATTGGTTGTTTAGGATGGTGTTGTTCAATTCCCATGTATTTGTGGGAGTTTTGCAGTTTCGTATTTTACTGATCTCCAATTGTATTGCACCATGGTCTGATAATATATAGGGGATAACTTCGATTCTTTTACATTTACTTAGATATGTCTTATGAGCTAGCATGTGATCTATTTTGGAGAATGACCTGTGTGCAGCTGAAAAGAATGTGTATTCTGATTTTTTGGGGTGGAACACTCTGTAAACATCTATTAAGTCCATTTGTTCAATAGCTTGGTTCAGTTCTAGAACTTCATTGTTAATTTTTTTTTCTAGTTGATCTATCTATTTGTGATGGAGGTGTGTTGAGGTCCCCCAGTATAATTGTATTAGTGCTTATTTGGTTTTTCATGTCCATTAATATTTGTTTTGTATAGTTGGGGGCATTCGTATTTGGTGCATGTTACATAGGATTGTCATCTCTTCCTCTTGAATTGTTCCTTTCACAAGGATGTAGTGACCATGTTTGTCTCTCTTAATTAGTTTTGGTTTGAAATCTACTTTGTCTGCAAATAAGTTTGCTATGCCTGCTTTTTTCTGGGTTCTTGTGACATGGAGAACTGTTTTCCATCCTTTTGCTTTCAGTCTATGGATTTCCTTTTGAGTTAGGTGTGTTTCTTGTATATAGCATATTGCTGGGTTTTGCTTCTTAATCCATTCTGCCAGTCTGTTTCTTTTGATTGGTGAATTGAGACCATTAACATTGATAGTTATAATTGAGAGATATTGACTCATCCTTGTTATGATGTTTTACTGTGGTTGGCTCTTTTTTTTCTTATTTTCCCCCCTTTCGCTTTAGTGTCTTAACCTTGCATGGTGGCTTCTCTCTGTTGAGCTTCATGGAGTTGTGACTTTCATGTCTTTTTCTAGGATATTGCTTAAAATTGTTTGGAGTGTTGGTTTGGTGCTCATGAAGTTTCTCAAGTGTTGTTTGTCATGAAAGTATCTAATTTCCCCATTGATTTTGAAAGATAATTTTGCAGGATACAACAGTCTAGGTTGGAAGTTATTTTCTTTTAGGGCTTAAAATACTTCACTCCAGGCTCTCCTTGATTTGAGTGTTTGTGTTGAGAAATCTGCTGTGATTCTGATTGGCTTTCCTTTGTAGGTGATTTGTTTCTTTTCTCTAACTGCCTGTAGAATTTTGTGCTTCTGTTAGGTTTCTGGGATCTTGACTATTATATGTCTAGGTGTAGATTTTTTTTGGTCATGGCTAGTTGGAGTCCTATATGCCTCACTTACCTGTATGTCCAATTCTCCACCTCTGTCTGGGAAGTTTTCTACTATTACTTCTGTGAACAGCTTTTTTATGTTAATTGTACCTTCTCCTGTTTTTTCGTGAACTCCTCTGAGTCTTATGTTACTGTTCTTTGCATCATCTAGCAGCTGTTGGATTGATTTCTCATGGTCCCTTACTGTCTTTAAGAAATCTCTGTTTTCATGGTCCTTAACTGCAATCCTGTCTTCTGTATCTGATATTCTGTCTTCAGATTCTCTTAGTCTGCTCTGCATGGTTTCAATGGAGTTTTTAATCTCTTGAATATCTGTTTGAATCTTTTTCATGGATTCCATTTCTTTCTTATGCTGAGCAGTTTTGGCTTTGAGCATGTTTCTGATTTCTTCTATTTTCTTATCTGTTTCTACTCTAGAGCTTCTAATCATGTCTTTCATTCTGTTCACCATGTCTGTATTTATCTGGGAGATTATTTCTGCTTTGAATTTTTCTAGAGCCTCATGTGTCTGCTTTATTACTTCCTGTGCTATCAGTTCAGGGTGTTCAAGTGGTTGCTTGTCAGACTTTTCCACCGCATTGCCCCCAGAATTTCCTTTTTGTGGCGTCTAAGCCTGCGCTTGTGGCTTGCTTTAGTGTCTTCTCATTCTTGTTTTTGGTACTGTCCTTGGTTTAATTCCTGGGTTGATATTTCAAAATTGCTTAATGTAGGTATCTTTATTGATTGTGTTTAGAACCAAGGGGAATGATTTCTTTTCAGAGGTGTCTTCTAGATATAGCTTGTGTTTGGCTATTTTATTTTCCTTATTACCACGTAGGAAAATGACTCTGAGGCTATTTTATTTTCCTTATACCAGGAAGGAAAACTAATTAGATCAATCACAACATGTTAACCCAAAAGACATAGTCAGTAATACCATAGCATTAAGCACAGCTTAGAAAATGACAATTTGTGGTAGTTATTAATCTATCAATTTTAACTATGTGAGTTAAATTAAAACTGAGGACCAACCTAACATAAGTTTATAATGAATAAGCTCTTCAATATAGCATCTTTCCCCTTCGGGTGGGGAGTTAAAAGGAGTTGGGGATGGAGGGACAGGTAGAAAGAACAGGTAAGATCAGAGGTGAGCCCCGAAGACGCAGAAAGATCACACAAACTCTAAGAAGTTGTTAAAGGCAAGATAAAATGGCAGAATTAAAGAACAAAGATGTGAATAGAATCACCTAAGAGCAACAGGGAGGCTAGATACCGAATTTAGTTTCCTTTAAACCTAATGATAATCAATTGAAGGAAAAAGAGAAGAAAAAAACAATAAGGGAGAAATCCGAATTCAGTGCAGAAAGGAACAAATGGGGAGATGAGGAGCAATGTGGGACAGCAAGAGAATGAGTGAGAGAGAGGGAAAAAAAAGATAACAGAAACAAAAGTAAAACTTTGAAGAGTAGAGAGAAAGTAAAAATTAAGAATTGAAAATAGGAGAAAAAAATTTTTTTTTTCTTTTTTGCAAATAGCACTAGAAATTATGGGCCTCCTTCAGGGTATGTCTCTGCTGTCACAGTAGGCAGTGTAGGAATCCATGTGCATATATGAGTCATTGAGTCTCAGCAAGCCAGCCCCAGACCAAGTACAGTGGCCTGATGTGCCTTTATTGTAGAGATTCTCTTTACTTTTCCACTGAGCTTCAGTTTTCATGGAGGAGCCTGAGAAGCCCTCTTTCTGTTACTAACTTCTGCTCTATCTTGTGGCGCTGAAGATAAGGGTCTTTATAATCTCCTGTGCCTCTGTAGTGTGGGACCAGGTAGCAGAAAAGCCCAGAATGCCAGAGGTGCTGGGGGGCTGGGGGGGGTGGGGATTGGGACTTGAAAGGGGCCAGAGTGGCTAAGCAGACTTCACAGTTGCGTGGGCGGGGCCCGGTATGGCAGAGTAGCATCTAGCTGCTCCTCTCACCTATCTGGTCCAGCTTAGAGAGTGTCTGATGAGGGTGGGGCTGCAAGACGCCCCCCCCCACTGTGGTGGCATGGGCGGGGCCTGGGTAGGCTGTGTAGCTTCAAGCTGCTCCTCTCACCTAGCGGGTGCAGCTTAGAGCTCTTAGTCACTTTTAAAAGATAACTTTGTGGGGTACATCCCTCTGGATTGGAGGTTGTTTTCTTTTAGGGCTTGAAATACTTGTTTCCACTGTCTCCTTGACTTAATGGTTTGTGTTGACTTAATGGTTTGTGTTGAGAACTCATCCTTCTGATGAGTTTCCATTTATAGGTGATTTGTTTCTTTTTTCTAATGTTTTTTAATATTCTGTTCTTCTGTTGAAGTTTTGGAATCTTTACTACTATGTGCCTTGGTGTATTTTTTTTTTTTCTGATCATGGCCATTTGGAGTACTATCTGCCTCATTTAAATGTATGTCAAATTCTTTTCCGTACATGGAAAGTGTTCTGCTATTACTTTTATGAACATGTTTATTATGCCCTTTGTTCTATCTTCTGATTTTTCATCAACTGCAATTAATTTTATATTATTCTTTTTTGCATTGTCAAGCAGCTGCTAGATTGACTTTTTGTGATCTCTTGCTACTTTTAAGAAATCTTTCATTTGATGATCACCACCACAGCCCTGTCTTCTACATCTGATAATCCATCTTCACATTTGTTGATTCTGCTGCATATACTTTCAGTAGAGTTTTTAATCTCCTGGAGATCTATTTGAATCTGTTTTATGGAATCCAGTTCTTTCCTTTGTTGGGCATTCATGTTTTCTCTGTTTCCTTCCCCTCCCCCTATTTTTAAATCTGTATCTCCTCTAAGTTCACTATTTCCTTTACTATGGTCATCCTCTTTAATTATCTGTGTAATTATTTCATTTTAAAAGACTTAGTTATGTTTTGTTACTTCTGCTACTACCATTTCAGAAAGTTCAGTAGGTGCCTGGGTTTTTGTTTCTTCTACCTCAGTGCTCCCGACATTTGCCTTGAGTGAGTTGGAGTTGTTGGGTTGCATCTTGCTTCTACGTTTTCTCATTTTCTATGTTTTGTTGTTGTTGTTGTTTATTTGTTTTCTGCATTGAGGCTTACAAATTACTCATGGTAGATAGCTTTATTACTAGTGTTGAGACCTCTTCAGGAAATGACTACTTCTCAGAGATGTTGTCTATGTTTTTGGCCTTTGAATCTGTACAAGGATCTTCTCTCTTCAGTTTATTAGGGATGAAAGGTGTCAGCCTGTTTGGCCTATTGTTTATGACACCCCAGGCAATCTAGATATTGACACATGAGGAAGATCCATTGACCATAACAATTATGTCACCCCTTGGTTAACATAGAACAATCAATAATAACATTAGCTTCAAACACAGAGTGAAAAATGACAAACTGTGATAACAAATAATTTACCACATTTATCCCTAGGTACAAGATTTATAGTTATATAACAAAATCTAATACAAATGAGAAAATTATTTATAGTAAATATTTCCTCAATAGAGCCATTCTACCCTAAGAGGAGAGAATTTAAAAGGGAGAAGAAGGAAAAATAGAGAAATGAATGAAGAAAAAGAAATTAGAAACAAGGCCAACAGACAAAGGAAGATTACCCAAGCCTCAGAAAATGGGTAAAGAAGACAGGAGAGAAGGAAAGAAGGAGAAAACAAAAACAAGACCAAAACAAAATGAAAGAACCTAAAAACAATGATCACCCCCTCCTACAAGCAATAAAAAAATGAATAAAAATTTTAAAAAGACCAAAAGCAAAGACAAAAACTTTCTCTGTGGTTTCAAGCCTGTGGTTATTTTCTAGGGTCCACAGTTTTGTAGCAGGGTCCAATTCAAGGCATGACTTTGCTGTCAGTGGTAGACAAGGGAAGCACTCAAAGCCCAGATGTACGCTGGCTAATCCCAGCAAGCTCCAGCAGTGTGCCAATTCTGGGACTTTCAAATCCACAGAAATTCAGATTGAAATTGGCTTCTGGTCATGGGGTGGGGCCTGAGTAATTTAGATTAGATTATAGCAGTCTGGGTGTCTCTTGCTGGTCTGAGTAGTGTTCCCTGACTATGGATGTCTTCCATGTTGTTCCTCACCCAGTCAGTTTCATAGTTTAACACTGAGGGCCCTAAGGTGAAGCCATTCCATCACTCTTCTGAGTCCTAGGTTCTGTTAGTCTCTCCCTAAAATGACATCTAGCCAGCCAGGTACTCTCTCCAAGATACATGGCGGATGCTAAGACTGGAGTCACTCACCAGCTGTTGTAGTGCACAGAATCTACTACTCCCTTCCACTTGTGTGTTTCTCCCTGAAGGCCTCTGGTGTTGCCCACATTCACTATGTCTCTGTGTATTTGATCTTCCTTTCTGTTGCCAGGAGCTAGAGAGAAAGTGCAGATTGTCCCCTCCTTTTTCTGTATTGTGGTCTGTTTCTTCAGTTTCTCTGTAGGCTCCAATTTTCCCATCAAATCCTTCCTGGGTCCCAGAGATCTTCCTTCCTTCTTCTTTTCTTCCTCAAGTTCTATTTAGTAACTGTATTCCAATGTTCAAGAGGCTGATTTATTGCTGCTTACTGCTTTGCCATCTTCCCAGAATTCTTCAGTTTGTCTTTTCTTTCCTTTTCTTTGTCCTTTTATTACTTTCTCTTTTCTGTAATCTGCCTAAAGTTTTGCATATTATATTGAACAGGAGTGTTGAGAGTCATAACCTTGTCTTGTTCCTGATTTTAGAAGAAATGCCTTCTGTTTTTCCCCTACAGGATGATACTGGCTGTGGACTTGTCTTATGGCATTTATCATTTTGATAAGATCTTTCTGTACTTATTTTCATCATAAAACAATATTGGATTTCATTGAAGTCTTTTTCTCTGTTCAAGTCTTAAAAATCTAGAGACCTATCCAGATTGTTTTATCAAAGCTTTCTTACAGTGAGTGTTGCTTAAAATAAGAGTGCTAATTGGTAGTGTGAAGGTACAAATATTTTTATTATACAAAGATTGTTTTCCATTAAAATGATCTTTTATTGCATGATTCATTTATGGAAGGGAAATGACAATACACTAGCACTTAGTTTTATCTTCATGGCATTTGCTGTATCCTATGTTTTTGCATATTTTAATGCATTTAGTTTCATTTATTCCATGCAGTAGCCATGTGTATCTGTTGTAGGTATATCTCTTTGAAGAATAAACTCAAGCTCAGGGAGAGCCAGTGATGTTTTAGACAGAATTTGAACATACATTTATTTAAGTTGAAACCTGTTCTATTTCCACCATATCAGGTTATTGGTTATTTTTTTAAAGACGAGTCTTGGCTATGTTCCCCGGGTTTGTCTAAATTCTTGAGCTCAAGTGTTCAGTCTACCTCAGTCTCCCAATCAGGTGGGACTGTAGGCATATACTTTTATTCCTAGCCTACTATATCATGTTATATTAATGTTAGCAGAAAAATACATGTATCCTTACAAGGGAACCATCCTACCAAATAAATAAAATCTATTCTGCAGACTAATACCTAAGGAAGTACATTTACTTCTTTAATTTGCTAGAATTCTAGATAGCAGTGGTGGTGAACCTATAGCACCCATACCACATTGCACTGTTTGTATCATTGAAAGCTCCAAAAGGCTAGCCATTACTGCTGTGTAGTATATAAAGCAGTCTTGTCTGTAATCAGAAGTTAAAGTGCCTGACTCCCAGTTTTAGGATGATATGGGATGAATTTAGTGTCCTTCAGTTGTTGTGACTATAGTTCATATGCCAGGAAATACTTTTGTAGTTTATATGAGGGAATAGAAGTAGCTATTATATCTAGTCTTAAATTTTGGATGGACTATGAAAAGGCACAGAGGATTAATTCATACTTAACTCACAAATTAAAATAATTCTTATTTAAAAGATTGTTAGTTGTTAATTGCATAATGTCATACTTCTTTAGTAAGAGCAGATTTTATCTTTTTAAAATATTGACAGTGACTTGTATTTTTTTCTTCCTTATGTTTCCTTGGTATTGAATAGTTTTTTTCTCCTTTCCTGGTATAATGTGAAAACAGGATAAAAACTGGCTTCTTAGATTCCAATGAACTGTTAGTGTATTGATAGAGGTCCAAATAATAAAGATTTTATTATAAAAGGAATCTAAAATTATAATTATTTATTTTAAAGTCTAAAAAGTTGTATAATTTTATCAGTGGAATGATTACAGTAAGAAGAAATGAACAAAAATAAAGTAACCTCTAATTTTTAAAATTGAGAGTTATTCACCATTTTTTAAAGTATTTTTTGTTTTAGGCTGTGACACAGTGCCTACTAAAAGTGGTTGAAAAAAGTAGGTGGATAAGTATGGAAGTGAATAGTTAGAGGAATTGTTAATTGTGTAGTCTAAGGAACATCAGAGCCCTTTGACACCTGCTCTAAACTACTTTATGCTTTCTATCCAGGATTATAAGATGGTTGCCATGATTCTAAATGGGTTCTCACACAAATCTCTAAAAATGAAAGGAAGTGTGAATTGTTTTTCTAAAAATGGGTGTGCTTTTTAATTATATAAAACTTTTATCAAGACCTTGTAGGATGCTTTTGGCTAAGATACATTTGGCTAGGATACATTGGCTAAAACTGGATTACTTGATCACTCCTAAATTACCATCAAAAGAAAGTAAAATTACCATAATTAGTTTTGATCAATCATGACCCATCTCTTAGGACTGGACACTTTCTTCCTGGTACTAGAAAACAATTGTGTCACTTGAAGCAAGGAAGAGGAGGTTGTTGAGTAGAATAGCAAACAGTACTTGCTGTACACCATCTTATGAAGTTTTGGTCTTGGAGAAATGTGGCAAGAGATTGCTATTTTAACTATATTTTATGATATATGTTAATCTTCTTAAGTTAATAACGAATAGGGAAATAGCTCTTCCAATATATTATAATGCAGCATCCCAAGATTGATTAGTGCTTCTTTATATTATAGTTTTCTAAAACAACAATTTTCTGATAGTCTGATTTTTATCTTATAAATAGCTGTTAAACATTTTTTGTAGGAATAAACAGCTGGGTAGCAGCATAATATCTACTGTAAAAATCAGAAATGAATAATGGCCTTAGAACAAAATGCTTACATCAAGGTAAAACATACAAATTCTGTATCAATTTGTATTGGGGAAAAGGTACAAATGTCTAAAAAACAGTGAATAACTGTGTTAAATAAATTTCCCAGTGGATTGGTATTGTGTCATTTGACTCATCTAAAAGAGTGACTGTTACTAGGCAATAAGACTATAATGTGGAATCTTTCCTTTGCTAGTACCATAGATAGGCAGACGATAATACAGTGGACCCTTGACTTACAAACTTGATCTGTTCCTGAGGGCTGGTTGCAACTCAGTTTGATTGTAAGTCAGTACAGCTGAGATCTGAATCTTTGCCTGGGTATACATTATAGATAAGAGGCAAATGAATCTTCCATAACCTAATTAACCCAAATTGTTCGTATGTCAGGCTGGTTGTAACTTGAGGGTCCACTGTATCTGAATTTATATCACTAAATATTCAGTTATAAACAGATTTGACAATTAGCAAAATATGTACTTACTCAAAATAGTTTTCAGCAGTTGCATTTAGGGAAAATTATCTAGAAAAGACAATCAGTATTATAAATAGTATTATAAATGGCCTTTGGAATTCAAATTAGCAGTATAAATGACATTACATTTAATTTGTGAAATTATTTTGTTAGTAAAAATTTTATAAGTGCTAATGCACATTTTTTCCTTCATGTTAAAATCATTATAATATTTTAGAAACAAAAAGTTCTTTGGAGGGCCTATACTCCACTAATTATAATTACAAATGTGTTTTTATGGATTTTAAATATATTTAGCCTAATAAAATTGAACTAATGTTTATTCTGAAGCTTTCTCTAAAGTTTGAGCACTTGTTTTCTTTTTAACAACGATATAAAGTTTTAAATTAAGGATAAGGTAGCCATTTTGATGAGGAGAATTCTGCTTACTGAGGAATTATGAAATGTTTTAGAAGTTGCTAATGTCTTTAGTAGATATTAACTTCAACCTTGGCAGAACTCCAAAAATACAATTGTTGTTTATAATGGAAAATGATCACAATATTATGTTTTTATTGCTTATGTTTTTCATAGTGCTAGGCATTTTATCAAATTATTATGTTGAAAACAGCAAAACTTAATTTTTTTGTGAATGTAGAACATATTCTTTAAAAATTTCTTTCCCGCCGATGTAGTGGCACATGTCTCTAATCCTAGCACTTGTGAGGATGAGGCAGGAGGATCACCACGAGTTCAAGGCTAGCCTGGGCTACATAGTGAATTGAAGGTCAGCCTGAACTACAAAGCGAGACTATGCACAAAAAAAAAAAGAAAAGAAAAGAATTTCTTTCTTTATATTTACACATTTAATTAAATATTTTGATTTATATTTTCTAGATTTCCACCAGTGGTTAATGCATTGTATTTGTTCTGTAAAACTCTTTCACTGAATGTAACAGAGAGCCACTGAGTAGTAGATCAGTTGCTTTGCTAAATTTCTATGGTATCGTGTGTTATCTGTAAAGTGTAATTAATAATTCTGTCATTTCTTAGTTTAATCTTTAGGTTGTCACCTACTTTTAAATTTTATTGGTTTTCAAAATAATGAAAGTGAATACAGAGTATGAACAATTCTGTAGAAATTATGCAAATTACATTTAATATTTTAGCATTGTTAATGGCAGTGGCGCTGTTGTGTGTTTATGTGGCCATCATGGGAATGCAGAAAAACTAGGTACACATGTTTTTAAATCACTCGTTGAACTGTGGAAAGTTGTATAATAGTTTAAATTTGATTTAATATTTTATATTTGATTAAGCTTTTAGAGTTTATAAAATACTTTTCACATAAGTTAGCTTTATTGTCTTCTGGCTCTCTCATGAGAGGTAAGGCAGATGAATTCATTTTAATGGTTTGGGGATCTGAAGGATTAAGTGACTTGCCTAATCTCCTAAGTAATTCATACAGGACTAGAACTTGGGTGTTTTCCTGGATCTGAAAAATACTGCTGTAATGTTAATGATAGCAGTTCTTTTTATATTATATTTCATGAAGTATATTTGATTGTATCAAAATATATGGCATTTTATTTCTTAACATTTGAATTTTTTTCTTTGTCACATTTTTTTCTGTATTTATTAATTTTAATAAGACACTTCATTTTTTTCACTACACCCAAACTTTTGAATTTATACTCCATTGTTTTATCATGGCCTAATTATTTTTTGTGTTTTCTACAAATCATTTTAATATTTTCAAACATCCTTTGCATGTACAAAGCATATATCCATCAAGCATTTTTTCAGGGTTTGGAGTATTGCCATAGACTTTACCAGTTGAGCATCCTAACCTGCACAGCTGAAGTCTAAAAATGTTTTAAAATACAAAACTTTTGAGTATCGACCTGATACTCAAAAAGTTTGGGGATTTTGGAAATTAAGTTGGGATTTTCAGATTGGGGATGCTTAACCTATACTGTACAGCAAAAGATTGTTGATAAATAAATGCAAGGTAAATTGTGTGTATTATGGGTGCATGGAGTAATAGAGTGATGAATGTGGCTGGGTTACGGAATAATTCTTTTTTTTTTCTTAAATTCTTTTATTGGTACATTTTAGGTATACAATACATTTACATTTATCATTTGGTGCTTGTACCTGTACATGATGTATGTTGGTTCTTATTTTTTCTCCATTACCTGTGTGCCCTTCACCCCCTCCACCTTTCCCTGTTTACATAGACTTTGTTTCCATTTTTTTTTCTTTTCTCATAATTTTTCCTTTCCCTTCTTTCCTTTCCCCTTAATTCTTGAATGTGAAATTTAAACTTTTTCTTCGAATACATTGCTAACATATGTGGTCATGTTTGGGAATGGGGTAATGGTAGTATTATGGGAAGTGGAAAGAAAAAAACAGTAAAAACATGATTTGTTATAAATTGTGGAGATTGGTGTTGATAAATTTAGTGTTAGTGATACTATGTTGAAAAGTTGGTAGAGATGAGAGCAGAGGTTTAGGAAACTTGGGAATTTGGTTAGTGATAGAAAAAGGAAGATTTTCCAGAAGTGGGATTTAGATTTGATTGAAAGAAATGCTACTGTTAGTTCTTGAACAATCAATTAGCAGATGTTTACTTACGAGAACCTATCAAGTACAAGACACTGGAACTGGTATTGAGCAATAAGGCAACTAAATGAAAATAGTGGCTCTGTGGGGGAGAAGTTCTTGGTGCAGGCAGATTGAATGGGAAGCTGGTGTATCAATCAGTATAATGATGGACTAAGAATGTTTACTCTAGTAGTAACTTTGGAAATGGGGATTCAGTAGATTAATAGACCTTAATTCTAAAGCAATATATAGAAGGAACAAATATAGAAAGTTCCTGTTAGATATGATGTGATAAACTAACTTGATATTTTCATGTTTTTCCCACTTACTTAAACGTATTTCACATTACCAAGTCAAATATTCCTCAATAATAATCATCATTGGTTACTACCATTGTTGAGCCTTTATAGTTCCCATTCATTGTGCCAGGTTCTTTGAACAAAATACTTTGTTTAATTTTCAAAATCTGGTATTAGGTGGCATTATCATGATATAGATGCATAACTTAGATCTCAGAGAGAATAAATAGTCTTTAAGTTTACACCGCTAACTAGTCATAGGGTCAATGTTTGAACACAGATCTGTTAATTCTGAAGACTGTGCTATGTTGATTTGCTTCTAAAAAGCAGTTCCCATGTCTTCCTTAAATCCTCAAAAATGCACGTGTGTCACGATCTCCTTAACTCTGAAATATTTATTTTTGAAATATGTTTCCTATTGTATTGAAACCTTAAGAGATCCATGTTTAATGTCTGAGTCATATATGGCAAACTATGCACTAAACTTTACAAGATAAAAGAAAGTTATAAAATTGGCATGAAAAATTAAAGCAGTATAACAAGTTTAACAGTGTGGAATTGTCAAAACCATAATATTGATTATTATAATAATTTATTAGTCAGAATTTTCAGGAAGATATTGAAGAAACTGGTGCACTGCAGAAAAACCATGCTTCTGTGACATCTGCAAATTTCTCAGAAGCTGCAGATCCTAACTGCCTGCCTACAGAAGATGAATCATTAAGCACTCTGAGCTGTGAGGTGCCTGCAGAACAAACAAGCAGTGAAACAGAGATTGCCCTAGAAGTAAATGATGCTGAAGAGACAGGGGAGAAAGGAAGCTATAGTGATGATAAAACTTCAGAAGAGGAAACAAGTGAAAATGTGTCTACAGCAGAGGACACTACAGAGCAACCAAAGAAAAATAGGATTGCTTACTCTCAGATTATTAAAGAAGGCAGGAGATTTAATATTGATTTAGTATCAAAAGTAAGTACCAATTTTAACCAATTTAATGTAGAACAACATTAACTTCTAACTGATTGAAAATAGTATCCTCCCCTATAAATCCTAGATCCTGGGTTCAAGCCCAGGAGTTTGAGGACAGTTGAAATATATGCCTTTTCTCTATTCTAATAATTGAAGTTTTTGCATAAAAGTTCAGGATGATTGCCATGTATCTATTTTAAGTCCTATCTCTTTCCTAAAGTCACCTGATATCTCCTTACTATTTGATGTTTCAACATGTATTGCATCTTAAAGTCATCATGGTATAATTAATAAGTATAGTAGGGCTTTATGGTATACAAAACACATCTATGTATATAGCCTTTTTTTGTGTGTGTGGTACTGAGGATTGAATCCAGGGCTTTTGTACTGAACTATATCCCCAGCTATTTTTACTGTATTTTATTTATTATTTTTTTAAATTTTCTTTTGAAACAGGGTTTCCCTAAGTTGCCAAGGCTGGGCTTGGGCCTTCGGTTCTCTTGCCTCAGCCTCTCAGAATGCTGGTATTACTGTTTAACTAAAATCTATATATTATACTGTTCAGACTAAAAAAAATTAAAAGATTAAATTCTTATAATAACTTATTTTAAAGTCAGTCTATATCCTATAAATATTTATGGAGACACCATGCAAAGTAAAGCAAAAATTGTTAGTGATTATAGATAATTCCCATTTTTTAATCAAACTGAAGTGTTCCTTAGCCTGTCATCACTGTGAAATTGCTATGGTAGATCAAAAAGAGGGTGGTGAAAAAGACTCTTATGTTTAAATATACATTTGTTAGTTCTGAACTTCAATAGTTTTGAAATTATGGCTATTGGGGGATACTTATATCTCAAATGTTTGTTTTTGCACAAATATGAATTTCTTAAGTACCTGTTTATTTTATAATTAAGACTTGGCAATGTAGTATAAAAATAAGCTGTATCAGTTGTGTAGTGTGTAAGATAATGAAGTAATATGTCATATTTAGGGTGATCAGATTGGTTTTAAAAAATTGGCAATTTTGTTCTGCACAATGCTGAACTGAAATAAGATCTTGTAGAGTATCACTTAACTGACACTGATTAAAAATCTTTACTGTCTTCTTCGATCCACAGACTATTTTTTTTTTATTTGATTTTTGAGATTCCCTTTCTTTTTCTATAGAACATTTATTTTCTGTAACATTTATATTAACATTTATTGAGTTATGCACATTATGTAAAGGTATGTTGATTATAGAAAATAGACAAGTCTATTGCATTTAATAATATGGTTAAATTTAAAACAAGCTAGATAATTCTGTTTAAATTATTGTTTTTGTCTTTCTGATAGTTATGGGAAATATTGAGAGATTAATCAAATTTCCATATACATGCTGACATTAATAATCCTTATTTCTTAAAGACATACCTCGGGCTGGGGATTTAGCTCACTGGCACCGCACCTGCCTGGCAAGCACAAGGTCCTTAGTTTGATTCTCGGTACAAAAAAAAAAAGAAAGGGAGGAAGAAAGAAAGACTGACCTCACATAAACCTAGACATCTAGGATTACTAAAGAATCTTATAATTTGACTCAGTGGAAAAGCACCACATGTCTTCTTTTTTTGGTGTAGTGGGTTGGTCTACTGGTTGACTTCTTTTAGCCACCTGGCTTTATATTGATCTGTAGTCCCTCATTCAAAACTCTTAGCTCCTGGTATGTTCTATCATTGAGCTTTTTTTAAAAAAAATTTTTTTAGATAGTAATACACTGCATGTGCTGATATGAGGAGCTAGTCTGTAACTTAACAGATCTCAGAAGAAACTCTAAACACATTAACATTACTTCAGTGAAATGAATATTCATATTTATTGGAACAAGGATAGAAGGCCCTTAAATCAGTTTGGATCAGGTTTTCTGGCCAAAGTAGTTATGAAAAAAGATTTGTATATTGTAGTGGTTTTGGGATTTTGAATTTAAGATAGTGAATTGTGAACCCATAATAAATTGTGTTATGTATAATATTTATAGGTACAGTGCTTTTCGTCATTAATTTTAAATCTAACAAGTATGGATATTTAATAGTGTTCATCATTTTTTCCATTATTTTGCCTTTTATCCTCTAAAATGTTTTCTTTTTACAGTTACTATATTCTCGGGGTTTGCTAATTGATCTTCTAATCAAATCTAATGTTAGTCGATATGCAGAGTTTAAAAATATTACCAGGATTCTTGCATTTCGAGAAGGAAGAGTGGAACAGGTACTGTGCTGATCACATATCATAAATGGCTATTAGTTTAAGTTTTTATGGTTCATTTGGAAAGGATAAACAAATAAAATTGTCATTTTTTAGTAAGGCAATTAATTCCAATCTTGCATAGTGGTTTACAAATGTAAATGGTAAGATTTGCTAAATTTAAATTTCTAATGACTATTTTTATGAATTACAATAGTACCTCGGTTCATGAATATTTCTGTTCACAAGCAATTCAATTTGCAAACAGAAGTGTTGGGGAGAATTTTGCTTCTGTTCAAGAACTCCACATTAGGTGATTCACACAACGTTGGCCATCTTCCCTGCGTGGATACCAACACAGCTATCCTTAGACTAGTGGAATGAATTAAATTTGTAAACCGAAGTACTACTGTATTTGATCTCACTACTAGATTTGAACTGTCATTCGTTCTCAGTTAATGGCGATATGCCATTGGCCTTTTAATGGTAAAAAGAACAACTTAGGAGAATTAAGAATGCTCAATAAACCCTGATGTTAACAGAGATGATATTAGAACTGATGGAATTTAACATGCAGCAGCTAGACTAAAAAGGAAGTAATAATCCTATTAAACATAAAGAGTAAAATGTAATTTGAAATACCTGTGTCCCTAGGAAGCAGTTTTTAAACTGAAAAGTCATATTTTTTAGGTTCCTTGTTCCAGAGCAGATGTCTTTAATAACAAACAACTCACTGTGATAGAAAAACGAATGCTAATGAAATTTCTTACATTTTGTATGGAATATGAGAAACATCCTGATGAATATAAAGGTATTGTTGTTCAATAAATTGTATTCTCCAATTATTTGAGCTTTTATGTACTTGCTGTGATTTAGTGAGTCACATTACTGTTTCAAAATGCATCATAAAGTTTTTTGTCATGAAATTATTTCCTACCAGTAATTGTATAATCACATCACTTTTGTTCTTGATTTTAAAGAATAGTTTGTAGGGGTCCCTTATGTTTTTATGTGTGATTATATGGTAGTGTGACTAATTCCAGTAGCCACAGAAAAATTAGTTTAATTGATTTTTAGTCCATTTATTATTGTAAGTTTTAGTAAGGAGTATACATTTAATGAAAGTAAAATGTTCTATCATTTTCACCAATAGAATTCCAATTTGTCATATTTAATATTTTCAAATGCAATTATTGGCATTATTTTGAAGTTTATTAAAGAGATTGTTGAAATTATTGCCAGCCCACTGAATTATTTAATGACTTTCTATTTTTTTAAATTTGTAAAACACTAAGCAATGATTCATCATTTAAAGCTTAAAATTATATCAGTCTAATTAGATTAGTGAATTTATTACATGTTTTTCCTGTTGAGATCATCAGTCACTGTTCAAAATGTAATAACAATTATACCACCTATGTGTTTTATGCAGTCTTTTAAACAGACTTGATTAAATTTGTGTGGGATGGTTTGAAAGTTTAGTTCTGATTTAATTCCTATATTTTCATCTTTCTTTTCGTAGCCTATGAGAAAATAACATTTTCTGAATTTTTAAAAACTCAAAAACTAACACCCAACCTCCAGTATTTTGTGCTGCATTCAATTGCAATGACATCAGAAACAACCAGCAGTACGATAGATGGTCTCAAAGCTACCAAAAACTTTCTTCACTGTCTTGGACGATATGGAAACACTCCTTTTTTGTTTCCTTTGTATGGTCAAGGAGAACTCCCCCAGTGTTTTTGCAGGTAAGTTTCACATTAGTTTTCTGATCTTTTCTTAAAAAGATACTTGAATGACATGAAAGTTACAACAACAACAAAAATAAAGATTTATTCAGGATGTATTATTTGCAATCATATACTTTATTCTACTTTTTATAATCTGTTAATTTCTTACCTATTTATCTAAGTGATTTATTCAGTTTGAACTGCTTGTGAGCTTTATAAAACATCCTGAATTTCATTTTTCCATCTACATTATGTTTTGAAGCATCATTCTTATGTATAATTGTATTTATTGATACAGTGTTTCATTGAGAATATATCACAGTCGTTTCCCATTTTTCTATCAGTGAACATAGGATGTTTCTAGATTTTTACTATTAGCATCTTTGCTGATGTTTCAGCATATATATATATATATATATATATATATATATATATATATATATTTAAGAGTTTCTCTAGGATATATATATATATCTAGGAATGGAATTCTTTAATCATGGAATATATGATTGTTTAACATTTAATACCATAGTGCCCAAATGTTTCTCCAGACATTTGTACCTGTTACAGCCTACTAACAGTGTATAAGAATTTCCATAGCTCTAGATATTTGATGCCATTTTACGTTTGTCAGTCTAACTTACATAAAATATCATTGCATTGTATTTTATTTCTTGTATTGCCCTCACTACCGATGATTTTGAGCCTCTTATATATTTATTGACCATTCATGGTTTAGAACAGTGGTTAGCAAATCTATGGTATGTGTGTTTCAGTGAGCTATAGGTGTCATAGAAAGTTCTAAAAGCTTTGCCATCACTGGACCATTTTTTTATTTGGTTGTTGTCTTTCCTTATTGATTTGTAGCAGTATTAAAATATATTCTAAATACTAATCTTTTATTTTTATGTATTGAATATATTTTGTCTTATGTATTTATGGTACATGGAGATCATTAAAATTGATCTAGTCAAATATAGCAAGCTTTGCTTTTATCCTCGACCTTTTTTGGTAAGGTAAGAGATGCATAGTAGTTACAAAAACTGGACTATGGAGACAAGCTACCAGGATTGAAGGCTTTTTCATTTGTTAGCCATGTAGCCTTGAATAAATTATAAATTCTATTATGTTTTACAGGAATCAAATTTGGGTTTTTAAAATAGTTTTTCTCTATTTTATAGCTTTGTATCAGGGTTTATTAATTTCTGCTCTTTATTATCTCCTTTGGTTTTACTTTTAGATTTATTCAGCTTATCTCTCCCTTCCCTGTCCTTTCCTATTCTTTGGGTGAAACTCAGAGTTTAGTGTAGTTGACCATAGAACATCACTGAGGTTACAGTTGTTACATCCCCCTGGCCCCATGAAGTTTCAAAATTCTGTGTGTAACTTTGGATTCCTCCTAAACTTTCCTAGTACCCTGTGGAAGGCCTGAAATCTTATTAATGTGAACAACCAAGTAGCACATATTTTATAAGTTGTGTTACATACAGGGAAAAATATTTAAGAAATGTAATATTGCTACAATATACAATTTACTAGAAAGATGAACTGCTGAAGTGGACAATAGAGGCCCAGGTGCCCAGGTCTCAGCCAGGGCCCTGCCCAGACACCAGCATCTTGGGAACATAGGCCCCAGCCAAAGGCCCGGCTGGAAAATAGCTGCGCAAGCATGCAGGCAACAGCTAGAGGCCCACCAAGATACCATCAGTAAGTGCGTGCCAGCCCAGCCAGAAGCCCACTCAGACAACAGCAACTCGGGTACACAGTCCCCAGCCAAAGGCCCTCCCTGACAACAGCTATGTAGGTGGGCAGGCCCCAGCCAGAGGCATGCCCAGATACCATCCTAAGTGTGCATAGTCCCCAGCCAGAACTCTGCCCAGACAACAGCACAACCCAGGGATCCAGAAGGCCACCATTCTGAACCCAGGAATTGGTGCAGTGATGAACATCAGAGAGAAGGCCTCTCTGACACTTGATGAGAATTGAAGCTCACTGGGCCAGCAAAGAGTCACCTCAACAAAGGGGCATTAGGCTGCATCTGTTGAAATGAGAAGACATGTAAACAAGACTCAAAACCAGACTTCCAGATCACCTAAGGCAACCCCAAGGGGCAGTGAGATATAAACAGTCAGACACTCAACCACCTTGACTCCCTGAACTGGCAGCAAAAGAGGACCTACGAAAAATGAAATCAGAAATAATTTCTCAGATAACAACAGAGATTGTGTTCATAGTTAAACACATGATTAAAAACTCTAGAACAGACACAGAAAAAAAAATCAAGGAGCTGAGGAACATGATGGAATCCCAACATAGGAAACAAATGGAATTTCAAACCAACACCAATTAAGAGAGACAAAGAAGGCCACTACATCCTTGTAAATGGAAAATCCAAGAGGAAGAAATGACAATCATAAATATATATGCACCAAATACTAGTGAACCCAACTATATAAAACAAATATTAACGGACATAAAAAAATAAGGACCAATACAATACTAGTGGGGGACCTCAGTGCTCCACTATCTCAAATAGATAGATCAGCTAGACAAAAAATTACTACAACTCAATTAAACTTTTGAACAAATGGACTTAGCAGAAGTTTACAGTGTTCCACTTCACAAAAACAGAATACACCTTCTTTTTGGCTGCACACAGGTCGTTCTCCAAAGTACACCACATACTTGCTCATAAAACATATTTAAGTAAGTGCAAAGAAATGGAAGTTATCCTCTGTATATTATCAGACCATAGTGTGATAAAATTGGAGATTAACAGCAAAAGTAACCACAAGAATTTCATAAACACATGGAAATTAAACAACACGCTTCTAACCAACCAATGAGTCACAGAGGAAATTAAAGAAGAAGTCAGACAGTTTCTACAATTAAATGACAATGCCTAAACAACATATTGGAATCAGTGTGACACAATGAAAGCAGTGTTTTGAGGGAAGTTCATAGCAGTGAATACTCATACTGGGAAAACAGCAAGCTTAAATAAACAACCTGGTACTGAACCTCAAGCTTCTAGAAAAGGAAGAGTAGAACAAACCCAAAGCTCATACAAGGAAGGATATTATATATATCAGAGCAGAAAGCAATGCAATGGAGACTAAGAGAACGATACAAAAAAATCAGTGAAGCAAAGAGTTGTTTCTTTGAAACAATAAACAAAATTAACAAACCCTTAGTCAACCTTATCAAAAAAAGGAAAGAAAAGGCCCAAATCCATGCAATAAGGAATGAAAAGGGTGAAATTACAACAGACACAGCAGAAACCCAGAGAATCATCAGTACCTACTTTGAGAACCTATACGCCAGTAAGATGGAAAACAGAAGAAATGGACAGATTCCTAGGTACATATGAATTACCAAAGTTGAATGAAGACCTAAAAATTTTAAACAACCCAATATCAAACAATGAAATTGAAAACATAATTAAAAACTTACCAACTATGAAAAGCCTGGGTCCTGATGGTTTCACTGCTGAATTCTACAAGACATTTAGAGAGGAAGTACTGAGACTACTGTTTATACTCTTCAATGAAATTGACAGGGAGGTAATACTCCCAAATTCATTCCTGGAAGCAAGCATCACCTTGATCCCCAAAGCACAGAAAGACCCAACCAAAAAAGAGAACTATAGGCCAATCTCGTTGATGAACATAGATGCAAAAATCCTTAATAAGATACTGGCAAATAGAATGCAGAAGATCATCAAGAATATTATACACCCTGACCGAGTGGGATTCATCCCTGGGATGCATGGGTGGTTGAACATATGCAAATCAATAAATGTTATACACTATATCAACAGAGCCAAGGACAAAAACCATATGATCATCTCAATAGATGCAGAAAAAGCGTTTGACAAAATCCAACATGCATTTATGATAAAAACCCTACAGAAAATTGGAATAGATGGTCTCTACTTCAAACTGATAGAAACCATCTATGAAAAACCAACATCCAGTATCATACTAAATGGTCAAAAACTGAAATCCTTCACTCTAAAATCAGGAACAGGACAAGGATGTCCACTGTCACCACTCCTGTTCAATATAGTTTTGGAAACATTAGCCATGGCAGTTAAACAAGAGAAAGAAATGAAAGGAATAAAGATAGGAAATGAAGAAGTCAAATTATCATTATTTGTAGACAACATGATACTCTATATAGAAGATCCCATGAACTCCACCAAAAGTCTTCTAGACTTAATAACCAAATTCAGTGGAGTAGCTGGATACAAGGTCAGTACAAAAATCAGCAGCTTTCCTATACATGATCAACAGACTCACTGAAAGAGGAACTGGAGAAACAACTTCCTTCACAATAGTATCCAAAAAATGAAATACCTAGGAATCAACCTAGGGAAAGAAATCAAAGACTTCTACTTTCAAAACTGTATCACTCTAAAAAAAGAGATGGAAGAGGGTGTCAGAAAATGGAAGGACATCCCTTGCTCCTGGGTAGAAAAAACCAATATAGTGAAAATGGCCATACTTCCAAAAGGGCTATATAAATTCAATGCAACCCCAATTGAAATTCCAAAAGTATACTTCACAGGCCTTGGGAAAACAATCCAAAAATTCATTTGGAACCAGAAGACACCTAGAATAGCAAAACCAATTGTAGGCAAAAAAGACAAGATAGGGGATATCAAAATCACCAACTTGAAACTATACTACAAAGCTACTGTGATTAAAAACAGCATGGTACTGACAAAGAAACATACCCAAGTATTAGTGGAACCAATTAGAAGATGCATAAATAACTCCAGACATACCCATCCACCTTATCTTTGACGAAGGAGCCAAACACCCTCACTGGAAGGAAGATAGGCTCTTTAATAAATGGTGCTGGAAACATTATGTTTCAACTTGCTGAAGATTAAGATTAGACCTATATCTCTTACCATGTACTACACTAAAATAGAAATGGATTAAAGATCTAAATATTAAAACAGAAACACTAAACCAGGTGGAAGAGAGGTTAGGTAGAACTCTTGAAGACATTGGTGTTTAGGAAAGATTTTATGGACAAATCTGCAGTTGCCCGTGAACTAGCACAATCAACAGGTGAGATCTCTTCTTATTCAAAAGCTCTTGCACACCACGAAAAACCACCAGCAGCATGAAGAGACAGCCCACAATGTAGAAGAAAATTTTTACCAGCTGTTCCTCAGACAAAGATCTACTATCTAGAATCTATAAAGAACTTAAAAAAAATCAGACCTCCCAAATTTAAAGACACAATCCAAAAATGGGCCTCTGAAATGAACAGAAATTTCTCAGAAAGAGAAATTGAAACAACAAATAAAGATAAAAAGCGTTTGACATCACTGTTCGTTTGATAGATGCAAATGAAAACAGTGCTGAGATTCCACCTCACCCCATAAAGAATGGCTGCTGTCATGAAATCAGCCAGTAATAAATGCTGTCGTGCCTGTGGGGAAAAAGGAATCCTTCTCCCCTGTTGGTGGTAGTGTAGCCTGGTACAATCACTATGGAAATCAGTATGGAAATCCCTCAAAGAACTAGGATTGGAGGTCCCATTTGACTCAGCTATTCCCCTGCTGGGTATCTTCCCAAAATAATTAAAAGAATCATATCACAATGATATACATGCACCCATGTTCATAGTAGCAGAGTTTGTAATAGCTAAAACTTGGAAATAGCCCAATTGCCTATCAAGTGGAGACTGTATAAAAAAAAGTGGTTTTTTTTTAAATGAAGAATGGAATATTACTCTACCATAAAAAATGAGAAGTTGGAGACATTTATAGTTAAATGGATGTACACTGAGGCAATACTCGTGTGTGAAATAAATAGGAGAGACATAAATACAGAATAGTTTTTCTGGTATAATAAACTGAAAGTGTAAATAAGGATCAAAAGGCATAATGTGAAATAGATAGAAAAAGTCCCAAAGGAAATGGGAAGTGGGAGGGGTTGGAGACAGGAAAGAAGGGAATGGAATTAATATCAGAAAAGGAAAAAAATGGAAGCAAAGTCTTTGTAAGTAGTGAGGGGTGGAAGGGTTGAAGGGAGGTCAGGGGAATGGAGAAAAAAATAAGAACCAAGATATATCATGTAAAGGTACATATTCCCAATAATGAATGTCAGCCTATTGTATACCAAAAATGTTCCAATAAAATGAATTTTTTAAAAGGTTGGGTTTTCTAAAAAGTAAAATGGTCGGGTGTGGTGGTGCATGCCTGTAATCCCAGCACTCAGGAGGCAGAGGCAGGAGAATCACTGAGTTTGAAGCCAGCATGGCCTACATAGTGAGTTCAAGGCCAGCCTGAACTACATAGTAAGACCCTGTCTCAATAAAATAAAATAAAATGGAGTACTACTCAGACAGAAAGGATAAGAAACTAGAGATGTTTATAACTAGCTGGATACACATTGTGGGCATACTCTCCTTTTTTTTTTTTTTGTACCAGGGATCAAACTCGGGACCTTATGCTTGTGAGGCAGGCGGAGGCACCACTGAACTAAATCCCCAGCCCAAGTGCCATACACTTAAGTGAAATAAATAGGAGAGACATGCAAATACCTAATAGTTTCTTTGGTATGAGAAACTGAAAGTGTAAATGAAGATCAAAATGTGTAATAGATAATGTAAAAAGGTCCAAAGGCGAAGGGGAAGTGGAAGCATAGGGTAAAGGAAAGAAGGGAAAGTATTAAATATGAGAAAAGGAAAAGGTGGAAACAAAGTCTTTGTAAATAGGGAGGGGTAGAGGGGTTGAAGGGAGGGCAGGGGAATGGAGAAAAAAAATAAGAACCAAGATATATCATGTAAAGGTACAAATTCCCAGTAATGAATGTCAGCATATTGTATATCTAAAATATACCTATACAATTAATGAATTAAATAAGGTTAACTGATAAAGTGGAGATAATTTGTATCACTTAGTGTATATAATTATATAGATACTTGTAATTGTTGAATTCACATTAGCAGCAGGAGGTGGCTATGAAATTATTACAGCAGTACACTATATATTACAACTAATTTTATGCAGTTATAATAATTTGTTTTCATTTCTCTCCCCTTTGGCACCATCTTTGGTTTTTGTCCATAAAATTTTGTCAAGTTGTCGCTCTTTTTAAATGGGATTTTTAAATTTGTAATATCGATTTGTACAAATTTTATAGTAGTGATAGTGTTATCTATGTGTATATTTTGTACTGACATATTTAACTTTTTCTTAATTCCTTCAGTTTTTCTTAATTTTTAGGTTTAATGCTTCATCCGACTTTTTCAAATTGTTACAAATCTCAAAAAAAATCTGCATGAGACTCACCCAATTCAAATCCATATTGTTCAAGCATCAGCTGTATTCATCTTTTTTTTATTTTCTAGTTAAGATTTAAGATCACAAAATGCATTCTGTTATTCTGTGTCTTTCATGTAGCTCATGTATTATTTAACTTTTGTTCTAAGTGTTTTAATTTTCATGCAGGTTCTTCATTGACATGTAAATTCTTAGGAAATATAAGAATAACTAGCTTCGTTCATTCATCTGTCCTTAGCATTTAATTGCATTATGGCTAGAAAATATATGTTTATGCTAGTAATTCTTTGCACATTATTAATGTTTACTTTATGACTTAGTATATAAATATTTATAAGTTTTCCATATATCTTAGAGAATATTTTCATCTAGTTGAGAGAAATGTGTTTTAAAGTCTCATTTGGATTTGTCATTTCTCCCTATAGTTTTATAAATTTTTGTATTTGTTTTGATGTACTTTATTTCAGTCATAAAAATTTAGTTGTTTAATCTTACCGATGTATTTAATGTTTTACATTATCTGCTGACTGTCTCCATCTCTCGTATTTTTTCTTAATGTGAACTTACCTGATATTTAAGTACGTATTCTACTTATTCAGAATTTGCTTGTCATATCTTTCTCCATCCTTTTAATTTTCTACTTTTCTACATCTATGTGTAGTATACTCTTATATATGTTTGATTTCATCTAACAATGTCTGTCTTTAAGTGAGCAGGATAAATCCAGTTAATAGGAGTCTGTTGCTTTTTTTTCTGAAGTATATAATTTTCAGAGACCCTATTGTTTATATACATCAGTAGTAAATTTTTCTATGTTGTGTTTGTTTGAAAATAACCAATTTTTTGTCTTGAGTGAAATTTTACTAGCAAAATAATTCCAGGGCCAGGGATTTAGCTCATTGCTTCCTCCCCCTGCCTCAAAAGTGCAAGGACCCAAGTTCAATCCGTGGTACCAAAAAAAAAAAAAAAAAATCAAAATAATTCCGGGTTGACAGTTCTTTTTAGAATTTTAAAATTTTATCCCATTATCATTTATGTTTCATTTTTGCTGTTGAAATTTGATGTCAACCTAAATTATCATTTCTGTGTAAGTGATATCTGTTTTCTCAGACTGTTTTTTTAAGATAGTTTATTTTTGGTGTTGAGCATTTTTCTGTTCTAGTGTGCAACTATGGTGATGTAGAGAATAAAAGAATGATTCGAGACAGGGCTTAGTTCAATCACTGAGATGGTCAGATCTGCCATCTCAACCGAGAGCACCCAGCATTAGGGACACTCCTAGGAGTAGCATTGAAGCTGAGAACTGTGTCTTTTATTCAGAATAATATCAGTGTAAGAAAAGAAAGGAAGAAAAAGCAGTTTGAGCAAGGAACTGTCCAAGGCTAGGCAGTTTTCTTGGGGAAAGGGAAAGGACAATGGCCAAGCACAACATGCCTCACTAATCTAAACTTCCTGTTTAACCATTCACTACTCAAAGAGCCTGTGTGCTTTTGTCCTGCAGTTCAACCATTTACTCCTCAATCAAGTTCCCTACATTTCCCCCTTTATTTGTTTTACAGTTTCAGGGATGGGGAGGAAGAGAGGAATATAATATAAATGTGTGTTGGGCCCAATGCAGGAATGTCATCATGGCCTTACCATAAAGCATGGGCATGGAATAGCATACAAAAATCTATCTAAGCAACAAAAAAAAGATACTTTCAGTAGTAATAATCAAAATTCAAAGATTGAGACTAGAAAACAATTTTGGGGTTGAGCCAGTAGGCAATATCATTAAGGTGAAATTATAAGCTTCTATTTTTAATTTATGAAGTTAGGCCTACAGTTGACACTGAGATTAGTAATCTCCCTGTTAAGACGTCTG
The DNA here is from genome assembly GCF_053883595.1 of Heterocephalus glaber. Classification (NCBI taxonomy): domain Eukaryota; kingdom Metazoa; phylum Chordata; class Mammalia; order Rodentia; family Bathyergidae; genus Heterocephalus; species Heterocephalus glaber. Next base: position 12,567,323 of record NW_028258384.1, on the reverse strand, counting down.
TGAAAAGCACTATGAAACACGCATTGGACTTTCTCCTAACACTCTGAATGCGTAAATGGGATAAGTATGATGGACATAGAATGGTAACTGGTGTCACAACCAAGCCAACAGCATGTCCAAAGGGCTTGTTGGTGCTTGCCAAGCCAGCCAACTGCTGCCTCATGGGCATCAAGTTTTTGTAGAATTTCTTTATCAATATATGTTTGAATCGGTAATACTGAGGTAACATTTTGGAAATAGCTATTTATAGTTTGAGCATTTGGACTGAAATGAGCTAACGTAATTGTAGCACTTACCACTGTAGCTGCCACATAATAGCTGCAATTAGAATAGCCAGAAGATGTTTTGGTCTGGTATTTTCAAGGGCTGAGGTAATTTGTGTAAGGGCCAAATTTCCCTTCTATTCTAGTATGAGATTGATGGGGAGCCAAGCTTTGGCTCATTGTCTGAGTACCATAATATGAATAATATTTAATTGAGAAATATTTAAAATTATGTATATACCATTGGACCTGAAAAGGAATACAATAACTACTATTGGTGGTACTGGTAACTATATATAAAGAAGATTCTTTTGGCAGGAAGTACTGTGTGTGGGATAATAGGTGCCAACCATTGAAATAGCCAGAGTGGCTGCAGTCTCTCCCACAGTCCCTTAAGGGACAGAGAGGTGACAGATTTCATCTGTATATGCAATGTCATAGACCAAAGAAGTGGTTTTAAATTTCTCATGTAACTGTCAAAGACAGATGGGATAAAAACATGAGACCAATAAACCATGCTACTTACTTGAGGTATATATGTCAACAAACTCAGAAAGATAAGAAGCCTTTTTAACTTCTGTAATTTTGGAGTTGTAAGTGACTTATGCGATCATTGCAAGAAATATTTTCAGAAGTGAAGAGAATTCTTGTGCTTTGCAGCATCTGCTCAGCTTAAGTGGTTAGTTGCTTTTCCATATTGCTATGAAACCTGAATCACAATTTTAAAAATTTAAAGTCTTATTAAATTTAAAGTCTTCCCACCATATTCCCCCTTTTTTGTTTAAATAATTGGGTTTTGCAGAACCCATTGACTCGCTCTAGAATGGCCTGTCTCATGGGGTTGTGAGGGATACCGGTGACATGTTTAACATGCCAGAATTGGAGGAATGTTTGTAGGGAATTGGAAGTATAGATAGGGACAGTTTTAATTTATGATGGTAATCTCATTACAGAAAAACATGAGAGTAAATTATATTTAACATGTTTTAAACAAGTTTTTGTAAATGTGTGAACATCAAGAGGGTATCATCATTTCCATTATGAATAAGGGTAGTTTCAATTACTTATAGAGTCTCCATTACATAAAACCAGATATTTAAGCCTAAAAGTTTATCATTATAAATAATTGTAGCCTAGAAGTCACTAGTATAATGGGATCTTTTGTATATTTGAAAACTTGTACATTTTGGAAACATAAATATGTATAATGTACCATGAAGTCAGCAAATGAGTGTCACAAATCAGGATGGAACTGCCTAAGGAAGCACCTTTTTTGGGGGAAGAGGTCATTGACAAGTATAGGTGTTTCAGCTAGTCCTGCAGAAGAGCTCATGTTTAGTATTAATTTCAGAAACAACAATTATAGCCTTTTTCTGAAGGCATCAGTTAAACTAGAGAGGAGAGTTGAGATCTGCCAAGGAGTGACTGATGAGTTGAAGTTATAGCCCCCTAATTTTCTTTGAGCAACAAGAAGATTTTAGAAGGAATAGTTTGGGCTCAATCTGATGAAGAAGAGTAAACTTTAAAATAACTAAACACATATTTCTTTCTATACATCACATCCACCACAAACCTTTTTTCGACATACTTGACCTGAGTTTTGTCATTATTTTTCTGTTTTTCTTAAGTTTATCATATAAAATCCTCTCATGTCAAAAATATATCTTTACACTTAAAGCTTTCTCCACAAATCTGATGGCTGCCACTTAGACTTTAAAGTACACTTTTTCTTCTCTTTTTTTCTTTCTTTGATCTCTGATTGCTACATTTTAAAATTTGATTGGCTGCCAATAGACTTTCAATTAGCCTTGAATGGAAAAATTATCTTAGTACCAACAGAAAGCAGAAAGATGAGTAAATTAACCCTGTAATTGTAATCTAAGAATTTTTAATGCATAACAAATGTTTTAAGCATATTAATTTAACAAAAATACCAACTCAAGTTAGAATCCAAAAATAAATTTATCATTAACTAAGATTTGTAACAATGGGGTCTTATTGTGACTCTGGGTTGGCTCCCACCCCGGAGTGTGAATATTTAATGATTGACTCCCTATTTTTGTCAAGGTGTGGGGGAAGTTTTGTTCCCTTCCCATTTCTTGAAATAGGATTCCCATTATTATCAAATTTGGAATGGTACTTATTGGCCCAGTGATTTCTTTTTCTTGCATTTAGAACATTTTTGTTTTGGTTTGGTCTTTTTATCCTGTTTATTATTTTTATAGTGTTTTTGAAAATCCCTCTGCTTGCCACAATAATAACAATTTGAGGCTGCAAGGTAGCAACATGTACTTGTGGCTTATGAATTTAAAATTAAGGATGGCACGAGTGGCTTGAGGAAAAGTCTGAGGATTTATCTGGGATTGAATGTGAGGATTGGATCAGCATCGATATCTTCTCCCACAAGCATAACAATTCCAATACGAACTCCTGCATTTAGATTTTCAAGGAACTAAGCAGTGGCAGCCTCCCAGTATTTTTGAAACCACACATTAAATTGAGCAGTGGTAAGCACAATTTTCATGAAGACCCTCTACTCCCATGGTGTCATCTCATAGTTATGTTCTTTTGACTCTACAATTTCTTTTGTAAATAAACTCTGTAGGCCGTTATAAGAAATGCTTTTTTTTTGGTATCAGGGATTGAACTCTGGTCCTTGCGTTTGTGCAGCAGGCAACGAAACCACTGAGCTAAATCTCCAGAAATGCTTTTTATAATCTCTTTGAATACAGAGTAAAGCAAATGTTCATATTAGGGTCCCTGATTTCCCCTAGAGACAGGATAGGTATGTAATTTTTCATTTTTCTCCTTATCTTCTTTTAAGGATATTTTTATGGAGGGCTCACACCCTGAAGAGGGCAGAAGTTTAACTAGAGGTAGGGGAGATGGAAAAGGGGCTGTAGAAGGAGCCAATGGAGGAGAAGGCAGCTTTATAAATGGAAGCTCCTTTATTTGAATAGATTGAATAGCCACCTTGCAAAGATGCCAGGTAGGAAGGTGTACAACTTTTATGGGACCTAAAGATTCTTAATTTTTGTCCCACATTTTCCTAATCTTCCACCTCTAGACTACTCCAAAGAAAACCAAGGGCATTGTTGTCGAGTAACAATGAAGAGTTCAATAATTTGAAGTTCAGAAACTTTACATTGAGATGTTTTTAAGAGACATTGTAAATATTGCTTATTGTTTTTCCTCTTTAGATAAAGTTTGACCCATATTGTAGGCAAAGCAGAAGAAAGTAAAAGAACAGAAAGAAAAACAAGTGATCTTCCCCAGCTTACTTAGCAATTGAATAGCTAAGAGACCTCTGTGTTGAAAAGATCTAACCTATGACCTCACTGCGTTGTGCCAGGCTATTCTGTGGCTGCCTTTGTCCCCTTACTGAGAGGAAGAGTTTGGCATGTCCTTATTCCTTTTCCATCCTTTTTGAGGTTGGTCCTGTATGTTGAATTGTAGCTGCATGCCACATGCTGGGGGCTACTTGTCAAAGTGTATGACCATGGTGGCATAGAGAGTGAAAGATTACTTGAAGACAAGACTTAGTTCAATCACTAAGAGGCTATCTCCACTGAGAGCACTCAGCATTAAGAACCTTCCCAGGAGAGGCACCAAAACCGGAAACTCTCTGGCTTTTATTTGGAATATCAATGTAAAAGAAAAAAGGAAAAATAAGCAGTTTGGGCAGGAACTGTCTCAAGACTAGGCAGTTTTCTTAGGGAAAGGTTAAGGACAACAGCCAAATACAACATGCCTCATTAATTTAAACTTTCTGTTTAACCGTTCACTCCTCACAGAGCCTTCAAGCTTTTGCCCCGCAGTTTAACCATTCACTCTTCATGGAGGTTACATGCTTTTGCCCTGGAGTTTAATCATTCACTTCTTAACCTAGTTTCCCACATTTTTCTACACTGAATCTTAAGTGTTGGTTTCTTTGTATTTATCTAACTTAGTATGGGTTGAACCATATAATGTTGACAATATTCAACTATCTTGACCTACAGTCCTATATGGTTCAACCAAATGTATTGCCTTTCCTTTATCTTTGAATTTATGTCATTTACCATTTTGGAAAATTATCAGCCAGTATCTTCACAAGTATTTTTTTTCTCCATTGACTCTTTTCTCACCTTTTGTTTGTTTGTTTTTTGGTACTTGGGATCAAACTCGGGACCTTGCGCTTGCGGCAGGCACCAGAACCACTAAGCTAAATCCCCAGCCTCTTTTCTCACCTTTTGGAGTCCAAATAAAAATGTTTTAGAATTTAGCATGATTAATATTTTATATCTCCTTGAATTTCTGGCTGAATTCTGGTACTTTATTATAATCTGTGTCATAGTGTTTATTCTTTTAATATGTGATTAATTTGCAGTTAAAACTATTCACATTTTTGCTTTAATATTTTTCTTTCATTTTTAAAAATTATTTTTTCTCAATCATTGTTGATAATTTCTTTGACTTATTCAATTTTTTATTTCTTTTGTTTCTTTAAACTTTTTATACATAGATATTTTACATTCTCTGTTAGCTGTAATATTTAGTTTATAATGATCTAATTCTGCCATGTCATTTCTACTGATTCATCTCAATGGCTTATTTCCTGTTGTATTGTGTATCTTTGGGAATTTTTATGTTTTTAATATGGGGGCTCAAATTAAGAGTGCTTTTCCACTCAGAATTATTTGAGTTTGCTTCACCTACAAGGCACTACAGACTTGGAACCATTTTACTTCTTTTCAGTGAATGTTCACTTCATAATGGAGTACCAGACATATATAGCTTCCACATGATAAAACTGGTACATAGATATTTAAAGCTTAACTTTTTATTACAATCTGTGTTGTTCAAGGCTTTACTTTCAACTTTAGGTTTGTTTGGGAATGGGGTATATACCATGGACATTTTTTCCTTTAATCTTGTCTGTGCAGTAAGAGTAACATTTCATGCAAGATCTAGCGTTTTAGTATTAACAGAAAGGCCAGTCACAGTATTCAGTCCATTATACAGCTGGAAGTATGAAATTCACATTTCATAAATATGTGATTGTATGAATGAAGTGAGTGTGTTGTAAATCTGAAAGTAATTTATTTCCAAATATCATCTGTCTGTATATTTCCAATTAAACTTTTCTTCCTCTAAGTACAGGTCAAAGAAAGGATAAAAAGGGAGTGTCATGTTTCCCAGGAAAAGGTCCTTCTATAAATTGAAACTAAAAAGGGAGTCTTATTTTTCTTAGTCACTCTTTCACTTTTGCTATGTCATTGCCTGATTTAAAGGCACCACACTTTTGTCTCACTCCCACAGAATTTGCAATAAGGAACTAGATTTGAATGATCAGATCACGGGGAAGGCAAATGACCTAAAACTTAATGGTTTCCTTACTAGTACATTATGAAAATCAAATACAGTTTGAATGTATCATTTCTCAAAATTTGAAATTCTAAATGTGCCAAGATCTGAAAGCTTTTGAGTGCTGAACTGATATCACAAGTGGAAAATTCCACACCTGATCTCATGACAGATAAAAGTCAAAATACAGGCTCACTAAAAATGTTGTATAAAATTACTTTTAGGCTGTGTGTATTGAGTATATTTTAAACGTAAATTTATTTTCTGTTTACACATGGGTCTTATCACCAAGATATTTCAATATACTTTACAAATACTTCAGATTACATACACACACACACACACACACACACACACACACGCACACCCTTTGAAATCTGTAGTGCTTCTTGTTCCAAGCATTTCAGATAACGGACATATTCAACTTGTATTTTAACCTTTCTTCTCTTTTTCCACTAAATCTCTGTATTTCTTTTGTAATTCATGCATTTTGTAAATACTTGTTTTTGTTTGCTTTTTCAGAGAAAAAAACATTTGAAAGTTTTACTGATAAAAATTTCTGAATGAGGACCTTATGTATTATATCCTAGAAAAAGTAAATATTTTCCTCAAAGACAGATTCAGCCTTCTTAAAACCTGAGGTCATTTTATTTGTTTTGTTGTTTTGTAGTGCTTGGGGATTGAACATAGGGCCTTGCACATGACAGACAAGAGATCTACCACTGAGTGACATCCCCAGCTCCAAGACTCAGATTTTATCTGAACTTGATTTTTATCCTTTGTAGAGCCTATGTAAATATTGTGCATGTGTTTCAGATTTAAAGTTTGTTATAAAAAGTATATCTTATTCACAGCACTGCAAGAAATAACATCAAAAATGATACCTCAATGTCTGTATTAGCCAGTTGCTCATTGCTGGTACTAAATTCCCAACACCCTCAATTAAAGGAAGTGATGTTTATTTTGGCTCATAGTTCAGTCCACTGTCTGCTGGTTCTAAGGCACAAAAGATATAGTGGAAAGATATAATGGAAGAAAGATGCTACCCCGTGATGGCAAAGAAGAGAAAGAAAGGAAGAACCTGGGAAGGAAATATGCACTCAAATGATATACCCGTGATCCACTGATGACTATACTATTTATACTCATAAATCCACTATACTCATCAATCCATTATAGCACCCCTTTGATCTGGGTCCTATTCCCATTTCTACAAAGTCTACCTCCCTGTTTCTTCTTACTTTTATTTTTTCTCTTTAAGTTATTTATATTTTGTTTGTCATATAAATGAAGCCATTCAATCTTTAATATTCTATGCCTAATTTTTTTTTCATTTAGAATTATGGTCTCAAGATGCATCCATTTGCTTAAAAATGTCTCAAATTTATCTTTCTTTATGGCAGATTAGTACTCAGTGTGTGTGTGTGTGTGTGTGTGTGTGTGTGTGTGTTTAACATTTTTTTTTCCATCCACTCATCAATTGGTGTACATATAGGCCACTTCCAAAATTTAGCTATTAAGAATTTTGCTGCTATAAACGTGAGTATGCATGTATCACAGTAATATGATGTTTTTCACTTTTGGGGGAAGAGATCTAGGAGACATATAGCTGCGTCAAATGGAATATCTATTTGTAGTTTCTTGAGGAATCTCCATACTGATTTGCATAGTGGCTGTACTAATTTACATTCCCATCAACAATATAAAGTGTTCTTTATTCCCCACAACCTCTCTATCATTTGTTCTCGAGTTCTTGATAATAATTGTTCTTTCTGGAATAAGTTAGAACTTCAGTATTCTTTTGGTTTGCATTCCTCTAATTAACAAAAATCCTGAACATACGTATATATGTACTTTTTTATTTTTATTTTTTGGTACTGGGGATCGAACCCAGGTCCTTGCGCCTGCACAGCAGGCGGTGAAACCACTGAGCTAAATCCCCAGCCCTGTATGTACTTATTGACTACTACTTTTGAGAAATATGTATTCATTTTAATTGGCCATGTTTTAATGCATTGAGTTTTTTGGGGGAATCTAATTTTTTGAGTTCTTTATATGTTCTAGATCTTGGTCCTCTGTTTGAAAAATAGGTGGCAAGTTTGTTTTCCTATTCTGTGGGTTGTTTCTTTGTTGGTTGTTTCCTTTGGTGTGGAGCAGCTTTTCAATTTGATATAATCACATATGTTGATTCTTGATATTATTTCTTGGAGGGTTCTGTTCAGAATGTCATTTCTTATACTTGTGTCTTCAAGAGTTTTACCTTCTTTATCTTACAGCAGTATTTGTTTTAATATCTAGGTCTTTTATCCATTTTGATTTAATTGTATTATAAGGTGAGAGATAGTGGTCCAGATTCATTTTCTACACATGGATAACCAATTTTTCCAGCACCATATGTTAAAGAGACTATCTTTTCTCTAGTCTCTACTTTTGGCTTGCTAGTCCAAATTCAGATGGTTTAAGGTGCCTGGGATTGTTTCTGCATGCTCAATTATATTGCATTGGTCAACAAGTCTTTTTTCGTGGTGCTGGTATCATGTTGTATTTATCACTGTACCTTTGTAGTATATTTTCAAATCTGGGATTGTAATACCTCCTGCTTTATTGCTTTAGCTTTTTTGGGTCTCTTCTAATTCCGTATAAATTTTAGGAGTGATTTTTTTTTTGTAGCTGGGAAGGATGCTGATGATATTTTCATTGGAATTGCATTATTATAGCTATATGTTATTTTTGGTAGTATAGCCATTTTGACAATATTTTTTCTGCTTATGCTGGAACCGGGGATGTCTTTCCAATTTCTAATGTCTTCTTTAGTCTATTTTTTTTTTTTTGTACCGGGGATCGAACTTGGGACCTTGTGCTTGCCAGGCAGCTGGCATTTAGCCTGTTTTTTAGGGTACTATTGTTTTTGCCAGAGAGGTCTTTCATTTCCTTAGTTAGGTTGATTCCTAGGTATGGGTTTTTAAAAAAATTAATTATTTATTCATTTACAGAAGCTACATAAATGATATTGCTTTCTTATTTTCATCATCAGGTTTATTGTTGGTGTACAGGAACACTACTTTTGTGTATTGATTTTTTTTTCTGGCCCCTTGACTGAATTTATTAGTTCTAAAACTCTTGTAGTGGAATTTTTTGTATTCTATGTGAAGGTTTATGTCTTATGTGAATAAGGATGGCTTGACTGCTTTCTTTCCCATTTGTATCCGTTTTATTTCTTTTTCTTGCCTGTTTGCCCTGGGTAATATTTTGAATATTAAACAAGAATGACAAGAGTAGACATCTTGTCATGTACCTAACATTAATGGAAATGCTTTTAGTTTTCTCATGTTTAGTATGAAGTTTGCAGTAAGTTTCATAAATGACTTCTATCCATTTGGGGTAAGGTCCTTCTATACCTATTTTCATCAGGGTTTTTCATCATCTGAATTTTGTCAAAGCCTTTTTCATCACCTATTGAGATAATCGTGTGGTTTTAATCCTTTCTTCTGTTTTTGTATGTATTACATTTATTGATTTACCTATATTGAACCATCCTTTCATTTCTTGAATGAAGCCATCATAGTCATAATGTGATTTTTTTTCAATTTATTCAGTCATTTAAAAATTAGAATCTGTTTGCAATACATAGTAATTATGATCATTTTAATCATTTGTTACATTCTTTTTGTGAGTGTGTTGTTAAGGATTTTTGTATCTATATTCATAAGGAAATTGGCTTGTAGTTTTCTTTTTCTTGTTGAATTGTTTTCTAGTTTTGCTATAAGAGTAATGCTAGTTTCCAGGAATGTGCTTGCAAGAGGTTCTCCCCTTTTTATTTCATGGATGAGTAAGAAGAGTATTGGCTTTAAATCTTCCTGGAAGTTCTTATAAAATTCAATGTTAGATCCATGAAATCTTGGGCATTTCTTAATTGGCAGGTTTTTTTTCTACCTCCATTTCATTGTCTGTTATTGGTCTATTCAGGGTTTGTATATCTAATTGGTTGAATTTGGAAATTAATATTTGTCTAGGAATTTATCCATTTCTTCTAAATTTTCTAATTTTTTGTTAAAGAACTTTTCAAAATAATTTCTTACAATACTCTCAATTTTGGTGGGATCCATTGTGATAACCCCTTTTTCATTTGTAATTTCATTAAAATGTGTCCTTTTTTTTCTTTTGGTAAATTTGGGCTAGGATTTAACAATCTTGTTTCTTCTTCCAGAAAGGCAACTCTTTACTTCATTGACCTGTTGTATTTTTCTTAATCTCAATTTTGTTGACTTACATGCTGATCTTTTATAATTTTTTTTCTTCCAGTGGTTTTGGATTTTTGTGTTTTTCTAGGACAATAAGGTGCATGATTAGGTTACTTATTTTGAATCATTCTATTGTTTAAATGTGAACATGTACTGCAATAAACTTCCTTCTTAGAACTTCCTGTCATTGTGTTCTGTAGGGTTTATATGTTGTAATACCATTGTCATTTGATTCTTGGGAATTTTTAATTTCTTCCCTGATTTATTTTGTTATCCATTGATTATTAAAGAATCTGTTGTTTAATCATTATGCATTTGTATAGTTTCTGTTTCTGTTGGTTTCTAGTTTTGTTACACTATGATCTAGTAAACAGAGGAATATTTTAACATAGTCTGTTTTGGAAAGAGTTCTATGTGTTGCTATATTTTTTTGCTGTTGGAAGAAACACTTTGTAGATATCTGTTAAGTCCAGTTGTTTGATGGTGTGATATACATATATATATATCTACATATGTATATACACATATATACATACATATATATCTATATATATATTTGTTGATTTTTTTCTGATCTGGTTAAACTACTTGTAACAGTGGTATATTGAAGTCCCCCAGTATGATTGCATTGATGTCTGTCCTTTTATGCTCAGTAGCTTTTGATTTATGAATTTGTGTGTGCTGACATTTATTACATATATATTTACAATTGTCTCCTCCTGAGTGAGTTGTTTCTTTTACCACTATGTGGTAAAAGTCAATCTTTGTATTTTCTATTCAGTTTTGGCTTGAAATCTGCTTTGTCTGAAAACAGCTTAACTACTGTTTTCTTTGATGCTCCAGTTACATAGAGTGTCATTTTCTATGCTTTCACTTTTAGGGTCTGTGTTTCTTTGTAGATAAGGTATATCTCCTATGTTAATATATGGTTGGGTTTTGCTCTTTTGATCTAATATTCTAGTCTGTGTCTTTTGATTAAGAAAGTAAGACCATTAACATTCAGAGTTGTTCTTGTAAGGTATTTACTGAACCCTGTCATTCCATTATTTTTCCACTGCTGATTCCTTTATGTTTTTCTTTTATGTATCTACTCTCCCAGTTGGATGTATACTTTCCTTTGGGCTCTTTGATGTTGGTGGCCTCTCTGTCTCCCTCTAGAATACCCTTAAGTGTTTTATACAAAGCTGGTTTTGTGGTCAGGAATTTCTTTAGCATCTCATTGTCATGGAAAGTCTTTATTTCTCTGTCAATTTTGATGGCTGTGGCAAGGTACCACCAGGGTAGCCTAGAGAATGAAAGATTAGAGACAAGACTTAGTTCAATCACCAAGAGCCTAGAGGGGTTTATCTCAGGTAAGAACACCTGGAATTAGGGACACTCCCAGGAGTAGTACCTAAGCTGAGAACTCTTTTATTTAGAATATCAGTGTTAGAGAAAAAAGGAAGAAAAACAGTTTGGGCAAGGAATTATCTCAAGGCTAGCAGTTTTCTTGGAGAAAGGGGATGGACAACGTGCCTCACTAACTTAAACTTCTTGTTTAACCATTCAATCCTCTTGTAGCCTGCATGCTTTTGTTCTGCAGTTTAACCATTTATTCCTCACAGAGCCTGTATGCATTTGCCCTGCAGCTTAACCATTCACTCCTCAGCCACATCTCCCACAGATGGATAATTTTGCAAGGTGTAGAAGTCTGGTTTGCAATTACTCTTTTAAGGTTTAAAAAACTTTGCTCCCTACTGTCTTGGGTTTTAATGTTTGTACTGAGAAATCTGATTTTCTGATAGGCTTGCCTTTAGAAGTTATTTGCTATTTTTCTATAACAGCTCTTAGTATTTTCTTTTTGTGCTGAATTTCTGGAATTTTGATTGTAGTATGTTGTGGAGAGGTACTTTTCTGATAATAGCTATTTGGCATTCCATGTGCTGTTAACATCAAAATTTCATTCATTCCGTAGATTTACAAAATTTTCTGTTATGATTTTGGTGAATAAATGTATTATGACTTTTAATTACTCTTCCATTTTTTCCTTTATTCCTATAATTCTTAGGTTGAATTTGTTTGGGTCTTTCAAATCTAGTTTCCATGTTATTTTTAGCATGTCATTGAGTGCATGATATATCAGCCTTATCTGCAAATTTTGACATGTTTTGCCCACATTGCTCATGTCTTCTATCCATACCTTCAGTTGAATTCTTTTTATCACGGATTTCTGTTTGAATTTTTCACCATTTTTAATTCTATACCAAAATAATCATTAATATTTTATTATATTTAATTCACTCTGCTTATTGTTTGTCTTTTTCAAGATCACTATTTTATTATTTTATGTGCTTATTTAGATCCCCTTTAAGCTCACTAACCATCTTATGAATTGCTTTTTTTTTTTTTTTTTTGTAGTTTGATATCTTCAAACAGTTTAAGCATTTGAATTTTGAGTCCATTGCCTGTAACTTCCTGTAATTCAGTGCCACTGAAATCAGTTTTGCAGAGGTTGAGGGTTTTAGAAGGCACCTTGTTGTCTTGTTTTCTTATTTTTCTACTGTTTTTGCATTGAGGCGTAAAGGTAACAGGGTAAAGAAATTCTGTCATGACTGTGGAGATCTCTTTATTTTTTGTATGTCTTCATTTGTAGTGGCCTTGACTTTAGTTGTGTTTTACTGTTTTTATACCTCTTCAATCTGGTTAATGGAGTAGAGTCAGTCCCGGTCACTGTGATGCAGGAAGACACCTGTGATTATATCAACATCTACAGAGCCATCCATATATTAGTCGTATAATTTAAAACTTATTTTAACAGTTTTATATTTTTCCAATAACCCAGGAAGACAGTGGATTAGTACTGATGACAAGTTGGCTGGGATATAAAGGATGAGGGATGCAATAAGGAAAAAAAGATGGAAGAACATAGTCCAAAAGGAAGGGAAGAAGAAAACAGGGATAGTAGCAAATACAAATAGAAAAACAGATAGGACTTTGGTGATACTATTTTTACATCTGGAATGGGAGGAGAGGTTTTACAGGTTGTCTGTTGGGGCAGGGGAAAAGAAAAGAGGGAACTATGTAATTGGAAACCAGGGCAAGCTGTAATGAGCTCAGAAAGCTGCATTTTAATCTCACTATAACCAATTTTCTCCCTCTGGGCTCTTGTCCTGAGAACAATGAAGAATGAAGTCCACGGGACAGCAGTGGGGAATGAACTGGGTGGAGTTTATCAGAAAAAAGCAAAGAGGCAGGTTATTTGAGGCAGACTCCAAGGGAGGACCGCCAAGGAAGCATCTAAATCTAAGGGCTTACATGCAGCCTTTGGCATAGGAAAGGGGCAGAAGGATGTGTTAAGTGAAGGTATGCAGTTGCCACTATTGTAAGGCTTCTTGTCATTAGCAGATTGTATTAGTCCACTATTCTTTGTGCTCCAATTATGCTTTTGTTTCTTGCATTCCAATTTCCTGAGGCCTGTCTTACCTTACCTTTAATTTACCTAGGCCCTTGTTCTAATCTGCCTCTCATTCCTCTATCCCTTGTCTCAGTCTCCTCTTAACAGTGGTGACCTTAACTGCCATTAGGGTTGCAGGAGCATCCCTTGCTCTGGCTGCTTCTTGCTGAGAGGGAATGCTGGCAGGGCAATGGTAAGGGCCCACCACTGTGAGGTCTATCTAAGGGTCCTGAACAGAAATCTGAAGGATCACCTATCAGTGAGTCTGTTTATACCACCATCTGTAGCTTTAAAGCTGTCAAACATGAAGAAACAAATTTCATCAAGAGACTTGAGTATGTATAATCTAAATAATAAGGCTTATAAGAAGCATTAGCAATGGCCCCACCAGGGGAAGTAATCAGGATGTCTTAATTTTACATCCTTGACCAGGATCACCATGGTTCAGATAATTTTTGGTGGATCTTTGGAGCATGATCAGTTAATTTTTGTGTTGTATTTTTCAGTAATATAGACTGGTTGGCACAAAAGCAACTTTTTTTTAAACAGACATAGTCTCCCTTTTTTGGCAGTCAGAAGGTTATCTATAAGTCTGATTTTTAAAGATCATTTTCATTTGATGTGAATTATTTATCTAAAAATAAGTTTTATTTATAAGCACACAAGTCCCTCTATTTTAGCCATAAGAAGACTGAGCATGCTGTGGTTTTGAATGACATTTTTAGCTAAGGAATTTGAAGATTTTTGTTGAGCTTCTATAGCTGTTGCTGTGGCTTTTTAGCCTGACTAAACATAATATTGAGAAGCTATAGGCGTAGCTGGAGACCATTAGTGGGGGCCAGTGTAATAATTGGAGCCTCCTTTGTATCTGGTTTATATTATTATTTTTTATGTATCTTGTTGGTTATAGTTTTCAGCTATGTCCTTAAGACCAAGTTAAATGAGTCCTACGTTAATCAAAATTAATCTATTCCTCTTTCCCTCTCTCCCTCTCTCCCTCTCCCCCTCTTCCCCTCTTCCCCTCTTCCCCTCTTCCCCTCTTCCCCTCTTCCCCTCTCCCTCCCTCCCTCCCTCTCCCTCTCCCTCTCCCTCCTTCCCTCCTCCTCCCTCTCTCTCCATATATATATGGAGATATATCATTGTCAGTTAGTGTTCCTCAGGAATTACTTTTGGGACCATGTACAGAGTCTCTTAGCTCTTTTGTCAGTGTCATGCACCAGTTTAAGTCATGGTTTTCCTTGACCATATGGCTTCCCTTGGAAGCATAGATGTTTTCTTCTTTTGTGACCCTCCTTTTAGCATGGTATACATTGGTTGACTCTTGTCTTCTCTCTGTGTCTATCTCTCTGTGCAGGCAGTTGGGTGACTCACCAGAGTTGTAGGATCTTTTAGAGAGATCCACTCATGTCCTTGGCCCTTGTTGACCTTAGAGGGCCAGGACCAAAATATTGCCTGCCTTCTTAGCCTCGTTATCTTTTTTGAGCCTCAATCTCTAAGCTGCAGTTTTTGAACAGCCAAGAGGTCAGTTATATCAGTATTGAAGCGGGAGCAGTAGGTTTAACTATCATAATCTTATCTTGATATCAAGTAGTTTGAAATATAAAATATGACCACAGAACTGCTATTTTTTTTCCAACCATGGTCTTAGAAGTCAAAATTTTATAGAATTTTAACAGTTACAAAATTTTACAGAGAAAAATTTGAAATCAAGAGCAAACAGCATTTTAACATGACAGTTATGCTGGAACGATTATGTTAGAACCATTGAGATTATTTTTTATCTCTAAAAGTGCATTTGAATTCTCATTTTAGCATAAAATAACTTACCACAGAGAAGAGTTATAGATTATTAGATGAGATATTTGCTCACTATCTTTCCTTATTATAAAGCCATATTTGAGGTCTTGTCTCTTTACTGTTGGAGAAAAATCAACCTTTCAAAATCTTTCATCTTAAATTGGCCCTCAGTTAATAAAATAATCCTAAAGATGACATTATGTGGATACATATCGAGCTACCCATAATTATTTAAGATGTGCAGTATGTCTTTAAGATCTCCCTTATGTAATTTTGGAAAGAGAGAAAGAAAAGATAGAATCCTGTTTAGGTCCCAAGGTCAGGCTGTGTGAGCTGCTCACCTTATCTTGGGGTCACACTGCATGTATAGCCCACCACAAACTAAAGTTAGAATGCAGCCTGTCCCACTTTTTGTCAAGAGTAGTCTAGGCATCCCTGTCAGTCACACAGAGATCTATTCATATCCAGAGCAAGAATCCTTATTCCTGGCATATAGCTATTCTACTCTTTATCAGCAGATCAGGAAAGCAGGATAAAGGAGTTATACTCAAAAATTTACCCTAAAGATCTTCGGATCTAGTGCCTGTGACATATGTAAGCAACTCATAGAGGGTTTAAAAAGTCTGGATATGTCCCCTAAATACTGTAAATCACATACTGTTATAACACCAATTCCATAATAATTATAGAAAGTTTTACCACCACAAACAACTTTAGTCTGGAAGTCACTAGTATAATAAGATGTTTTTCAGTTTTGTATCTTTGAAGGCCTATACACTTGGGAAACAAAAAATGCATTTAATATACTATGTGGTGAGGTTAGCAATAATTAGCATCACAGTTATATAGAAATCTTTGTATATATTTACTTGGTTTTTACACTTTAGGGAGAATTTAGATTTCTTTAACAGGTTTACAGGGTGTAACTATACTGACAAGAATTAATGAACATCTTTAGAGGTCTTATAATTAGGAAACAGTGATGCTGACCACAAATAGACTTTTTAGCCAATATACAAGTCTATCTCATTTATATGATCACAAAATGTTTGTTTAATCAAGGCTAGTAGATGTAAATCAAGCTTTAAATGACAGGACCAAACTTAAGAGAGAAGCCAAATTTTGATCATTTTATATGTCTAAGGTCCAGACATATATTGTATAAAAGAGAATATCCACCATTAGTTACTTTGTATTTATTAAACTTATGTAGTCTTAACTCTATGAACTTAATTTTAAAGCTTAGACTCACAGCATATTTTGTTTTTAGATATATAGGATATGCCATAAACTAATAAACTGATTATTAAAAATATCTAATAAACCAACATTTAATTTAATCGCTAACACTCAGTTTAAGTAAGCAAATATCTAACAATGGAAAACACAAGAAACTATCTTAATACAGTATAGAACCTAGTTTTGTAAGTTTAACCAAGGGCATCTTAGTATCTTAAGAAAACCTTATTGCTTTAGGCATGGAAATTTTAACCTTGTAATTATAACCAACTTAATATGTTATAATAATATATTTAATAACATTTGTTGGGGTGTGCCACCAAAAGACTCCGGGGGAAAAAACAGAAAGCCTCCCATCAGTGGAGAAAATTGAATAAATTGGTTTAGGAGTTGATTTTTCAACCACAGAGGGGAGACTTGTTCAGCAGTTTTCCAAGCCCAAGTGATCCCCACCGATTTACCAACAATTTCTTTAGGCAACTCATGAGAAACAAATCATAACAGATTTAAGCTATATGTTATCTTTGACCAAGCAAAAACTCATAAATTATTGTATGTATACAACAATAGGCCTTGTACTTATAAAACAAAATTTTTATATTATGCTGATTGGCTAACAACCTGGATGGAAATGTGTTAACAACTTTAAGGCTTTTATTTGCAAGACCTCTGTAAGCCTCAAGCCTATTAGCCCTCGTCCTGTAATGTCTTAAGTGAGTTTTACTATCCCCAAAAACCTGTGTAACTGGTTTTTCACACAAGGCCCAATAGAGCTAGAAGTTTACAAGCACGAAAATAAAAGAAAAAACAAAATTGATATGACCCCAAAAAGCTTTATTGGAGCAGTTGTAGATACTTTACTCAGTTTAAATGGACAAACGAACTATAGACCACACAAAACAGTTACTTTTAAATGGAATTGTACTCTTAGATGTATTGGCCAAGCTGAAGTACAATAATCTGTTATAGTTTTAGGTTTTAAGTATAAATAGAATAGTCAGAACTTTTCTTAGGGGTGATTAATTAGTGCTTTTTTTTAGGTGAATCATAACAGAGATCTCTTGTAATAAGTTAACACCAGTAAGAGTTTAAAAGGAGAAGAAAGAGAAAAACCCTTTTCTACTCTAAAAGCAAGGACTGTTTAAAGGATCAGGCTGATGATTTGTCTTAATTTTGGGATAGCTGTCACCACAGTGCAAGCCCCTCAAGATCCTCTTTATTATAATTAATACAGCAGACCACTCCTCTGACAGCTGCCCCTCTATATTAGAGTCACTACAGTAAACTGCTCTTTTGACAGCTGTTACCCTGTACTAGAGATATAGGACTATAGTGAACTGCTTTTAAAATAGGATGCAGCTCATGGGGAAATAACAGGAAAGCTCCCTCTGAGTCTCAGCATTATCCCTCTATAAGAGGAGAAAAGGAAAGATGCCCCCTTTATACTCCCTATTGCTCTCTCTTCCTTGTCTCCCTTTGATAATGACAGCAAGGGATGGATCCCCACTCTACGGGCAGGTCAACATTATGTGTCAAGTCAACTAAGTGTCAATTCATTGTCCCAGGAAGGTGCACCCAGGGCCTGGTCCTCAGGGTAGATAGATGGGTTAGGATTGAATAAATATTCAGGTCATTTTAGGAGTGACAGAAAGCCCTCATAAGAATATCTCTTAGCCCAACATCTAGAAGAGAGAGACAGTGGTGCCAAGTGGCTGTTGTTTAAGAAGTAGCAGTCTCTGTCCAGGAGTCTGAAGGAAGTGGTTGAGTGATTTCCAAAATTGACCCTCACCGCCTAAGAACTACAGGAGGTTCCTGAGTAGATAGAGTAGGGTGAGGCTAGCTTCCAGCAGGTTGGGATGGTAAAATGGCCTGTGGGATTCTCCCTTACCTTTGACCTTTGTCTTAACAAATATTCCAGGGAACCCAGGGATTACTTTCTGGGTATTGTCTCTATGAAAGTTAGGGTGGGAGTCTGGATGCCAGGACTGATGGAGCCCAGAATGTGGGCTAGGACCCTAACCTCTTCCCAGCCTAGTAAATCTATCAAGATGTATCTGAAGGAGAGGGGATCTGTCATACTAGCAAAGAGAGGAAAGCTCAAACCTGTAGTTCAACTCTTAATGGAGGCTTAAGAGAAGACCCTGATGGAGGGGTCACAGGTCATCCTGAAAAGTGGATACCTGGAGAGCACCAATAAACTTTACTTCTCACCTCACAGAGGACGCAATAGGCAAGTGGAGGTTTTTCTGCTGGATACTCAGTCCAGCTATCAAGATGCAGCTCCCACCAAAGGACTTTTGAGCACCCACTGGGGAGTAGCCCCAATCAAACTCACAGTTGTTACTCCAGCTTTTACCAGTTTCACACGCCCAGAGATCTTCCTCTGAAAAGGAATCCAGGCCCCTGTCTGGCTAACACTTCCACCATCCCTGGGGATCAGTGGAACATTAACTAGGAGTTTGCTGGGGTACCTGTCCTCTGCTTCAAGAGTGACAGCTGCTCTGGTATCTTTTAACTGGCCGGCAGAGTGCCCACTGTTTCTTAGAACAAAGAAGGGTAGTGTGTGTGTGTATGTGTGTGATCTGGCCATTCCATCACACTTGCCTCTCTGTAGAAAAGTTGCACCCCACAGTGGATGCCAAAGATGTAACCAGTTTTCTCCCTCTGGGCTCTTGTCCTGAGGATGACGAAGAATGAAGTCGACAGGACAGCTGTGGGGGACAAACCAAGTGTGGTTTGTTAGAACAACAACAACAAAAAGTCCTTGGTAGGAGGATGCTGAGGAAGTGCCTAAATCTAGGGGCCTATATGCAGCATTTGGTACATGAAAGGGGCAGAAGGGCATGAAAAAATGAAGGTATGCAGTTGCTTCTGTTACTAAGATTCTTGTCAGCAATTAGTCCTTTGTTCTTTGCACTCCAATTATGCCTTTGTCCCTTGCACTCCAATTTCCTGAGGCTTATTTCACCTTCTGTTTAGTTTACCCAGGCCCTTGCCCTAATCGCCTGTCATCCCTCTCTGTCACTGGTCTCATTCCACAGACAATTTTTGATGGGGGTTAACCCAGTAAGACCATGAAAGATACTATTTAAACTAAAGCACTAATTAATCCTTATTCTTATTTTACATGTACTAACATCTCATGTATACATACCCAATTAAATGACAAAAAAATGAGAAGAAATAAAACACTCACATAAACATAAAAATACAAAGTCCTCTCTCCAGGGAGACTATGGAGCCTGCCTGTCATTCTTTCTGTAGGCAGCCCTCTGTTAAGTTTCAGCTGAGCTCCTGTGGGCATGCCTCACTGACTAGCCTGATGTTTTTAATCTCTGTCCATGATCAGAGACCTTCAGTTTTTGTTTTGTTTTTTAGAGACAGGGTCTCACTATGGAGTTCAGGCTGGCCTTGAACTCACCATGTAGCTCAGGCTGGCCTTGAACTCATAGGAATCCTCCTGCCTCAGCCTCCAAAATGCTGAAATTATAAGTATATGCCACCACATCCAGCCTCTTCAGTTGTTTTGAAGGTTGAAGGTGGGGTAGGTGGAGTGATACTAGTCAAGTACCCTGTCCTCCACTTATGGGGATCACTTATTTATTTCTCCTTCATTCTGTGTCAGTCCTGTAGCTGTTTTCATTAGTTCCTCTGTGCAGCTGTCAGAGAGCATGCCATGCAACCCACTGACCCTGCTGCTCCTCTCTGTTACTCTTACTCCAAACTCTGTCCCTGCCTCTCATTGATTCTCCATCCAGTCTAGGAGTTCAGTGGTGCCTATAGCTCAGTGGGAGAGGGCCATTGTGGTTAGACCTCAGCAGTGTCTAGGAGCCAATGGGGGGGAGCTCATGTAGGACCCTAGTTGGGCAGTCTAGTGGGACATAGAATGGTTTGAGTATGAGTGTTGAGCTCTGTAGAGCTTGGAAGGTGGGGCACCAGGTAGGATACCATGCAGACACAGAGGTTGGCACCATTTGGGGTCATGATGGGGTTGTGCCCACTCTAGCACTGCTCTACTGTCTCTTCCCTGTTCCCAAATCACACTAGTCACAGCTACTGCATGCCCTTGACTGTTTCCTGGTCCCTATCTAGAACCAAGCCCTTTGTTTCTTTCTTTCACTAGGGCTCCTCGGTCCTAATTCAGTCACTGCTCTCTGGTTTTCTGAATTGGGCCATTCTTAGTGGCATAACTTATGAAGTCTCTCTCCTGTGAGCATCACTGTTGCTCAGCTCCACTGCCCAGTAGGAAAAGAGGAAGGGTGATCACTGGGAACTGAGTGCTGATCTGGAGGAGGATTCCAGCCACCTAGCCTTTGCTGCTTCATTTGGCCTCTTTATTCAGCTGCTTCCCTCAGGGGTTAGATACTTTCCCTAGATGGTGTATTCAGTAGACCTGAGCTCTAAGGAGTGCTGGGATTGAGAACCAATCCCACTTTTTCCTCAAACCACCCTGATACTAGATCATCTGGTGGGCTTCTCCTAGTTACTTTCCCATGTCTACGTTTTTCATTTGCCCTCATTTCTGAATATCTGCAGATCCTGGCAAATATGCTCTGAGTGTCTTGTGAGTGCTGCTAGCTTCAATTTGGTGTGATAGATCTCCAGTAGAGGTTTATTTTGACTGACCATTCAGTCCAGTCAGCAGGCTCCAAGGCAGAAACAACATGGTGGAGGGAAGCTGTTTACTCCATAGGAACCAAGAAGCAGAGAGAAAAGGGAGGTGCCAGGGAGGGTGATATACCCTCCAAAGGCATACCCCAGTGACTCGCCTCTTCCAACCAGGCCCTACCTCCTAACAGCACATTTAGCTATAAACTCATCAGTAGAGCAATCCACTGATAAACCTAGTACTCCTATGATCCAGTCACCTTCCACAAAAGCCCCACCTCTGAATACATGAGGCTTCTAGGGGATATTTGAAATCAAAACCATAACAGTCTCTAATTTGAAGTATACTTTCAAGTAATGATATAATTAAATTTGTGTATAGTAAAAACAACAAAGGTCCTTCCCTTTTCTGTTCTGTTTTAAGTACTATGATAAGGGTTTAGGAGGTTCTTTGGGAATTAAGATACTAACTGAGTTCTCTTCCTGTATTTCACACATGTGAGTGTATGTGTGATTTATAATAAAATGCATTTAGTTGACCTAGGGAATTATCTTTAATAATGGATTCCTTGCATAATGCTTTATAATTTGATATAAATACTGTTCTGTTTATATCCTAAAGTAGTAGCACTATCACCATCTGTATATCATAGCCTACACTTTTTATCACCTGGTTATCAGAATAAGGTGTCACTTATACTGTGATTTCTAGCCACCATTCTGTATTCTGTTTTAATATAAGCCTCTTAAGCATTTCTCACAGCTTGTTACAGTATGTTCTCATCAAGGCTACTGTTATAAATGACATGAATGCATATTTATGTGAAGGATTCAAAGACATTTGTAAGTCACATCCTTGCATTCTAAATGAAGTATGTGTAAGCAATATAACATTTAACTATTAGAGATAAATTTTATGAGTAGATACCTTTGGAGGCTTTTATCATAAATAAGCAGATTTTTTAGCAAAGAAAATGAAACTTATTTATTGTGCTATGTGGTTTCTGTCAGTGTGGCAGGATATATAAATTGGACCATATTGAAAGAAAAGTCTTCAAAACCTGTATATTTTTCTCGTCTAGCAAGCTTTAGAATTTTCCTTACTGTGTATGTATTAGTTGGTTAATGTTTTTCTGGCGTGCTGGACAGGAAATATATGCAGTGTATAGGTTTTTTTAAATCTTACAGTATATCTTCGAAACAAATACTTTTTAAGCCTAGCCAGACTGTTAGTTTTATTATCTGTGTAGCTGGTAACGTAGTAGCCTTTAGAACTACAGTATCTTTTAGTTTAGAATAGGTTTTCTATGCTATGTCATGTTTTTATAACCTGAGAAATGGAGAAGTATTAGAAGAAGCAAACAGATTTTACATTTTTAAAGTAGACCTGTACTATTCATAGATTATTACTTTCGTAAAATGAATGGCTGTTCACTAGCCAATTCTCTTTCATTCTTTTGTGTCCTAGATTTAATCTCTTTTTTTCCCTTTAGTGTGGTGGGTTAAAGATGAAGGATGAGAATGTTTTCAGTTTCAGAATGTAATTTAGATTTTCCACACATAGGCATAATTATCACCACCAAACACTTTTTACCAAGTGATCAAAGTAACATTTCTCTGTGTATTATATGTAAAAAAAAAGTTGCAATAATAATAATAGGTGAAGAAGACCTTCTGGTACTTCAGAAAATCATGGAACACTAGCTGATTTCTAACTTAGAAGTTTTTGAAAAAAGAGTAAGACCAAAAATCCAAACTATATATATGTACATATACATTTATATGTAGCTTACTGAAGATTATAAAATCAAGATGGAGAGAATAGGAAGGGAATCTCCCATTTGATGCATTCAGTCAGTTATAACAGAAAGACCTATGCCCGAAATGGGACATGTAGATGGTACTTAGATTTGGTCATAAGCATGAAGTTTTGTTTTTCAATATGCAGTGTAAGATATGGCTGGCTGTGTCTTTTGTTTTCTCTGCTACTTACAAACACCTGCCTCAGTCCAAAGTCCAAGATCAGAAAATTAATATATGTCACTGAATATTTTATAGTTATATTTGGAGAAATCGTAATAGAAGTCACCTTTCAGACCAAAGCAGTATATTTTGTTGTATAATAACCAGTATTTATTTCTTTGAAAGACATTTGTTAACCTATATCAACTTACTAGAAAACTAAGGGAAATCTTGAAATTGTCCAAAGATTATATTGTGGAAACTTTAAACTTCATGTGTTCAATTGGATGTGAAGTCAGAAAGAGCAATATTGAGCTGGGTTTTTGGTGTCTGTCCCAATGTCCTTGCCTCTCTACCCCAAAAAGTTGAAGTTAGATTTCTTTTCTTAATTAGCTTTCTCTTAATATTTTTTATTGCCCAAATCAACATAATATTCTGGTAGTATTACCAACAAAATTAGATTTGGAACAATCCTTTTATAATGATTTGACTTGTCTAATTTTACAAATGAGGAAAATTAAAAAGAGGGTAAAGCTAGAAACCATATTTTATGATATGTGTTCTTCATAATGCACTTATTATACAATTTTAAACAACTTTCTCTGAAAAATTATGGGAGACATTAATATTATTTTATGGATTGTGCTATATTTATGACATTTGTCAGCTTTTAACAATTTGTAATTTTCTGTATTTTCTCACTGCTGATGTATGTTTACTTTCCAAAAAAAGTTGGAGAGGCTAGGAGCTATTCTTATAGTGTTCCAATTCTGTGCCTAATAGAAAATACCAGTTTAATTTCCACATTTTATTTAATTAATAAAGGTAAAAGGAAAAAGACACCTTGTGTAAATCTATCTCCCTACTCCTATAACTTGAATTTGTGAATTTTATAAGCATTAAGTCTGATGAGTGTAAGAATAGGAACATTTTATACCCTTTGAAGACTAGTTCATAGTGATCTGTTTCTTGGGCTCAGCCCTGTTGGTTTCCTCTCAAACTTTCATAGGACCGTGTGATATACCTAAAAGTAAGTGCATAAAATGATCCTATATGTGATTGTTAGACTTCACTAGTTCAAATGTATGAGTTCAAAGCTTGAAAATTAAAGAATCTCAACATTATTGTTTTTGCAGCACTGCAGCTAAGGACGGATCTAGGATCCATAGATCTATGATCCACAGATCTTTGGAATTTAAATGCAAAATATTATGTATGTGTCTTCATAAAAGGACTACAGAGTTTCATCAGATTTTCACAAGCATCCATGATTAAAAAAATATTAAGTGCCACATATATATAGAGGGAGATATAGATAACTATTACCCTTAAGAGATATAAAGAAAAAGAAGTCCTAAAGAGTGAATACAAGAGTGCTTCTGAGATCTAAAGATGTGGGGTGGGTGGTGAAAACAGAGAACTTGTAAATATTGTTATTGTAACTATAATTTGCAGAAACATTTCTTTTTTTCTTTCTTTTTTTTTTTTTTTTTGGTACCAGGGATCGAACTCCGGTCCTTGCGCTTGCGCAGCAGACAGCGAAACCACTGAGCTAAATCCCCGGCCCCTCAGAAACATATTTAAATAGGATGCATGTATATATCTGTGCTCTTGAATCATAGGTAGGAGAAGTAACAGCTGTAGTATAGTGAATAAGAGAGCCAGACTCATGGGGTCAAATTATGGTTCTGTTTACTAGCTGTGTATCCGTGGGTTAAGTTTTTTAACCTGAGTTTCTCCGTTTTCATTCTGATAATAATAGTACCTACCTTGTAAATTATGAAGATTAAAATTAGGTAATATCTAGAAAGTACTTAACAGTGCCTTCCTCATAAGTACTACATAAGCATTAGCTGTCATTGCTATCACTGCTACTGCTGTTATAGAATGCCACCAAGGCAAATATGAGACAGAGTTAGAGACTTAGCCAGATTTTGCTGTCTGATATCAGGGTCAAGAAAGTTTTCCCTATAGAATCAGGTAGTAAGTAGTTTAGGCTTTGCAGACCACATGGTCTCCCTCAAAATACTTTGTACCCATAAGTAATAGGTGGAAGAATGGATGTGACTGTGTTCTAAAAAAAACTTGATTTACAAAACTAACTGTCAAGTTTTAGGACCCTAGATTAATTTAGTTGAATACTTTTTGCCTACAAAATAAAATAATTTTTTAAAACTCCAACATTAGGAGATTATATAGGCTGCAGTGCCTGGTGTATATTAGTCATTTTTAAGTATTTGAATCATCAAAGAACAAATAGTACTTTTATTATGTACAACTGCAAACTTTATGTGTTAAAGCAGTGTTTCTCAAGCTTTCATAGGTGTCAGAAATTAACCCACAAATTACTAGGCTGAATCACCAAAGTCTCAGACTTACAGATCTGGAGTGAACATGAAAATGCAGACTTTTTTTTTCTTTTTAAACTTGTGTGCCTCATTTATTTCACTTAAAAGTATGGCCTCAAGGTGCATCAATTTACCTACAAATGGCTCAAGTTTATCATTCTTTTTGACAGAGTAGTACTGTAAATAAATACTACATTTTATTTGTCCACTGTTGATGCTGCCAAGATTTAGCTGTTATAAATTGTGCTGTTATAATCATGGGTATACAAATATCACTGTGATATGATGCTTTTAACTCTTTCAGGAAGATACCTGCAAGGGGCACAGTTGGGTTAAATGGAACCTCTGGTATTAGATTTTTGAGGAACCTCCATACTGATTTCCATAGTGGTTGTACCAATTTACACTCCCAATAACAATGGAGAAGGGTTCCTTTTTCCCCACAGCTTTGCCAGCATTTGTTATTGCTTGATTTCTTGATGATAGCCATTCTTTCTGGAGTGAGATGAAATCTCAGTGTTGTTTTAATTCGCATTTCTCAAATCACCAGTGATATTGAATGCTTGTTTAGAGGTTCTAGAGGAGGAGTGCATATGGTCTTCCTCTGTTGGGGGTGGTTATCCTCTTAAACCCAGCACTCAGCTTCAGGAAGGACATGCGTGGAGCAGTGAGGGAGGAAGGAAACAACCTGAATCAACTCTGTTTATCAATGGGTGACAGATGTCAGAGCCAGATCGCCCTCACATCCTGACCAGTGATATTGAACATTTTTTCATGTTTATTTGCTGTTTGTACTTCTTCATCTGTGAAATGTCTATTCATTTCAGATGCCCATGTTTGGAATGGTCTTTAAATTTGGGGGGCCTGATTTCTTTTAAGTTCTTTATATATTCTAGATATCAGTCTTTTGTCTGAGGAGTAGCTGGCAAAGTTTTCCTCATTCTGTTGATTGTCTCTTCACTCTGTTGGTTTCTTCCGCTATGCACAAGCTTTTTAATTTGATGTAATCCTATTTGTTGATTCTTTCAGTATAGTATTTCCTTTGTGATTGGGGTTTTGTTCATAAAGTCTTTACCTCACCTGTGCCTTCAAGAGTTTTACCTATTCTATCTTCCAGCAGATTAAATATTTTCGTTTTTATATTTAGATCTTTGATCCATTTCAATTTTAATTTAGTTGCATGGTGAGAGATAAGTCTAGGTTCAGTGTGAGGGATGTGGAACGCCAGTTTTTCCAGCATCATTTATTAAAGAGGCTATCTTTTATCCAGTGAAGGTGTTTGGCCCCTTTGTCAAAGATAAGGTAATGTACTGTGGAAATCAGTATGGAGATACCTCAAAGAACTAGGCTTAGAGGTCCCATTCGACCTAGCTATACCCCTGCTGGGTACTTTCCCAAAAGAATTAAAAGAATCATACCACAGCGATATATGTGCACCCATGTTTATAGAGGCACAGTTTGTAATAGTTAAAACTTGGAAACAACCCAAGTGCCCATCAACTGGACAATGGATAAAGAAGATGTGGGTTTTTTATAAAATGGAGTACTGCTCAGCCATAAAGAATGAGAAACTAGAGACATTTATAGCTAAATGGATGCATATTGAGGCCATTCTCTTAAGTGAAATAAATAGGACACATATGTGTAAATACCAAATAGTTTCTCTAGTATGAGAAACTAAAAGTGTAATTAAGGATACACATGGATGAAATTGCCTAATAATATATTTCTCAGATTGTGTTTCCATCACATGTCATATGACTGTATTGAAATTTAAATTAGGGAGAAGTTTGGCTTATGTGGAGTGTGCTAACCAACTGGAGTTTTTTTTACAGACCACTATTTGTTCAATGTTGGTTTTGGGGATCTTTCTGAAACAAATCACATCCTCTGGTGTCTTGTTGGTGCTTGAGATTTTTTTTTAAGTTATATGGAAAAATGTTTAAGTGCTTTTTAGTTTTCTTTTGGTTGAGTTCTTCTGTATTTGACTATTATTGTAGGTTTTTTTCCCTTGCATTGTTCTTCTTTGAAGGTCTGTAATTTTTGTATGTGTGTGTATGTGTTTGATAATAAAGTTATTTTTTAAAAAAGATAAGGTAATGAGTGTGTTTGGACTTTTTTCTATATATTCTATTCCATTGATCATCAGAGTTTTGTTTTGTTTTTCCCCACTACTATACAGTTTTTAATCATAGTAGCTTTGTAGTATAACTTCAAATCAGGGATTGTGATGCTCTCTGCCTTGTGCTTGTTGCTCAGAATTACTTCTGCTATTCTGGGTCTCTTCTGGTTCATATGAATTTTTTCTTTTGCATTAAATTCTTTTATTGGTAGATTGTAGGTATGCAACACACTTACATTTCTCATTGGGAATTGTACCTTTACATAATGCATCTTGGTTCTTATTTTTTCCCTATTCCTAGCCCTCCCTTCACGCCCTCCACCCTTCCCTATTTACAAAGATTTTATTTCCATTTGTTCCATTTCTCATCATT
The DNA here is from genome assembly GCF_053883595.1 of Heterocephalus glaber. NCBI lineage: Eukaryota > Metazoa > Chordata > Mammalia > Rodentia > Bathyergidae > Heterocephalus > Heterocephalus glaber. Next base: position 12,539,591 of record NW_028258384.1, on the reverse strand, counting down.
TTTCCTTTCCCTTCTTTCCTTTCCCCTGACCCTCCCACTACCCCTACCCCTTTGGACCTTTTCTTCCTATTTTACATTATCGATTATTCATTCTAATCATTGGTACATTTTAGGTATACAGTATAATGACATTCATCATTGGAAATTTGCACCTTTATGTAGTCTCTCTTGGTTCTTATTTTTCATCATTGGCCAACCCATCCTTCAATGCCCTCCATTCCTCCCTATTTACAAAGATTTTGTTGCTATTTTTCCATTTTCTCATATTAATCCCATTCTCTTCTGTCCTTTCCCCTAGCCCTCCCACTTCCTTCCCCTTTGCCCCTTTTCTTCCTATTTCACATTACGTATTATACATTTAGTCCTTATTTACACTTTCAGTTTCTCACACCAGAGAAACTATTTGATATTTACACATGTGTGTCCCATTTATTTCACTGAAGAGTATTGCCTCAATGTGCATCCACTTAGCTATAAATGTCTCTAATTTCTCATTTTTTATGGCTGAGTAGTACTCCATTTTATTAAAAAAACCACATTTTCTTGATCGAGTCTCCAGTTGATGGGCATTTGGGCTGTTTCCAAGTTTTAGCTATTACAAACTGTGCTGCTATGAACATGGGCGCACATATATCATTGTGGTATGATTCTTTTAATTCTTTGGGGAAGATCCCCAGCAGTGGAATAGTGGGGTCAAATGGGACTTCCAGTCCTAGTTCTTTGAGGTATCTCCATACTGATTTCCACAGTGCTTGCACCAGTCCACACTCCCACCAGCCGTGGAGCAGGGTTCCTCTTTCCCCACAGCCCCTCCAGCATTGGTTATTGGTTGATTTCATGATAGCAGCCATTCTTTCTGGAGTGAAGTGGAATCTCAGCGTTGTTTTCTTTTGCATCTCTTGAATGACCAGTGATGTTGAACATTTTTTCATGTATTTATTTGCTATTTCTACTTGTTTGTCTGAGAAATGTCTGTTCATTTCACATGCCCATTTTTTGATTGGGTGTTTAAATTTGGGAGGTCTGATCTTTTTAAGTTCTTTATAGATTCGAGATAGTAGACCTTTGTCTGAGGAAGAACAGGTGAAGATTTTTTCCCACATTGTGGGTTGCCTCTTCACCCTGATGGTGGTTTCTCTTGCTGTGCAGAAGCCTTTTAATAAGAAGAGATCCCATTTGTTGATTTTTTGTGCTAGTTCACGGGCAACTGAGGTTTTGTTCATAAAATCTTTTCCTACACTGATGTCTTCAAGGGTTCTACCTAACCTCTGTTCCAACTGGTTCAGAGTTTCTCTTTTAATATTTAGATCTTTAATCCATTTTGATTTTAGTTTAGTGCATGGTGAGAGATACAGGTCTAGTTTTACTGTTTGGCAAGTTGAAGCCCAATTTTTCCAGCACCATTTATTAAAGAGGCTATCTTTCCTCCGGTGAGGGTGTTTGGCTCCTTTATCGAAGATGAGATGGCTGAGTGTGTCTGGCATTTTTCTGCATCTTCTAATCTGTTCCACTGGTCCTCAAGTCTGTTTCTTTGCCAGTACCATGCTGTTTTTATCCCAGTAGCTTTGTAGTATAGTTGCAGGTTGGGGATTGTGATACCCCCAGCCATGTCTCTGTTACCTAGAATTGCTTTTGCTATTCTGGGTCTCTTCTTGTTCCAAATGAATTTTTGGATTGTTTTCTCAAGGTCTATGAAGCATGATGCTCGGATCTCAATTGGAATTGCATTAAATCTATATAGCAGTTTTGGAAGTATGGTCATTTTCACTATATTAATCCTTCCTACCCAGGAACAGGGGATGTCTGTCCATTTTCTGATATCTTCTTCAGTCTCTCTTTTCAGAGTGCCATAGTTTTCAGAGAAGAGGTCTTTGATTTCTTTCATTAGGATGATTCCTATTTATTTCAGCTTTTTGGATGCTATTGTGAAAGGAATTACTTGCCCTATTTCTCTCTCAGTGAGTCTGTCATTGGTGTAGAGGAAAGCTATTGATTTTTGTGTGTTGACCTTGTAACCAGCTACTTGACTGAATTTGGTTATTAAGTCTAGAAGACTTTTGGTGGAGTTCTTGGGGTCTTCTATATAGAGTATCATGTCATCTGCAAATAATGACAATTTGACTTCTTCATTACCTATGTTGATTCCTTTTATTTCTTTCTCTTGTCTAATTGCCATGGCTAATGTTTCCAGAACTATATTGAACAAGAGTGGTGATAGTGGACATCCTTGTCTTGTTCCTGATTTTAGTGTGAAGGATTTCAGTTTTTGACCATTTAGTATGATATTGGCTGTTGATTTTTCATAGATGGCTTCTATCAGTTTAAGGTAGAGACCATCTATTCCAATTGTTTGTAGGGTTATCCTAAATGCATGTTGGATTTTGTCAAATGCTTTTTCTGTGTCTATGGAGAGAATCATATGGTTTTTGTCCTTGGCTCTATTGATACAGTGTATTACATTGATTGAATTTCATATATTGAACCATCCCTGCATCCCTGGGATGAATCCCAGTTGATCAGGGTTTATGATCTTCTTGATGATCTTCTGCATTCTGTTTGCCAGTATCTTACTAAGGATTTTTGCATCTATGTTCATTAGTGAGATTGGCCTATAGTTCTCTTTTTCACTTGGGTCTTTCTCTGCTTTGGGGATCAAGGTGATGCTTGCTTCCAGGAAGGAATTTGGGAGTATTGCTTCCCTTTCAATTTCATTGAAGAGTTTAAACAGTAGTGGCAGCAGTTCCTCTCTAAATGTCTTGTAGAATTCAGCAGTGAAGCCATTAGGGCCCTGGCTTTTCTTAGTTGATAAGTTTTTAATTACATTTTCAATTTCATTGGTTGATATTGTGTTGTTCAGAATTTTTAGGTCTTCTTCGTTCAACTTTGGTAATTCATATGTGTCTAGGAATGTGTCCATTTCTTCTGTGTTGTCCATCTTATTGGCCTATAGGTTCTGGAAGTAGGTATTGATGATCCTCTGGATTTCTGCTGGGTCTGTTGTAATTTCACCCTTTTCATTCCTAATTGCATGGATTTGGGCCTTTTCTTTCCTTTGTCTCACAAGATTGGCTAAAGGTTTGTCAATTTTGTTGATTCTTTCGAAGAACCAACTCTTGGCTTCATTAATTTTTTGTATCATTCTCTTAGTCTCCATTGCATTGATTTCTCCTCTGACCTTTATAATTTCCTCCCTTGTATGAGGTTTGGGGTTGTCCTGCTCTTCTTTTTCTAGAAGCTTGAGGTTCAGGATCAGGTTATTTAATTGGGCTCGTTCTGTTTTCCTAATATGCATATTCACTGCTATGATTTTCCCTCTTAAGACTGCTTTCATTGTGTCCCATAGATTCCGATATGTTGTATTGTCATTGTCATTTAATTGAAGGAACTGTCTGATTTCTTCTTTAATTTCCTCTGTGACTGATTGGTTATTCAGAAGTGTGTTGTTCAATTTCCATGTGTTTATGAAATTTTTTGAGTTTCTTTTGCTACGGATCTCCAATTCCATTCCACTATGGTCTGTTAATATACAGGGGATAACTTCAATTCCTTTGCACTTACTTAAACATGTTCTATGTGTGAGTATATGGTCTATTTTGGAGAATGACCCATGTGCAGCTGAGAAGAATGTGTATTCTGATTTTGTGGGTGGTGGACCACTCTGTAAACATCTGTTAAGTTCATTTGTTCCAGAGTTCGATTGAGTTCTAGTATTTCATTACTTATTTTTAGTCTACTTGATCAATCTATTTGTGACAGTGGGGTGTTGAGGTCCCCCACTACAATTGTACTAGTGCATATATGACTTTTCATGTCCATTAGTATTTGTTTTATATAGTTGGGTGCACTAGTGTTTGGTGCATAGATATTTATGATTGTTATCTCTTCCTCTTGGATTCTTCCCTTTACAAGGATGTAGTGTCCTTCTTCGTCTCTCTTAATCAGTGTTGGTTTGAAATCTACTTGATCTGCCAAGAGGATAGCTACTCCTGCTTTTTTTCGGGTTCCTGTCACATGGAGTATTGTTTTCCACCCTTTAACTTTCAGTCTATGAGTTTCCTTTTGAAATATGTGTTTCTTGTATGCAGCATATTGTTGGATTTCGCTTCTTGACCCATTCTGTCAGTCTATTTCTTTTGATTGGTGAATTGAGATCATTAACATTGATGGTCATAACTGAAACATATTGACTTGTCATTGCCATGACTTTTTCTTTTTGTTGGGCTCTCCCCCTTTACATTTAATTTCTTGTCATGCCAGCTGGGTTCATTCTGCTTTGCTTCCTGGGGTTGTGATCCTCAATGTCTGTTCCTAGGATATTGTGTAAAATTCTTTGGAGTGCTGGTTTGGTATTCATGAAGTTCGTAAGGTGCTCTTTGTCATGAAAGTATCTTATTTCTCCATCCATTTTGAAAGATAGTTTTGCAGGGTACATCATTCTGGGTTGGAGGCTGTTTTCTTTTAGGGCTTGGAATATGTCACTCCAAGCTCTTCTTGCCTTGATGGTTTGTGTTGAGAAGTCTGCTGTGATTCTGATAGGCTTTCCTTTGTATGTGATTTGTTTCTTTTCTCTGACTGCTTGGAGAACTTTGTTCTTCTGTTGAGTTTCTGGAATCTTAACAATTATATGCCTATGTGTAGATTTTTTTTGATCAAGGCTATTTGGAGTCCTATATGCCTCACTTACCTGTATTTCGAACTCTTTTCCCCTGCTTGGGACGTTTTCTGCCATTATTTCTGTGAAGAGATTTTTTATGTCATCTCCACTCTCTCCTGTTTCTTCATTGAGCCCAATTAGTCTTATGTTATTCTTCTTTGCATCATCTAGTACCTGTTGGATTGATTTCTCATGTTCCCTTATAATTTTGAAGCAATTTTTCTTTTCCTGGTCACTAATTGCAATCTTATCTTCTATATCTGAAATTCTGTCCTCACATTGGCTCATTCTGCTGTGTAGACTTTCAAGGGAGTTTTTCATGTCCTGGGAATCTATTTGCATCTGTTTTATGGATTCCATTTGTTTCTTATGTTGGGATTCCATCATGTTCCTGAGCTCCTCTCTAGATTTATTCATCATGTCTTGCACTAGGGGCACAATCTCTCCTGTTATCTGAGAAATGTTTTCTGATTTCATTTGTCCAGATCCCCTTTTGTTGCCAGTTCAGTGGGTCCAGGTGGTTGAGTATCAGAGTGTTCCATCTCATTTCCCTTTGTGGTTGCTGTAGGTGATCTGGAAGTCTGGTTTTGAGACTTATTTATGTGTTTTCTCATTTCGACTGGGGGGGGGGGCGCTGTTAGTGCCTGCACTGATTATCTCCTCTGAACTGGGTGAGGTGGCACAGGGGCCGGCAGCAGCGGTAGGGATGGTGACCCAAAATCCCTTTCCTGTGGGCTGGAAGCAGCTGGAGGGATGGTGGCCTGGAAGCCCCTTCCTCTGGACCAGGAGCAGTGGGATGGCAGCTGAGAAGCCCCTCCCTCTGGGCCGGGAGCGGTGGGAAGGAGGGTGGCCTGGAATCCCCTTCCTCTGGGCCAGGAGCGGCAGGACAGAAGGTGGCCCAAAAGCCCTTTCTTCTGGGCTGGGAGCAGTGGGAGGAATGGTGACCTGGAAGCCCCTTCCTCTGGACCAGGAGCAGTTGGACGACTGCTCAGAAGCCCCTACCTCTGGGCCAGGAACAGCGGGACTCAGTACCTTGGTCTCGTGGTCTGGTGTCCTCTGCGTCTTTGTAGTGTGGAACCAGGTGGCTGCTTGTCTGCAGCGGGGTGATTTGGTGTCTTCCGCGTGACTGAGGACCTCGGTAGGGTGTGCACAGACCTTTCTGTGTGCAGTGGGCTGATTTGGCGTATTCCGCGCGACTGGGGACCTTGGTAGGGCATGGGCAGACCTGCCTGTCTGCAGCGGGGTGATTCGTCGTGTTCTGTGCAACTCAGGACCTTGGTAGTTTCTGCACAGACCTGCCTGTCTGCAGCGGGCTGATTCGTTGTGCTCTGTGCGACTCAGGACCTTGGTAGGGCATGGGCAGACCTGCCTGTCTGCAGTGGGCTGATTCGGTCTGTTATGTGTGACCCATATGAATTTTAATATTGCTTTGTCCAGCTCTGTAAGCAATGCTTTTGGTATTTTGATTGGGATTGTGTTAAATCTATATAACATTTTTGGAAGTATGGCTTTTTGACTATATTGTTTCTGTCCATCCAAGAACAAAGGATATCTTTTTTTGCCTGAAATGCTCCTTGATCTCCTTTTTCAGAGTACTGTAAAAATCTTTCACTTCCTTTTTTAGACTGATTCCTAAGTATTTCGTTTTTCTTGATGCTATTGTGAAAGGTGTTGTTTCCCTAATATCTTTCAATGAGTTTGTTATTCTTCTACAGGACTTGTATTGAATTGATTTTTGAGTGTTGACTTAGTTTTGCTAATTTCTGTCAGTGAGGTTTTTATTTGTGTAAAGGAAAGCTATTGATTTTTGAGTGCTGACTTTGTATCCTACTGTGCAACTGAAGTTGGTTATTAAGTCTAGCTGTCTTTTGGTGGAGTTTTGGAGGTCTTCTATGTAGAGTATCATGAAATCAGCAAATAATGATAATTTAACCTCTTCCTTTCTATCCACACTTCTTTTAGTTATTTCTCTTGTCAAATTGCTATGGCTAACGTTTCTAGAACTGTATTGAACAGGAGTGATATTAGTGGGCATCCTTGTCTTGTTTTTAATTTTAGAGTGAAAACTTTCAGTTTTTGACCATTTAGTATGCTGGTAGCTGTGGGTTTGTCATAGATAAATTTTATCTGATTGAGATAAAGGCCTTCTATTTCAATTTTCTTTTGGGTTTTTATCATGAATGGGTGTTGGACTTTGCTAAATGCTTTTTCTATGTCTGTTTATAAGATTATGTGGGTTTTATCCTTGTTTCTGTTAATGTGGTGTATTACATTTATTGTTTTTCATATGTTAAACCATCCTTGCATCCTTGGGATGAATCCTCATTGGTCATTGTGTGTAATCGTTTTGATGATTTTCTACATTGTTTGCCAGTATCTTATTGAGGATTTTTGCATCTATGTTCATTAAGGAGATTGGCCTGTAGTTCTCTTTTTTGGTTGGATCCTTCTCTGGTTTTGGTATCAAGTTAATGCTTGTTTCCAGGATTGATTTGGGAGCATTGCTTCCTTTTAAATTTAACTAATGAGTTTGCAGAGTAGTGACATTGGATCTTCTCTAAAGTTCTTGTAGAATTCAGCACTGAATCTGTGGGGACCTGATCTTTTCTTTGTTGGTAGTTTTATTTTTCTTCAATTTCATAGACTGATACCGGGTTATTTAGAATTTTTATATTGTCTTTATTCACCTTTATTAATTCATATGTATCTAGAAATGTGTCCATTTCTTCTGAATTTTCCATCTTATTAGAATATGGCTTCTCAGGTAAGTACTGATTATCTTCTGGATTTCTGTAGGATCCATTGTGATTTCACTCTTTTCATTCCTAATTGCATGGATTTGGGTCTTTTCTTTCCTTGTTTTGATAAGCTGAACTTAATTTCTGCTCTGCTCTTTATAAAGTCCTTCCTCATATGACTTTTGTGTTTAACTTGCTCTTCTGTTTCTAGAATCTCGAGGTTCATGATGAGATTTTTTATTTGAGCTTGCTCTGTTTTTCTGGTATGGGGATTCACTGCTATAAATTTCTCTCATAAGACTGCTTTCATTGCATCTCATAATTTTCAGTATATCACATTGGCATTGTCATTTAACTGTAAAAACTGTCTAATGTCTTCTTCAGTTTTGTCTGTGATCCATTAGTTGTTCAATGTATTATTCAGTTTATGAAGTTTTTGTGGCTTCTTTTGATATTGATTTCCACTGTACTATGATCTGATAATATGAATTGGATCATTTCAGTGTTTTTGCATTTACTTAAGGATGTTTTATGAGCTAGTATGTGGTCCCACATGCTGCTCAGAATATATATTGTATTTTTGTTGAGTGCAATACTCTGTAGATATCTACTAAATCCATTTATTCAAAGTTTTCATTCAGCTCTGAAATATCTTTGCTGATTTTTTTTGTCTAGTTGATCTTTCTACTTGTGACACTGGGGTATGGAAGTCCCCACTACAGTTGCATTAGGGGTTATCCGATTTTTCATATCCATTAGTGTTTGTTTTATATAGTTGGGTGCACCGGTATTTGGGGCATATATATGTGTGATTGTTATCTCTTCCTCTTGTATTGTTCTCTTAACAACTATGTGGTGACCTTCTTTGTCTCTTCTGATCAGTCTTGGCTTAAAATCCACTTTGTCCACAAATAAAATAGCTGTCCCTCCTTTGTTCTGGGTTCCTGTCACATGGAGTATTTTTTTCCATCCTTTGACTTAATCTGTGAATTTCTTTTTATGTTAAATGTGTTTCTTGTATGCAGCATATTTTTGGATCTTGATTCTTGATCCATTCTTCCAATTTGTTTCTTTTGATTAGTTAACTGAAACCATTAGCATTGATGGTTATTACTGATATGTATTATCTTTGTCATATTATTTTCTTGTTGTTGATTTCCTTTCTTTCTGTACTATTTAATTGGTTGCCTTTTTTTGTGGACTCATTCTATGGGGAGTCTTGGAATTGTTGTCTTTGTTTTATTTTTTTAGAATATCCCCGAGAATTTTTTGGAATGCTGATTTCATATTCATGATTTTTTTCAGGTTTTTTATAGTGGAGGTAACTTAGTTCTCTATCAGTTTTGAAAGATAACTTTATGAGATACATCAACTTGGCTTGGAGGTTATTTTCATTTAGGGCTTACGAAAATGTGCTCTTCTAACAATTTCTAGCTAGTTCCCAGGTGTTGGCTGATCTTGTTGATCTAAGGGTCACGGCCAGAGAGAAAGAAATTTGGAAATTGTGCTCTGGATCCAGTTTTTTATTAATAAGGGGAAAATGGATTTAATCAAATTAAAATGACTAGGGCTGGGGATGTAGCTCTGCAGCACAGTGCCTGCCTGGCAAGTGTGAGGTCCTGAGTTCAATCCCTAGTACCAAAAAATAATAATAAAAATAAAATGATCATAAACTTATGAAGAAGCATCTGTACCATTTGTTGTAAATTTTGTTTCATTTTTTTCCCAGTTAATTTCACAGCTATTTTAACACCCCCTATTCTCTGCTAAATATTCTCTAGGTATAGTGGACGTATATGAAAAAGAGCATGATATAGACTTCAAAGTTTTAAATTTACTGGATTAAAAAAATGTGCACTTGTAAGCCAGTCAGAGAATAAGAAAATTTTATCAGGTTGCAAAGTATGTGTTATTGGTATAAACTGTCAGTAGCAGCAGTAATTTATAGGAGCCCAAGCAAATGTGACATGAAAGTAATTTAGTTAAAGGAGGCTGGCTGCACTTTGATGAAGTTACAGGAATCACAGATGGCTGTAAACCATCCATTTTCAGAAAAGAGCCAAAAGTTCTACTCTGAGCCAAGAACTATCAGTGTTGTGACTCCCACCAGTTATTTAACATGGTGCATTGATGTGAGAGCAGAGTTTCTCAGTCCCCGTGTTGTTGTTGATTTTGGCCAGGATAATTTTTTTTTTCTTTTGGGAGAAGGGCTGACCATGCATTGTAAAATGTTTCTCAGTATAACTCAACTCTGCCTTCTACATGGAACTGCCTTTTCTTACCCACTTGGGAGATAAAAACAATGTCTCCAGGCATTATCTAATGTTATATTGAGGCAAAATGATCCCTGTTTGGGAAATAATGGTTTAAATCCAACTCAAAATGTATTGCACTGTTGTCCTAATATGTGATCTTTCTCTTAATATTCCATCTGTCCTTTGTACTATTTTTCCTTTTTGTTAGACTGTATAATCTGGAGCATTGTCATATTTCTTTAATGAATATAGCAGTGGAATAATTCATGAAGGTCATTTAGCAAAGTTCCTGGCATAGAGGAGATGCTAAATAGCCACTTAACTACAAGCAAATTCTTGGGTAGCATATAGTCTTAGTATTTGGAGGAGAAGATAAAAATACTGAGAAAAAAAACACCCTCCAATTTTGTGAGGAAATAAAAGCCCTATTTCCTACCCTTGGGTCCCAGCTCCTAATGTTAATCTTTGTTGATTATGCATCTTCTCATCTTTTCCATGCTATGTAGAGGATATCTGTTAATAAAAGGGTACTTATATACATGCCAGTAAGTTATAAATGGTAAAATAGTCTAGAACTTGTGGAGACATTCCATCATTTAATGATTTTTTCTATTTTTTTCAGTATTTTAAAATTAAAATTGCATTTGTTAAGGCTGAAACAATTTCATATGCAGAAATTTTAGAAACAAATCTTATTTATTACAAGAATTAGCTTAAATCTCATTATCTGTTGTCTTAGTTCCTCTTCTTATTGCTGACACAAAATACCTGATACCCAAAGTTAAGGAGGAGAGGTTTATTTCACTGCACAGTTTGTAGGATCCACAGTTGGCTGGATCCAGGGCAGGGTAGCGTGGCACAGCAACGTGGCAGAGGAGAAATAGTTCATGGTGTGGCAGGCAGAAGTCAGCAAAGCAGCAGATGTAAACCTGCCTTCCCTCTCTCCCTTTATATTCTATCTAGGCAATAAGCCTACTGATTGATGCCACCCACACCAAGAACTATGCTCATTCCAAGCAGTGGACTAATTTAGTACTGCATACCCTTCATCCCACTAGCACATGCCCTAGATCCAGCCTGCTCCCAAAAGGCCAACCTATGAGCACATGAGGCTCTGGGGAATCTAGACACAAACCATAACATTTTTTAACAATAACACACTGAATATTTTCATATATTTTTCTTTTTTATTTGTATATGTTTATGATACATAATTATATTTCTTTCAGGGAATGACTGCATGTGCATATTGTATCTTGAACAATTTTGAAGCCCTTTCTACATGCTTTCCTCCTTTTCTGGCCTTCCCCATGACTTCTTTCCCATCTACAAAATGTCCACTTCTGTTTCCTTTAATCTCAACCTTATTTCTCTGTTTAAATCATATTTTGTGTTGCTCGTATAAGAGAAACCATGTTATAGTTAACTGTCTGTGTCTGATTTATTTCACCTAACTTTATAGTCTCAAGATTTACCCATTTTCCTTCAAATGCTTTAAATGTATCCTTTATGGCTGAGTAATACTCCATTATTTTCTTTATGCTTCATCTGTTGATAGGTCTATAGGCATTCTCCAAAATTTAGCTATCATGCTTTAAGCATGGGTATGCATGCAACACTGTAATATCTTCAACTCTTTGAGGAAGATACCCAGGAGAATTTTATCTGTGTCAAAAAGAATTTCTCTGTTTAGTTTCTTTGAGAAATCTCCATATTGATTTCCATACTGGTTGTACTATTTCATATTCCCACAAACAGTTTAGTAGGGTCCCTTTTTCCAGATGTCCTCACTATCATTTGTTATCTTCTTTTTTTTTTTTTGGTACCGGGGATCGAACTCGGGTCCTTGGGCTTGCACAGCAGGCAGCGAAACCACTGAGCTAAATCCCCGGCCCTCATTTGTTATCTTCTGATTCCTTGATTATTGCCATTCTTACTAGAGCCAGATGATGGGTTCTCAATGTTGCTTTAATTTACATTTTCCTAATTGCAAAAGATGCTGAACCTTTTTTTTTTCATGTACTTATGGTCCATTTGTTCTTCTTTTCAGAAGTGTCTAATCGTTTCATTTACCCATTTTTTAATTAGGTCTTTTGCCTTTTGGAGTCTAATTTTTTGAGTTATTTATATATTTTAGATATTAATACTCTATCAGAAGAGTTGCTGGCAAAAATGTTTTTCCATTTTGTAGGTTGACTCTTTGGTGTGCAGAAACTCCTTAAATTATATAATCCCATGTATTGATTCTTGCGGGATTAGGATTCTGTTCAGAAAGTCCTTGATTATGCCTATGTCTTCAATTGCTTTACCTATTTTATCTTCCATCAGATGTAGCATTTGTGGTTTTATATGTTGGTCTCAGGTCTATTTTTATTTCATTTTACTACAGAGTTAGAGATATGCATCTGGATTCGTTCTTCATGTGGATAACTTCTTATGGTTCACTGGCCTGTTTCTATGCCTTATATTCTCTTCTATTGGACTGCATGTCTGCTTTTGAGTCAGTTCTTTGCTGTTTCTTTTACTGTAGCATTGTATTATAATTTATGGGATTGTAGTGCTTCCCATGTTGCTCTTGTTTTGGCTATTTTGAGTCTCATCTGGTTGTATATAAATTTTATGGTTTTTTTCTAATTCTGTGAAGAATGCCATTGGTACTTTGATTGGATTTGCATTAAATCTATGTCATTTTTGGCAATACAAGCATTTTGACAATACTGACCTATTTCTCCAGGAGCAAAGGATGTCTTTACATTTTCTAATGTCCTCTTCAACCTCTTCCTTCAAAGTACTGTAGTTTTTATTTTATAGATTTTTCACCTCCTTGGTTAGGTTGATTTCTAGCTATTTAATTTTTTTTTTGGAGCCACCATGAATGGGACTATTTTCTTGATTTCTTTCTTTATAGTATCTTTATTGGTTTACAGGAATGCTATTGATTTTTATGTGTTGATTTTGTATTCTGCCACTTTACTGAATTTTTTTATCAGCTCTAAGAATCTCCTATTGGATTTTTCTTGGGGGTGGCTCTTCTATGTAAAAGTTATATTACTTGCAAATAAAGATAGTTTTACTTCCTCCTTTCCTATTCTTATCCTTTCTTTCTCTTGCCTGATTGCTCAGGCTAAAGTTTTGGTCACTATATTGAACAGAAGTGATGAGAATGGACATCTTTGACTTGTTCCTGATTACTGATAGAATGTTTTCAGTTTTCTCCATGTAGTGTGATGTTGCCTGTGGATTTGCCATAAATGGCTTTCATCGGTTTGAGGCCATGTTTGTTTGTTTGTTTGTTTGTTTGTTTATTTGGGGGAGTAGTCACATTCTCACTGTGTAGTTCGGGCAGGCCTTGAACTCATGGTAATCCTCTTGCCTCAGGCTCCAGAGTGCTGGGAATGTAGCCATGTGCCACCACATCCAGCTATGTAATGTCTTTTTATTCCTATGTTTTCTGAATGAATGTCTTATTTTGTCAAATTGTCTATTGAGTGATCATGTGAATGTTATCCTTACTTTAATTATGTATTACGTTTATTGATTTATTTTTGTTGAACCTTCCTTAAATTCTTGGGATGAAACTGACTTGGTCATGATGTATGTAAAAGTAAAAATATAACTTTTTAATGATTTGTTGCATTCTGCTTGCAAGTATCTTGTTGAGGACTTTGGTATCTTTTTTCATTAAGGATATTGGTCTCTAGTTTTATTTTTGTTGAGTCCATGTCCATGTTTGGTATCAAGGTAATGCTATCTTCAAGACATGAGTTTTACAGTGCTCCTTTCCTTTGAATTTCAGGGAGGAGTTTGAAAAGTCTTGGCTTTAGTTCTTTGAAGTTCTAGTAACATTCAGTGGTGAATTCAGAGTCATGTGTTTTTCTTAGTTGACAGAGTTTTTATTATTGCCTCTATTTCATTGTCTGTTATTGGTCTGTTTGGGGTTTAAATATCTTCTTAGCTTAATTTTTGAAGATTGCTAGACTTTATTATTATTTGTATTAGTACATATTTGATAAGTCATGTATATGAGTTTATCCATTTCTTCTAAAGTTTCCAATTTATTAGAATATGTTTTCAAAATGGTTTATTATAATCATCTGGATTTCAGTGGTTTCTATTGTGATTTCAGTTTTCATTTCTAATTGCATTGATATGAATCTTTGCTTTCCTTCTTTTGGTAAGTTTACCTAAAGGTTTATCAATCTTTGTTTTCCTTTCAAAAAACCAACTTTTTTATTCATTGATTCATTTTATTGCCTTTTTAGTCTCTGTTTCATTGATTTTTATCCTAATATTTTTAATTTCTTTCCTTTTGTGAGTTTTGAATTTCAACCGTTCTTGCTTTTCTAGGATCTTAAGGTACATCATTAGGTTATTTGGTAATGATCTCTTTTTCTAATGTAGACACTCAGACTTATAAGTATCTTCTTATTGCTGCTTCCATTGTGTCCCATGAGTTTTGGTGTATTGTACTATCATTATAGTTTTGATTCTTGTAACTGTTTAATTTCATCCCTGAGTTCTTGTGTGACATTGATTATTAAGGGATGTGTTACTTGATCTCCATGTCTTTGTATGATTTCCATGGTTTCCTTTTCTGTTGATTTCTAGTTTCATTCTTTAGTGATTGGATAGGATACAAGGCATTATTTCAATTTTTGGTATGTAATTAAATATACTTTATGGTCTAGCATATGGTTTAGTTAGGGGAAAGTTCTGTCGGCTGCTGAGAAATAGGTATATTCTGATATTGTTGGATGAACACTAGATATGTGTTAGGTCCATTTGTTTAATAGTATGGTTCAATTCTAATATTTTGTTTCTGTTTTTGCTTGCTTAATGTGTCTGTTTTTGAGAATGGGTATTAAAGTTTACTACTATGATTGTATCAGTGTCTATCCTTTTATGTCTACTTATTTTTTTTCATGAAATTTTGTGTGCTGACATTTGTTGCATATGTACTTATAATGGTCTCTTCCTATTGAATGGCTCTTTTTACTAATATGTAGTGACCTTCTTCGTCTCTTCTGACCAGTTTTGGGATGAGGTCCACTTGTATGAAATTAGGATAACTACTCCTGCTTGCCTTCAAGCTCCAATTGCTTAGAGTATCATTTTTCATCCTTTCCTTTTTAGTATATATGCTTCTCTCTGGATGTTATTTATCTCATACAGTTGGGTTTTGATTTTTGAACCAATCTGCTAGTGTCTCTTTTGATTGAGGAGTTAATACCATTTACATTGAGCATTATTATTGAAAGGAATGTGCTGGTTCTTGCCATTGTGTTATTTTTCTATGATTCCTATTTTCTTTTTGTTTTACTATTTTCTTGGTTATATATATTCTTTCCTTTCAGCTGTAGTGATACTGGTCTTGTCTCTCTTTAGTATTTCTTTAAGTATTTTCTGCAGTGGTGGTTTGGTGGTCATGAATTATTTTAGCTTTTCTTTATCATGGAATGTTTTTCTTTTTCCATCAATTTTGAAGGAAAAATTTGCCATATATAAGTAGTAATATGGTTAGGAATTGTTTTCTTTTGGGGTTGAATAACTTTAAACTCTCTTCACCTTTAAAGTTGTGTTGAGGGATCTGCTGTTATTCTGATATGATCTGATTTTTCTTGCATGGCATTTAGTATTCCCATTGTTCTGAATTTCTAGGCATTTTGACTATCATGTGTCATAGAAAGGTTCTTTTCTTGTGACTACTTGGGATTCTAATTGGTTCATTTTCTTGGATATCCATCTCATTGCCTAAATTTGGAATGTTTTCTGCAATGATCTCAGTGAATACATTTTTTATTCTGTTAATTTACTTCTGTAGTCCTTCCTTGACTCCTATAATTCTTAGATTTCTTCTTTTAGAATCTAGGAGCACGTGAATAAACTTCTTCTGATTTCTTGTTGAAGAGTGTCATTAAATTATGTAGAATATCATACTTGTCCTCAAGTCCTCATATTCTCTTCTTTGATTGATCTTGTCCACTGTCATGACTTTTAATTACATTTTTGTTTTGTTTTTCCCAGTGTTCTGCTTGATTTTTTTCATGACTTCTAATTCTTTACTAAAGTGGTCATTCATGTCCTGCGTCGTCTTCTTTAATTCAATCATCTATCTGTGTCTTCTTCAAGTTCTTTGTATATCTTATTAGTTAAATCTTTTATCTGCTTATTTACTCATTTGAGCTCATTGAACATCTTATGCATTTGTTCATTTCTTCTTTTATTTCCTCAAACATTTTATCCATTTGATTTTTGAGTTCTTTGCCTGAAACTTCTTCCATCTCTGTGCCTGTGAGATCAGCTTTTGAGGAGTTATGAGTTTTTTGAGTTATCTTATTGCCTTGTGTTCTCATGAATTCTATGATTTTGTGTTGAATGTTTTAGATCATTTGGGCTTGAAAGCTCTTCCAGTATATTAGAGATCACTAGCACTGAATAGCAAGGAGAGTACAACTACTGGTGATAGCTATATACAAAGAACCAATCATATATAGATGTATAACTTCAAGCTAGATTAGCAAGTTTTTCTAACCATTAACACAAAATATTAGAAATGGTAAAGAAATGGTTAGCAAATTGGTGATGATAAAGAAATTTTTTTAAAAAATTAAGGAAAACAAATATAGACTAAAAAGAAACCAAAACAGACCAAAGAGAAAAAACAGTTTTTGATATTATTTTTATACTTAAAGAGAAGTGGGAGGGAGAGGGTTTTTAGAGGATATGTGTGGATTTGGAGAGAAAGGAATGAAAGGGAAGGATTTATAAGTAAAAAGTAGGATAGTCTTGTGGAGACTATATACAATGTGTAAACTTGCAGAACCACTCTTAGAAGACCTATGAAATGACCTTTGGTACCTATGAAATGACCCAACAGGTAAATATGTAAGACTCTGTAGAAACAAAAACATTATTTATCACTCATATGCAATTGTTCATAAACATTTGGGTCTCATGTACTCTAAAATAAGAAAAAAAGGAAAAATTAAGTTTTTATGACAGTTTTATATATAAGAAAATAAGGAAAGAGAGTAGGGATATTTGTGAGATTGTGAGAGGGAAAGTGAGGAAAGAGAATAGGGAGCGACTTTAAGTAGATAACGAAAGGAGACACAGGGAGATTGGGTCCGATTAATGCTAACAGAAACACTAATTTTCGAATCCTTATTAAACAATCCTTGGAGAGGGGGAACCTAATGTGAGATGTTAAGACACAGCAGCATTTAGATGAATCTTAATAGTTTATGTATAAAAGAGAAAGAATTTTTTAAAAAGAAAAAATATAAGAAGGGGCTGAGAGAACACATAAGGCTAAAAACAACAAATGTAACAAAAGGAGGAGATTGTAGATAGAAGATGAGAAAAAAATAAGGAGAGTGTATCCAACTGTTGAACCAACAATCAATAAGGTTAGATGATACCCAGAAATAACCTTTAGAGTGAGTGTATATTGCTTACTGGAATGTTTGAGAAACAACAGTAGAAAACTTATGTATATGGCTATAACCATACGCATATATACAAAGGCCTACCACACAAAAAAATCAGAGGAAAAACACATACGCACAAATGCCTACATGAAACAGCAAAAAAACTTACAGAGGGAACTGTACTCATGTTGTTGGCTTACCAGGACTTTTCACAGGGACAAGTAGCAATTATGCTACAGACTACTATTTATTCTGCCAAGTTAGCTTCACTCAGCTTCACATGCTGTCCCTTTGCAGTTATGTCCCAGTTCCACCTAGCCTTTCCCAAGCTGGGAACTTCAGTCATTCCTTTTTGTCCGGCAGGAAGCAGTGTCCCTGCCACTGTGTTCCATTCCTATTGCTTTTCTCTGCCCCATTTACTCTCCAGGCAAATCAGGCGTCCTGCTTGTGTGTTTCGGTCTGACATGGGATGTTAATGGTTTCTGAAGGCCTTCCGGAAGTAGCCCCCACAGGCACTGATGTGGATTTTTTTATCCATCCCCAGTAATCATGCATCCCAGTTGTTCAACTACAAAGAGTCTGTATCTAGCATGTTCCGTGGATTTTGGTAATAGAGAGCCCTTCTTTGTGGAATTTAGTAACATTGGAGATAAAAGAAGCTCACATGGGGGAAGATCTCAGCAGCTTTTGTCAGACCATGGGAAAGTGCCTGGTCCAGCACTGCCACAGTGATTTTTCTCCATGCCTGAATCCCACCAGCCACAGTCACTACAAGTCCCTGTGATTCTGATTGCCTGGCTCCAGGTCCCTATCTAACACTATGCCCTTTGTTTCTCTCTGTCCCCAAGTCTTGTGGGTCCTAATTCAGTCACTGCCCTCTGAGATATTCTCTGACTTGTGCTTTCTTGTACACTGATTTGAGGAGGGCTTCTTTTGTGTACTGTCTCCTAGTGGGAGGGGAGTTAGGACAGGTAGGCGCTGGTAGGTGACCTGTCAGCCACCTTCCCACTGTTTTTTCCCTCGAGGAATTGAATTATTTTCATGAAGGTGTGTTCACCATCCTGGGCTATCAGCATTACCTGGATCAAGAAGTGTCCTTGCTTCATATTCTAAACACTCCTCTTAATGGATTTCATCTGATGGGCTTCTCATTCAAGTTCCCTTCCTGTGGTAGAGATTTTTTCAACCTGCAAATCTGAGTACCTGCAGACCTTGGTGAGGATTTTCTGATGCCTGGTGAGTGCTGCTGCCTCTAGCTTGCCATGATGCTCTTTGCTCTTCTATTTATTTTTAATCCATACATCCAAAAAAATAATAATTGTAGGCCTCTTAATTTTAATTTTTTTGTATTTTCCCACCTTCAATTATAGAATAATGAAACCTATAGCCATCATTTAAAATGTGTATTTATATATATTTAATTTATGATATATATTGCATTATGTATTATACACATTTTATTTATCAGCTTGAAATAAACAAAAGTTCAAGGCTATGTAAAGTAAGAAGAGTTCTTTAAATTCAGAGATTCTTAACCTGGCATCGAATTTCCATAATCAGTCATATTGGTGTCAGTAATTTGTAGTTAAATATCTCAAATTCTGTGCCAAATTTTGTGGGAATAAACATATGTACTGGGCAGCTTTCCTGTTTGGGACAAAATACATGACATCTACAACTTAGAAGAGATTTATTTTGACTCATAGCTTCAGAGGTTGTAGTCCATAATTAGCTGGTCCAAAGCAGAAACATGGCGGGAAGAGCATAATGGAGAAAAGCTGCTGAACTCATGACATCCAAGAAGCAGAGAGCAGGGGAAGAATTAGAGAGGAAGGAAGGAGCCAGGGGCCAGATGTAGTCCCCAATATCAAACCCAAATGACTGATCCAGACATACATACACAAAGAAGTTACTAATCTCCTAGATGTTTTAAGGCAGTCAAATTGACAGTCAAGATTAGGATCACAATGTGCATAGTTGCATTTCTGGGAAGGGGGTTCCTATAGTCTATTAGTATTTCAAAGTATTCTCTGATTCCTACCATCATCCTCCCTCTAACAAAACCAAAACTAAAATTAAGAACCTCTGAGATGTTTTATTTCGATTGAAAACTGTCATTATCAAACTAGAAACGCAGTATGGATTAGAGTATTGCAAAGCTTGTGTCTCAAAATTAAGTTGAGGACTGGCATTTGAATAGAAGTTGTAAAAACTGAAGAATTCTGAGGAATAAAATAAATATGACAGTATAATTTAATTTCAGAATCATTTGCATATGATTTTAAAGACAATTTTCTCTCTGATTAATAGTATATATTGGTATAGAGACAATACAGGGAAGCATGATTATGTTTATATGATCATTTGTTTTTCCCTTGAGAGACTGTTTCATGGTATAAACATCAGGGTGGTAAGATAATCCATCATTTTGAAACCCGTCCTGTGGTGATGGATGTATAGATTGGTAAATAACTCAATAATGTTCATTTTTTCCACGTTATTCACAGATCAGTGAGCATTGTTGTTAATAAAGCAATGGAATGCTTTTGTATACTTGCCTGCATTATTCCTTGTTTGACAGAAAAATACTTTTAATTTGAGAATAACCTTTTAGAATTACATGTACTTAAGTATATTGTGTAGAGAATTTATTCTGACTCTTAAGAGTCTATTAGTATTGCATTGGCACAAATTATACAGTTTGAGTCTCTTAACAACAGACCTCTTCAAAGCTGACTAACCAGATATTAGATTGTTCTCATAGATAGGTCCCAATACTCAGCCAATCTAATGTGTCCTATTATTTATCTTTCTCTCTAATTCCAAACTAGAATAATAGAATAATTGTAATATTTTGTATTAGTAGGAAAGGTAGCTTTCTTCTTATAAGGTAAGGACAATATTTGAAATAAGGCCAGTATTTGGAGCTGAAATTTTAATCTGATTAACTTGAAATAATATGTCATATGTGTCAAGCTTAATCGAATATTGTCATTGAAAAACAAAACACAAATTAAAAAACCAAATCAAAACAGAAAGATGGCCAACTACAATGATCCCAGTCTTTACTTGCTGACATGTTTATGTTTATGTTAGATAGTTGGGTATTCATGTGTTTTCTACTCTTCTGTTTAAGTTTATTTTTAATTAATACAATTGTACTAAAGCTATTCATTTCCAATTCCTCATTAATTTACCTTCTGTTTTTTAAAAACAATGCTCAAAAACTGAGTCTTCCTGTCATGTTTTATGAACTTTCTAAGGTTTTGAATATGTTAGGAAAGAATCATTTTCAGAAGTTGGTCTGATTTCTAGCTTTCATGTTATTATTTGCATAGACCTTGAGTGTGTCTCACCTGTATTATATATTATGTATTGTATAGGTAGTAATCTAATTAATCTCTCACCAAGGGATAATTTAAGACTCAAATGTGATGATGTAAGGGAAAGTGTGTTTACTATCTTGCAACACCAACATAAAGTATTATATAAAAGTTCAATGAGTTCATAGTCTTGATATTTATAATGAATGTTTTGGTGATTATTGAAACATTAATTTATATATTATAGACCATCCACTTTATATAAACTAGATCTGGCATAAAAATTATGTAATTAATTACCTAATGATTTATGTCTGTTGATACATATGGTTGCTATATGAAATTTCATCACCTCTGTCTCACCTGTAGTTCCTAGCACATAGTCTTCTACAGAATAAGTAGCCTATAGCTTTTTCTTATTTTCAAATTCTGTATGATTTACTTATGCACGGTTAGCTACTTAAAACTTTTCCTGGCAAAGAGGAATGCACCTAATACATTAATTTTTTAATTGAATTAGAAATCATCATGGAAAGAGATACTACAGAACAGAAATTGTTTTTCTTTCATGTGCTTAAAGTAATTTATAAAAGAGACCTCTGTTGAGTCTGAAATGATTAATATAGCTTTTAGCTATTTCCTGATTTCCCTATCCCTTCCTGTCTCATCTTTTTCCTTCTCTACCAAGTTAGGCATTAGGTTCACACTTGCCTATTATAATGAAATAGGATACAAAGTTTCCCCAGAATACCCTCATATAGAAAAACTTCTCTGATTTTAATCTCACCAATTTGGAATTCATTGGTTTGAATGTTTATTCTCTGTATGTAAACAGTATACTGAAAAATGAATAGCATGCAAGGAAAGGCATATTATCTTCCTACACCTACACCTCCTCAACAAATCCATTTCAAATGATTCCTCTAGTACTGAATTAACATACTGTGTAGCAGTACTTGAAAGCAATAAACCTATATCTATAATATGTAGGTAGATTGATATCCTTAAATTATTTCATAGAATTTAGATTGTACCGTCTAGATGCACATACATTTGTAAACAGCCATATCTTTCAAACTTCTTCCTTCCCATCAGGAGTTTGTTTTTAAAAGAATGTAACTCAGTCTCTGAGACTGACACTCTCTCTCTGTCTCTGTCTCTCTCTGTCTCTCTCTCTCTCTCTTCCCCATCCCTCTTTCTCTCCTCTTTTCTTTTTTCTTTTCCTTTTGTTCTCTCCCTCCCTCCCTCTCCCTCCCTTCCCTCCCACCCCTCTTCCTTCCTTACTTCTTTCTTTCTTTCTTTCTTTCTTTCTTTCTTTCTTTCTTTCTGCAAATATCATCTTAATTTGCTCTGTTATAATCATGGCCAAGACTTTTTTTTCCCTTTTGATGATTTGCAGCTCTTAATTATTGTCCCTTAACCATTAATCTTAGTGATCAGTTATATATTTTAATAAAGATGACCAAATTTCATTACAATGTCATTGTAATGGTCTGCCTATTTGTCCACAGATATTTACTTTTTTGTAGTTTGCTTTTTTATTAGTATATATTTGTGATGCATAGTAAATGTATGTACATGTAAGTAAATCTCTGTTAGCACTATTAGAGTTTGAAAATATTCTTTTCTGAATTTTTTTTTTTTGTACCGGGAATCGAACTCAGGTCCTTGTGCTTGCACAGCAGGCAGCAAAACCACTGAGCTAAATCCCTGGCCCGAAAGTATTCTTTTCTGAATCCAGTCTTTAATCATGCTTCTACAACCATAGATCCATAATCTTCAGGTGCATTTTAAGAGGGAATTAATTTTAAAGTAACTTGTTTTCAATAGTATAAGTTATTTAATAATGAATAACTTAGGACCTAACTTTATATTTTAATTATATGCTTCATAAGGTAATTTTTAGAGTTAAGGAAATTAATATTTCATAAGCACAAAAATGAGTCATTTTTAGTCAAAATAATTTCCAAACTGTATTAAGTTGTTAATATGTGAATTCAGATTCTTAGCTATAATGGAATGTTCCCAAATGCTTAAAGAATTGAGGACCAAACTACAACCAGAGTGTTTATACCTTCTGTGTCATTTTCAAATTCAACACTAAATTGTCAGGCTATTGTGGTTATGATAGAGGTGGATTACCAAGATCAGAGGTACTGCTGTCTCAAATCTAGTGTAGCATCTGCTGCCCTCCCTGGAATTTAATCTCTTGCTTATTTATTTTTGAGAGGTTAGACCTCACTCTTTTGCCTGCATTGTGGTAGTTTGTGATCTTGTGTACCTCTTTCACAGGCAGATACAAATAAAAATAAGCATTAGTTTTCTTTGCATTCTAAAAGTGGAGATAAAACCACTGTTCATGTCAGCTTAATCATGAATATTTTAATGCTTGAATGGGCTCTTTAAGACTAGCAAACTAAGACAGTGCCTGTACGGTACAGCTAAATGAAGTATGAATCAGAAGCATTTGGTTGTCTGTTTTTACATTTTATTTTCAATATTTTGGGCATAATGCATATACGATTATTTCTAACACAGTTTTCTTTATAATAGAGATCTAATAATATGAAATCTTACATAGAAAAGAAATATTACTTTATTTTCTTCTGGGGTACAAAATAATTTTCTTCAGACCTGTAAACTTTGGAACTGTATTTTTGAGACCTCAATAAACATACTGATACTTGTTTATATTCACATCCGAAATAATAAACTGAGAGTTTCTGCTATCCAATTTAGCATTTCTTTATGGAGATGATCTTATTCACAAAAATGTTCTTAAAAAGTTGGCCTGACCATTGCATTGAGAAAAGATTTAAAACTATCCTTAGTTAATTAGATAAAGAGATATTCTTGTCAATCTGGCAGGTTGAATTTAAGCTCCTCTGCAATTTGCTTACCCTGGAGCGTGTCAAAGAAATCATGTATAAAATCTGTTCCTAAGTAGAGATACTTTCTCTAACAATATAAAGCTAAGTTTGCAAACTTATGTGAGTTTATTTCTATAATGTCAGTTTGAAGCATACAATTTATATGTTGAAATACCACGAGAAAAATATCTTCCTTACCTATCAGAATTCAAGCTAGGGAAAAGGCAGACACTGCAGACAGCAAAGCACAAAAGCTTCTTGGAAGGTACATGGGCATCTCTGAAGTTCTCTATGTGGCAGAAGGCCCCCTTATTTTGCTAAGAATTAGTTCTAGAAACAATGAGTACCTATCAACCCCCTTTTATTCCAACACACATGTTGGAAGCATTTGCATGTTTAACTTATTCCTAGAGAAACACAAAGAAGTTTTATGGGACTTGGCATAAATAAGCGAGCCTATGGGCTCTGAATAGACATCCCACTGCAATACCTAGGTATCATATTGTTAGAAGTTGACTTATTAACAGTCGGTATGTATACTTCCTTGCATTTAAAAAAATAGTTTTAAATGCTTTATAGCAAGAAAAATTTAGTATGTAAGATAATGCGAACTGTAGCTCTCTTTGGTTTTGTATTTTTACTTCCCTAAAGGAAATTAAAGAAGTTTGTTTTGGCGCAGTGTACATACTCACTAAGTATAGTGTTCTGGATACTTTTTTGCTGTTTTATTTTCTAACTTGCTACTACTGTACAATTTCTAGTTGTACCTTGTAGCAAACTGACTTATTTTTTCTTCATAAAAGAATTTTTTCATATAAATATAGTACATGCTTATGATGAAAAATTTGGATAGTATACAAGATATGAAGAACATGAAAATTAAGTTGATAGTTACTTTTATCAGAGTTAATGCGATTCATTTTTGGTTTGTTTTTTAAATAGCATGTATCAGGCTCATCATCTATACTTTGACTATCTTGTTATTTGACATCCCAGCTCTCATTTATACATAGTGTCAGTACCACAATTTCTCTAAATTAGAGTATGGCAGGTATCATTTTGTTAAAAAGTTTGTTTATAGTTGAAAATTCCCAAGCTTTATTTCCCCTATTGTGGCTTCTGGTGTCATAAGACGATTTGGCTTTTCAACATTTGCGTAATCTGTTGATGAAGGAACAAACTCTCATCCTTCTATAGATAACTTGATAAAAACTGGAATGTCCCATGAGAGGAAAAGTTACAAGGTACTCAACTAGAGTCCATATACTGAGGAAATTGAATTCTAGGTAATGGTGATTATATACTGCCTCTTTCTCTCCCTCTTTGTCTTAGTTACCTTTTTTTGTTGCTGAGACAAAATATCGGACGCCCAAAGTTAAAGGAGATAAGGCTTATTCAGCTCAGTTTGTAGGGTTTCAAACAGCTGTAAGGCAGGGTGGCATTAAAGTGGCACTCAGAGGCCAGACAGACCAAGGAAGAGAGCGACACTCAGAATTGAAGGGAAAAGCAGGTTTATTATCGTTAGCGACCCAGCAGAAGTCACCTTCTAGAGTCTCAGCCCCGTTTCTAAATTTGTTTTTATTTTTATCTTTATCTTATTCTTCAGGCAGGGCAGGAGAGCAAGCAGAATTTTACAAAAGCAGAACTTAGCAAAAAGTAGGGAGGTGTTGCCTTTACAGTTTCTCTTTAAGACATAGAGAGGTACAGGCAGCCGTTGTTTCAGCAGTTCATCTTTCTGGCATAGTGACCTTTGTGGGTCTGGCAGGAGGGGCTAGCCTTGAGAACATCAGTCTTTGTCAAGCTTTGAGACTGTTAGTCTCTGTTTTGTCCTTTGTTCCTTTTCATTTCAGCATGGCAGAGGGGTATTGCAGAGGAGAAATAATCCATGGCATACTAGGCAAGGCAGAAGGCAGCAAGCAACAGCAGCAAAAGAAGCAGCCTGCCTCTCCCTTATACCCTTTCCAAGCTTCTCACCTTTTGCTTGGTGCCACCCATACCCAGGGTGGGTCTTCCCATTATCCACACCCAGAACTATGCTAAACCATTCAGTGGACTGATTTAGTAATCACACCCTTAATCTCAGCATCACACACCCTGGATCCAGCCACCTCCAAAAGCCCCACTTATGACTGTGTGAGGCTTTTGAGGGACACCTAGATATAAGCCATAATGTTCTGCCCTGTAGGGAACAGGGGAAGGGGACCTTACCAGAACCTCTGAAGTAAGTCCTAGTCTCCTGGGAGCCACAGCAGCACACAGCGAATTACAGGAAAGGTAGACAAATGAGACTGAGAAGAAGCTGAGCTTTGGGTCTGATCTGTGCTGCTCTGGGCAGCAGAGAAAAGACCCCCTAGCTTGCAGCACCTTTTATTCAGTACATGGGGAAACAAATGTAACAAGTGAAATGCAGAGTTCAGTACTTCACATTGGGATTAAAAAGGTGTAACTAAAGACTGGGGGGCAGTGGAAATCTAAGAACAATGAGGAGAACTATGCAGATGAAGATTTGGTTCCTCCCAGGGTGTCCCCTGCAGGTGTGGTCTTGTCCTGGAGCATTACAGCATCAGGGGATCACTGAGGTCTCAGTTGTGACCTGGGGCCAAAATGCAATTATGTCTGGAATGCCATAGCTGGCCTGTAAGCAGGAGAACTAGGCCTACTCAAATGATTTTTCCCTAGAATTATGTAGCTTTGCTCCCAACACTGCCCCTGGACCCCAAAAGACTCATGCACATTCCCTTTACGTAAAGGCACTTAGTCCATCTCTAAGAGTTGCCAAAGTCCTAACAGTTTCAGCATTGCTGAAAAGTCCAAGTCTAAAGTCTCCTCTGAGATATAAGGCAAACTCTTAGGTGCAAGCCCCTGTACCAATGAAAAGAATGTTAAGCACTTCCAGTGTACAATGGCACAAGGCAAACGTTACCATTCCAAATAGGGGGGTAGAAAGGAATGGGACCAAAGCAAGTCCAAAATCCAGCAGGGAAAATATTAACTCCCATAGTTACATGTCCAGCATCCGAGGCAATCCGTTTGCAAGATGTGAACTCCAAAGGGCTTGGGTGGCTCTCTGCCCCTATAACACTGCCAGTGGTAGTAGCTCATGCCTTTTCTTTTGGGCTGGCTCTGCTTCTTCTTTGTAGTTTTTCTCAGTCAATCCATGTTCCTGACTTCTTCAACCTTCTGGGGTCTCCACTGCACCTTTGGCTTCACATTCACAGCCTCACAAACTGTCCTCTGAAGGGGCACACTGCCTGACATCCCAGGCTTTCTTCTGAAATGTGGGTGGAAGCCTTCCTGACCCTACAGCTCTTGCATCTGCATGTACTACATGGGTAATGCCGAGGTCTATTGCTAGCTGGAGCAATAGCCAGGCTTCCTTCTTTCTTGGCTGTAGTGGTCAAGTTTGGATTGTTTGTTGCTATGAAACCAATCCCAAGGGTAAGGTTGCCTAGGCCACCACCATTCTGGAACATAGTGCTCTGGAGCTATCTTCTCAAAGCAAAATCTTTCACCTTTGCAATTTTGAGGCTGCCAAGGGTGGAGTCCTGCTGGTTCTTTTGGTGTCCTCAGGCCATCTTTTCTGTTGTCCTCTTCTTTCTCAGCAACTAAGTTCTCCCATGCTCTTTCTTTGCTACTAGAACTTCCTTTCTGGCCAAACTCAAAATGTTTTCAATTATTCTGCAGGGCTCTTTGCTCATAGATCTGGCTGAAATTCCCAATAGTAGTAATGCCACCACCTCAACGTTAGACTGCTTTGACATTTCTTCTGCAAGATTAATTAGTCTGCCACACTTAGTCTAAGGTAGAGTCCAGAATGCAGACAAATTTTCTGCCAAAGGATAACACACATGGTCTGAAGTACTGTTGTGCCCAGATTGTGAAGTCCCCAAAGACCACCAGGAAGCCGTTTCCAATGCAAGCACACGAGGGTCGTTTATTCAAGCTCGAGCAGGGGCTCCCAACCGTCACCGACGCAGCAGATCAAAATTGAGAGCCCCGCATTTCAAATTAGCGGGGTTTTTACTAAAGTTACAGCAAGGTTTGGGGATTTTCCATTTAGCAATCACATGATTGGTTGGCATTTAGCAAGCATGAAGTGTATACTTCTGATTGGCTAGGCCCATTGGGGGTTGAGGGGTGATTACGTATAGGTTTTACGAGGGAAAAGAGGGACAAAGGTTAGTGGCTGACTGTCAAGTACTGGCAGTCAGTAGACACAATGGCTAATGGTCACAACCACTATGTACTGATGGTCGGCACATTGACAGATTGTTTTACAAATAGGGCCCCTCCCCCCAATGTTTATTTCTTGGGCAAACACATGGCTGAGTAATTAACTTAGGAACTTTGGTTTGTTACAGATTGTATCTTTTGTCCCAGAGCAAACACATTTTAACCATTAATTTGAGAGGCTAGGGGAATGGTGGATTTTAGCAAAATGGAGTCGCTTTGGTCTCACAGTACAACAACCAGTGTAGTCCTCATTCCTAACAAACTTTCTGAGCATGATCTTTACTGGCTGCATTTTTATTAGCATTCTGGTCTTCTTAGCTCTGACCAGAATCTCCCATCAAATATGCCTTAAAGTATTCCAGGGCTGCTTCTTCATCTGTCATCTCCAAACCTTTCCAAACTCTTTCCACAAGCCAGTTCCAAAGTCTCCTAAACCACATAGTCAGGTAATATCACAGCATCCACCCCATTCCTGGTACCAAAATCTGCCTTAGTTACTTTTCTTGTTGCTGAAACAAAATGCCCAAAAGCCAAAGTTAAAGGAGAAAAGGTTTATTTTAGCTCACAGTTTGTAGAGCTTTTTCAGTCTATAGTCAGCTGGCACTAAGGCAGGGTGCATGGCAGACAGGCATTGCAGACAAGCAGACCATGGCATGCCAGGGCAGGCAGAAGGCAGCAAGCACCAAGCAACAGCAGAAACAGCCTCCATCTCCCTTATATCCCTTCCAGGCTACTCACCTTTTGGGTGATGCCATCCACACCCAGGGTGGGCTTTCCCATTACTCACACCCAGAACTATGCTAAACCATTCAGCAGACTAATTTAGTAATCACATACCCTTAATCCCAGCATAATACACCCTACATCCAGCCACCTCTGTAAAGCCCCACCTATGACTGCATGAGGCTTTAGGGGGACATGTAGACACAAGTCATAACACTCTCCCTCCCCCTCTCCATCACATATCTATCTGTCTTCCTCTCTTTCTTTTCTATGTTCCAGTGAGGGGTAGGGAATAATAAAGCAGATTTCAAAGGTAAAAACATCAAAATTAAAGTAGTTTTCCCTAGAATATAGATTTAGAAAACAATTTGATGTTCATACGTTTATGTGCTGCTTTTTTGCAAGAGTAAAGAATACAAATGATTATAACTATGAAATTAGAAACTAGAGAAACTTGTCAGTAAACCAATCTTTTGTATATTGCAGGTTTTAAAAAATAAACCTATAAGAGATCTACAAAAAGAACTTAGTGCTTTGAGATGACTGATACTGGTTCTGATCTCAGTATTTTTCTACCCTTTGAAACATCCCTTCTTTGACCCTAGCCTAAACCCTTAAAGCTGCCTTAAAGATGTGCTCTTTTGGTCTAAGAGGGACTTAGAGAGGGTGGAAATAGTCCATTATGTCTGTTAACATCAATACACTTTAAAATTTCTAACATTCTTTGGTAGCCATGTGAGTTTCATTTATATGTATTTGCATATTCTCACTTAAGTCATGTTAAGTATGGATAAGCGGTTGGAGCTCTGATGAGTTTTTTGTTTTGTTTTGTTTTGTTTTTAACCAAAGAACTAAAACTAATATTTTATTTCATGAAAAGATAGGACTATAAACTGACTATAAATTCAGGCCCTCTGTTTTATCATATGCAAGTTTCAAATAAAAGTTAAAATTTATAAAACAAGTTCATATTTAATTTATTTATCCTAGCTCTTTTATATAGATGTTTGGTATACACTGTTGAAAACAAAAAGTCTATTGTTAGGATAATGTTGACAGCTGTTGGATACAGATAAAGCAGACAGATACAATTTTAATACAATTGAATGTGCTTTAAAGAAAATAGGATGATAAGGAATGATTTTTGTCAGAGATAAGGGGGCGATTCTTCTTTAAAGGGATGATGAGAGGGCCTGGGATTTAGCTCAGTTGTTCCAGGGCCTGCCTCGCAAGCACAAGGTCCCAAGTTTGATCCCTGGTACCAAAAAAAAAAAGGGATGATGAGAGATAAGGCCATTCAGGAGCATAACATTGAGTGTGGGTGCCACAATATAATGATAAGATATGAGATTGTGAAAATTTGATGGAATAGCTTTCCATGTAGCAGGAAATATGAATGTAAAAGCTTTGAAAAGTACAATCTTCTGGTATTCAGAACAAGTGACCAGAGCAGAATGAAGGGATTCATCAGGAGTAGAATTTGTGAGCCTCAATTGAGGCCATAGGTGAGCATACAGATCATTGTTACCTAGTTCTTTGTATCATTGTTGTGCTTGCATAATTTCTTATATTCCAACTTTCTGTCTTTTGAAATATGATGTCCTGAATTTAAAGATTACTTTTTACATCATCTTTAGTCTGCTTTATTGGTTTGATGTAGTTGTATGACTCATCAGCTTTAAGCTGGGACCTCAAGCTGAAGGGCTGGGGAACTTTAAAATAATAATAAAATGAAGGATTAAATCCAGTACACAGAATGTTCTATATGTAAAAATAGATTAAATGAGAATAATATATTAATATGAACCCTTGGTATTTTTACTTTGATCTCCTTCCAACCTGTCAGGACGTTGTGCCCATCTTATGTGGAAGAGATGGCCTCTTGTCACCTTTAGGAAAAATTTCTGGCTAAAGCAAAGCCTTACTCTTCCTTTTTAATGTACAGAATCCTACATATACAATTTTAGAAATGGAAACAGTGCTTTACATTATACATGTATTCATTTGTAAAATACTTTCAAAAAATATTTTTGATTTTGTGAGACAGGGTCTTGCTATGTAGTTCAGACTGGGTTTAAACTCACTGTGCAGCCCAAGCTGGCCTCAAACTCAAGGCAATCCTCCTGCCTCAGCCTCCCGAGTGCTAGGATTACAGGCATGTGCCACCACTCCTGGCTCAAATATTCTTTTCTTTATACCATTCAGTTTTGATTTTTGTAATTTTAAAATGAGTAGAAATAGATATGTATAACATTCTTATGTTTTAAAATGAAAATATTAGATGAAGAGACATTTTCTGTTACATTGAATTTTTTAGCTTGGGTGCATAGAATATGCTTCTTTTGTAGCAACAGATGCAGTAACCCTGAAGCCTATATTCTCTTCTTGTTACATTAGTTTTTAATTAAAGAAAACAACTACTTGGATGCAGTTACTTTCTGTGAAATGTAATGATGATTTATTTTGGATGAGACTGTCATGTTATTAGCTGAAGCAGTATCAGCAGAATTAATAGAATAATCAAATTATATACAAACTCATAAATCATCTTGACTAGTACTGTCAAAAGTTCAGCTATTAATGAATCCTATTGTTTTACAGCTGTATTAAAAAATCATAACTGGTGATTCCTACCCTGATAGGAAATGCAGTTTTTTTTTAAAGCGTATATAAGATGGAAGCAATCAACCAAAATTTTTCACAACTCTTAATTTTTCTATAATATAGCACAAAGTTGAAATGTAGTACAGTGTTTATATGATCTCTTTCAATAGTCTGACTCATTGTTGGAAGCAGTGCTCAATAAGCATTATATGGGTTTAAATTTGTTACTAGCATCAAAGAGTTAGGTTATACTCCCGATATAATATACAGTTATCCGAGTAATATACTCTACCTCATAGATACCATGTTGCTTTTTTCAATTTTCCTTGAGCTTGTTGTTGTTTTGTTTTTTTGAGACAGAGTCTCACTATGTAGTTCAGAGTGGCTTTGAACTCTCTTGTAGCCCAGGCTGGCCTCAAACTCATGGCAATCCTCCTACCTCAGCCTCCCGAATGCTGGGATTACAGGTATGTGCCACCATGCCCAACTTCCTTGAGCTTGTTATAAATAAGGAGCTCAAGTGGCAGTTAAAGAAGTAAAACAAATGGAAAAAGTATTTAACTCAGTACTTCATATTGCAAAGAAACTACGTGGATTCATATATTCTTTTAAACTTTAATTTAAATGAGACAAGTGGGAAGTTCCTTTGGTGTGTTGAGCCTTGTGATTTTTACTGTTGCATGTATGGGAATGATTGGTTTGACTAGTCGATCCTGTCATATAATTGATAATACTTAAGATGAGTTCCAGCTACAGCTTTGTGCAGTCAGGCATTACATGTTGTCAGTCTATTAAAATAAAGTTAACTCATTTTTTTTAAAGTCTAAAGACTTTGTTAAATTAGAAAACAAGTTCTCATTTTTAAAATTAATGTGCAGAAGTTATTTTATTGTGTATCTTTGAAAGTGACATTTTATTTTTTAACTCAATGTATTTAATTTTGACAACAGAAAGACATGTCCACAAGTGAATAAAATTGTCTTTTAAGTCATCAACTAGACCCAGATATTAATGTCAAATAAATGACCATCACTCTTCCCCGTCACCAAATTTGTATTCCCTTTGTGTTAATTTCAGAACTTTTCAAAACTTCTGAAAACTGAAAATTACCTTGATATTAAATGGTAAATAATGGAAGTATAAAATTTGTGAACATTCTCAGTAAGATGAATTCAGCATGCATAAGTTTTAAACTCCTTTATCACTGACTTTCATCACATGGGTATATATTTTTTAATCTAACAATGAAGAGATAATTCTAAATTCACTGTTTACCTTTATTACTTGTTACGGTAAATTAGAAATGGAAACACTGTAATAGTTTTCACAAAAAAGAAAAAAACAACGTGGCCACCTCAGGTCATCAAATACCTTTCTCTCTTTCCCTATCTTCTAAAACTAAAGAAGTAAATGAACAGTTGGAGAATTCTACCAAACTTATTAATGTTTGCATTTTGCTGCTTTGATTGATATGTTCTTTTAGAAGTATCATATTTTAAATTTTAATATACAACATCCTGAATATTGTCTAGCGTGGAACATTCATGGCAAAGGTAAATAAAACATAGTAAACAACTGAGATATAGACATTGCAATCACAAATTCCTACAGGGTGCAGTCAGGCAGTGGAAAGAAAGTGAAATGCACTGGAAGAAGACAATAGGGTGTGGAGAAGACCAAGGTCAACTAAATAGCACATGACTCATCAAAGGGAACAGCTACTCTGGGAGCAAAGATCTTGACTGCAAGCCTAGTGTTCCTAGATCTAGATCCTCTTTTTCGAAGTCAGATATCTAGTTTATTTATGCAGAAGTACTTTTTCTTTAAATTGTGAGGTCAAATAATATATATCTATGGGCTGAATTTATCCTCTAGACTACCAGTTGGCAACTCCTTGCTATAGGTAAACAACATTTTTTATTTGTATATTTAGGAGAATGATATCTTTCACCAAACTGAGTTTTGAAAGCAATTTATTTTTACTATTTTAAATGCTTTTTCATTGCATCAAGATCATAGGAACTATGGTAGGTAGTATATTTATACCATGCATATATAACTACCTTAGAAGTCTGCACTTGACCTCAGTGTGGTGGTGTATGCCTATAATCCCTGCACTCTGTGAGTCTGAGGCAGAAGGATCAAAAGTTCAAGCCTCATCTGGACAGCATAGCAAGTTACTGAAACTCTGTCTCAAATTTTAAAAAGAAAGAAAACGAGAGAGAGAGGGAGACAGAGAGGAAAGAAAGGAAAGAAAAAAGGGAGGAAGTGAAGAAGGGTGAAGAATGCACAGGATAAGGGGATGAAGAGATGGAGGGAGAGGGGAGAAAGGGGATGGATAGAGGATGAAAAAAGGAATTAAGATGTGTGAGGTACCAACCTCACACAAGAAATGTAAACATTGTATACTGCAAATGTGTGCCAAGAAAGAGAAAGGAAGGAAGGGGATCAAGAGATGGGTGGAAGGAGGAAGTAGAAAAGGGGATCAAAAAAGGAATTAAGATGTATTATATACATGTACCAATTCACCACGAGGAATGTAAACATCATATACTACAAACATGTACTAATAAATAGATATCAAAAACAAACTAGGGATGTAGCTCAGTGTGAAGGCCCTGAGTTCAGTTCCCATAGTGAAACCAAAAGCATCCTAGTGGTTTTTTTCATCTCACAAGTTGAGAGCCTAGAAACTCTAGGGTTAATCTTTGACTCTGTCCTAATTACTATGTCATTTCTTCTTAATCTCTTGGAGTTAGACTTTGCTTAGTTTCCACCCTTTTGCCATTGCCTAGGATTTACTACTTCAGGAATTCATTCTTTCACCCACAGCTTCCCTCCTACTCCCACTATTTGCCTCCTTCTCCTTCCCTCAACAAGCTGACATGTCACATCCAGTGACAAATCCAAAGAACTCTACCTCTCTTTTAATCCCTTTCTGTAATGATTTTGTTCTTCATCCTCTTCCTGTCATTCCCCAATCCATGTATGCATTCAGGCATTCAGGTATTCATGTACATTCACACCTTTCTAACTTTGCAAATTTTTTTCTTGCTTTCTAAAGTCTGTCCCTATCTTGCAGCTATCTAACCTGTTCTTCAAATCTTGATTCAGGCCAGTTGTCAGACATTCCACTGCCTAGGATACTAGAAGTTGTGTGCTTATAGCCAAGTACTTTAACTTTTCTGATGCTCTATAAGAGAAAATTGGTTTACTTGTTTTAAAGGCTTTCATGAGTTCTGAAATTCTGAAACTCTTACTCCAATAATACATGTTGACTTTTTTTCTGAACACCCTTATACTTTTACTGCATGTACTTAATACAATATTTAATATGACTTTATATAATATTCAATATATACTTAATATAATTATTTTAAAATTAATTTTTCTCTATTATACTTATGCCATTTGTCTTGTCTGATTAACAGAAGGCTAAATCCATGACTTACATTTTTTTACCTACTGTGAAACTAATGCAGTACAAGACCCTTAATAGCTGGTTGATTTGATTTCAGTTTTACACATAGCCCTGTGTGAATCATGGCTGATAGCTGTTCCATCAGCTCCCTGCTCATACCATTAACCTTCAAACTAAGAAAGTAAGCAGGGCTTTCCTAGGATTTGCCTAAAAACTATTTTTTTTTTTCAATTTGAGTATGTAAGGTGCCATTGTGCCAACCAGGAAAAAAATTGAAGTACTATGTCTGATCACAGCAGCCTGGGTTACTTTTGCATGTGAAACATCTCAGTTTAAAATGTAATAGTCTTGAGCAGGAGTTCAGTTTAGGAGAGGGCAGTTAAAGGAAATGAGTTGAGCTGGGAAGCGGAGAAGTTATGGAGGATGTGTAGTTTCAAGATGGAGAACAGGAACCACACAGAGCAGTAAGACAGATTCTTACTTCGGCAAGAGTAATTTGGTAATGATTACCCAAAGGGTGAAATTCTTGAATATGGAACCCACAAGAGTACAGAACGTGATTTTTGTGAAGTAATTATACCTTAACCATCTAACAGACTTCTTTGAGGGAGTTAAATAAGGTGTGAACAGGAGGGACCCAGTGATTTTCAGAAAGTCTTTAATACGATTTTTATAGCAAATACTGGTTTCAAAAGTATGGAGTCTCACAGTGGGGTTGGGGATAAGGTTTAGTTAGGCATAATTTAGTTACAACAGAGGAAGGAAATAAGGTGGTTTAAATGAGCTTTCACTTGCATAGGGAGATATTTACAGTTGACTGTACAAAGAATCAATGTTTTCTTTGTTTGTTTTGTTTTTATTAACAGTTTTATAAATGATTTGAGAGCCAGGATAGTAACTTCACATCTCTCTATTAACATCCTTTCTAGTTTATAGTTGACGCTTAGCTTATAGTAAATAAGTAAAATTTTAAGTTGAAAAATACTAACTAAAGGACTGTTTCACAAAGGCCATGTAAAAAATGCAGGAAAATGACATGTGTGACTGTGTCTCTAAGAAGATGATCTCTGCATATTTTTCTTTTTCTTTTTTTTTTTTTTTTTTTTTTGGTACTGGGCATCGAACTTGGATCCTTGCGCCTGCAAGGCAGGCAGCATAACCACTGAGCTAAATGCCTGGCCCTCCACATATATTTTTCAACCCATGAATGGAATCTAGGAGTCCATAGGGCTTCCTGAAGATGTTATTGTTTATGCATTTAGAAATACCCTCAAAGTACTGGACATAGCCATGAAGGAAATTAAAAATAAAGGAGAGGAGCATATTCTTATCCAGGCTCAAATTGAATACCTCTATTTGTGCGATTTGGATTTTTTAAAAAGCAGCAAAATGAAAGAAGGCTTTAAATAAGGATTAAATGAACCAGAAATGAATGTATCATTTATAGACTGTCATACCAGAGAAAAGGGCTAAGAAAAGATCAAAGGACATCTTATAGAGAAATGTAAGTGGGATTATATGATCTATACTCCTGTTATGTCAACTTCATTGAATTAAGAAACTCCTAGCAGATTAGTAAAACATGCTCCTAGGTGTATCCCCATGGGTCATGAAGGACTAACCTTGGTTACTGTATATGGTCCCTCGCCCATTCCTCCCTAGCACTGTTCCCTGCTCTGCTTCTTGCTGTAGTGAATTAAACAGATTTGTTTCACCATGCCCTTTGGCCATGAAGTTTCTGGCTTAGACCCTGCCCCGCATGTACTGAATCTCTTGAAACCATAAGCTAAATTAAACCTTTCTTCCTTTACCTTGTGGGTGTCTATATTGTGTCCTAGTGATGACAAAGCTGACAAATACACTTTATTATACACTTTATTATATACTTGTTTTACTTCATCCCAAACATTTGAACCAAGAGCTTTGAATTTGAAAGAGCAATTTTTAAGTGAGAATATATATGTGTATATATATCACAAATAATAAAGATGATGTTAGTCTGTATATTCAAACTGAAAAGTGCAGTGTTAACTAAGTTAAGTGTTAATTGAAATTATATTTAAAGAATAGTGAGGAAGAAGCAGTGACTTCCATTCGAAATCCTCTTGACACCATTGCGATAAGCTATATTGAATAATTCATTGAGTTCATTGGGGCCTTTGTACAAAGCAGGGAGCCGCTGTACACATGAACTATAGAACTGGACCCTAGCTTGTGATCCACGCATATAGGTTGACCCTCAATGTTTTGAAAGTCCTTATTTTTTAAAGACTGAAGGATAACTTTGTGTTCTATAATTTATGCTAATTTATTCTAGACCCCTGGTATAATTATTAATATAAATCTGTTTCTGTCACCAAAACATAAGTTTTATTGTCACTTTCCTGTAGAAGATTAAATTTAATGACAGCTGGAAAAGCTGCAAAAATGAATATATCATCTGCAGAATGCCACAAAGAACAGAGGAGGCAAGATAGCTGAGATTTATAGAACAGAAGCAGATTCTGGAACTGAGTTTTCTGGAGGTTATGTATTGCTTTTTGACAGCTTTTTCTAAGTTAAGCATAAGAATTATTCCTTCTAAGAGTGACATCACTTCCGAAAGAGCATTCCATCTGTGTACAACCTTTTTCTCGAGTATGAAATCTGCATCAGAAACCACATTGGACTCAGATACTTGTGCCAAATAATTTCTTGAATTACTGAGAGTTCTGTTTTTCTAAGAACATGGTAATTCCTTGAAGGCACAAAAGCTAATTCTGTTCATTGTGCCCTCATATCTAGAATTTAGTACCCAGCCAGTAATCTTGATGAAAGGCCAAAGGATAGTGATTCTTGAGGTTGATAACAGGTATCTCTAATAAACAATCTCCAGGTGGAGTTACAGTACTTTGCTGCTTCAGAGTAATACCTGTGTAGGAAGACCCTTAGTTTTGAGCAGTTTTATTTGATTGTTCATATTTCAAGCTAGTTACTGATTCTTATGAATATATAAATTATCCTAGACTTGTTCCCAGGAGAATATCCTACTTCTGTGTCTAATCCATTAACAGTTCTTGTCTTAAATTTGTCTCCAGTCTCTTTACTTCTTCATCTGCATTGCTGCTATCTTGCATCAGGTTACCATCATCTCTAACTTAGTCTACAGCAGAAATAACTGGTCTTTCCTCTTCTACTTTTGCCTCTTTGACAGTTCCCACAAAGCAGATAGGCCTATCTTTTATAAAAATACAAATCTTATTATGTCACTACACTACTCAGTACCTTCTGGTGGCTTCTTATGATACACAGAATAAAATTCAAGGTCCTTACCCTGGCTTTAAAACCTTGCATGATCAGGTCCCTGACTGTCTCCATGACCTCATTTTATAATATATTTCTATCTATTCCCTGTGTTCCAGCCTTGTTATCCTTTCTCTCTCTCTCTCTCTCTCTCTCTCTCTCTCTCTCTCTCTCTCTCTCTGTTCCTCAAACACAGAGCTAGTTTATACTACAAGTTGTGAAATTTGCTGTTTGTTCTCCTTGGAGTATTCTACCACATCTTTATTGTGGTTAGTTTCTCTTAGTCAAGTCTCAACTCAAATAGTTCCTCAAAGACTCTTTCTGATTACCTTGTCTATATCCCAGCCCCTATATCCACCTCTTATTATCCCATTTCATTGTTTTCAGAAAAGGTAACACTATCTACAGTTATTATATTTTTCTCACTAAATAAATTATATGACCACAATGACAGCATTTGTCTTGTTTGTTTTTATGTCCATAATGGTCAAAACTACATCTTATGTAAGTAAGCCTAATTCCATAAATGGTTGGGGAATAAATGAGTAGATATCAGTGTTTGTTGCTGACAGTATGAGCAGTTTTCTTAAAACTCTTTCAGTTCTCTCAGTGGGAGATAGTTGAATTGACCAGCTCCCAAATTTGCTTAAAGTCTATTAGAAGAAACTCCAGACTTTTAATACCTAGAGACCAGTTATCATACAGTCAAAGCAAGGTAGCCTACAGACCCATGTAGCTTATACAGTCTATATAAACATGTCTCCTTTGAGTACAGAAGGTACCCAGTAAAAGCTTTATTAGGTACCTAATAAAAGCTGCAGTGCATTGAACATTAATGATATGTTGGGCACAGTAAGCATTTCACATGCATCAACTCATTCAATCCATGTAGCAACCCATCTTATTATCCCCATTTTATGGTCTGGAGAACTGAAACACAGTCACACAACTAATAAGTGGGATAATCAAGAAAGATACCTAGGCAGTCTGACTCCAGAGTTTGAATGTCCACATTGATTGTACAACTATTGCCTAGAGCTCAGCTTTGTACAGTTTGCACATCATAACTGAAATGGTCCATTTGACCTCTAGTGAACTGGAATTTTGATTTTGGTGATTTTTGTTTGCTAATATCCCCTCAGGTTCTGTTGCAAGGCTGGTGTCAGGTGTAGCTTGCCATTTTGGCTATAGTGGATCACTGAGAATGAGGCCATTTTATAGTGGAGCACTTATTTGAGGTTTAAATTTTTTTTTCAATTTTTATTTTTGATAGGCCTGCTGAATAGACTCAAGTCTCATAGATAATTAATACTAATAACTTATAGCAGGGGATGAAACCTGAGTTGGATTTTTTAATGAACACACACTGTTTACTGAGGCTGCAAGAGCTGTTCCTGTTATTTAGCTCTTCTGAAAGAGCTTTGTTCTGGACCATTAGAAAGTTTAAGCTGAGTTGAATGGTAGCTTCAGTCTTAGTGGGGATTTGGGGGAAAGATGATGCTGTGATTTATTACCTGCTCATAGTTGCCTTTCCAGGAGGCAGGTCCACTCCAGGAAAAATTTGAC
Source organism: Heterocephalus glaber (assembly GCF_053883595.1). Taxonomy (NCBI): domain Eukaryota; kingdom Metazoa; phylum Chordata; class Mammalia; order Rodentia; family Bathyergidae; genus Heterocephalus; species Heterocephalus glaber. The sequence goes on along the minus strand of NW_028258384.1, from coordinate 12,500,492 downwards.
ACTCGCTTCTGTCACCCACTATACAAACAGTCCCCTTCCCTGTACTTCCTGATCAAAGAAAGATGCCAAGAAAAAAGAAAGTTAGGAATGGTACTATGAGTGAATACTCTGCTAATATAAATGTGTAACCAGTAAACATTATGTAGTAATATGAATATGCAATATAAGTATGCAACCTATACACATGCCATATAATATATAACATACCATATGATTCTATTTGTATCATGTACATGGTGTGTTTACTGTAAGCAGCAATAAGACTTTGGAGGGACCTCCTTCCACCATGGATATGTGTGTGTATATATATGTGCGTTTTCTTATTTACATATTTCAGACCAGCAGATATAGATAAACATGATAGAAAAGTCAATGTACTGTTTTAAACTTACTGCTATGGTAAATATGTATGTATGGAGGTAGTTACAAGTAACACAGTTGAACTTTGAATGGATAAGTACAATCACTGAAGCCTCATACCTTTTTTATTTTATGAAAATATAAAACAAAATTTCATAACAAAATAACAATAGGTAATACACTATATCATTATCTTCAAAGTAGTTACTCAGAGTACAAAACATAGACAAAGATTCTCTCTTATCAGAAGAAATACATAATAATACAAGACTTTCTTTTTAATTAAGATAGACTAGTATAAATGAAATAAATTAACATATATTAAAATTTTTTTGAAACAACAGAATATGGAATTTGGGGGAAGTATTGTATTTGAACTTTTCCCTACTTCCTATTTTTCTGTATTATGTGTTTCTCATATAAGAGAAACCTTACACAATATTTAAGCTTGTGTGTCTGACTTATTCCACTTAACACTATATTCTCAACTTGCATCCATTTATCTACAGTTGCCTCAAGTTTATCTTTCTTTAGGGCAGCATAGTACTCCATTGTATATAATATGACATTTTGACATGGCATACCGGTGAATGGACTCTCCCCCGCCGCCCAGTACTGGTGATTGAACCCAAGGTCTTTACACTGAGATACATCTCCAACCCATTTTTATTTTTATTTTTATTTTTTATTTTGAGACAGGATCTCACTAAGTTGCCCAGGCTGTGGTTGAACTTGTGATCTGTAGGGAACAGGGGAAGGGGACGTTACCAGAACCTCTGCAGTGAGTCCTGGTCTCCTGTGAGCCACGGCAGCACATGGCGAATTACAGGAAAGGTAGAAAAATGAGATTGTGAAGAAGCTGAGCTTTGGGTCTGATCAGTGCTGCTCTGGGCAGCAAAGACAAGAAGCCCTAGCTTGCAGCACCTTTTATTCAGTACATCCAAAGAAACAAATGTAACAAATGAATAATGTAGATTTCAGTATCATATTGGGATGAACAAGGTGTAACAAAAGACTGGGTGGGGGCGGCCGGAAATCTAAGAACAATGAGGAACTATGCAGATGAAGATTTAGTTCCTCCCAGGAACCACACAGATGAAGATTTGGTTCCTCCCAGGGCATCTCCCACAGGTGTGGTCTTGTCCTGGAGGATTACAGCATCATGGGATCATTGAGATCTCCCTTGTGACCTGAGGCCAAAATGGAAGTATGTCTTGGAGTGTTATTGCTGGCCTGTAGGCAGGAGAACTAGGCCTACTCAAATGATTTTTCCCTAGAATTATGTAGCATTGCTCCCAACAGTGATCTCCCTGCCTTAGCCTCCTAGAGTGCTACAATTCCAGGCTGCTGCTTTGTCAGTTTACAGTGTGAGTTGTGGTAACACTGAAGTACAGTGATGATACTTGATGGTCACTCAGATTTTAATGGAATTTTTTGTTTGGTTTCTCTTTAATAACATTTGATAAAATGTATTTTTAGTAACTTTTATTGTGTAATACTACCTACTGTATTTATTATTTAGTAGATTTTTTTTAGTGACAAACCCCATAATTCTTAACTTGCCTCCAGTCTTCATACTGCCCTGTTAAATTGCAAAGATTATTACAGTGAGTATAATAATCTCTCAATTTCTATACATGCTTGTCTCCCAAAAAGTAGATGTTTATTCTTTTTTTTTAAGCAGGAAAATTTATTGGGGAGTAGGAATGGGGAATAAGAATGGGGAATAGGAATAGCTCCTGAGAAGCAGGAGGGGTCCTGAATGAGTTGCCCTGTTTATTCTCATCCGTGGATGTTGAATGGATTATATATGAATTTGTGGTGCATAAGCTAAGATCAAAGTACCTTTAGAATGATTGTCTTTGTTTATTTATTTATTTATTTATTTGGTACTGGGGATCGAACTCTGGTCCTTGCGCTTCCAAGGCAAGCGACAGAACCACTGAGCTAAATCCCTGGCAAGAATGATTGTCTTTAAAATGCCTAGCAATTCACATTTCATAAAGTGATTTATAAAGTGTGTCAATAAGCTAAAAGTATTAAAGAAAGTGCTGTGAGTAAAAGGTAAATACTCTGTAATGATTTTTTTGAAAGGCTCTACTTCGTACATGTTTGCTTCCAATGCAATAAATGGCAATCTAGCCACCCAAGGGTTAAAAAAGGCCTTACTGATCCACAAAGAAGCTACCAAAAATGGCAAACCTCCAAAATGGTAGTTAGGTCTCAGTTTGGGTGTGGTTTATAGCAGCCATCCTAGGGTAGAGCAGAATGTCTGCCATACTAGCCATGCTTATTATTTGAGCTTTAAGTGCACTGCTCAAGAACTTCACACTGTTGTACTTTTTACCCACTTATAAAAATTTTCTTCTGTTATTCATTGTTGCCAAGTAGTTCCCACCAACCCTCCCTCCAATTTTTTTTTCTAAAGACGAAATATGAGAATGACTGGGAAGAATAACATACAGAGAGAGGATTCTTTATCAATATCCTCATTTTCCATGACACTTCTTACAAATCACTGGTTTTTGTCATGGTGCATAAGATACATGAAGAAAATAGAGGTGAGAAAAAAAACAAATACCACCATGGTAAGCTACATGTTATGTCCCATTTTAATAGATGAACCTGGTATGCGGGGAAAACTGCAAGAGAAGCAATATATAACATGTAAACATAAATTCAGCTGTACAAAGTATATAGTTGCAAATGTTAAAAATAAATAGTTAAAATATTCTTTCCAAAAATATGTTTTATATATATTCTCACTTAAAATTAAGAGAAAATTTAGTTGGATTATCACAAACATATCTCATTAGGCTTTTTACAGTATTCCCTGTCGACCACTTGACTAATTCTTTTTTTTTCCCCCATTAAATTTATTGGTACATTTTAGGTATAAAATACAGTTACATACATCATTGGGATCTTGTACCATTACAAGAGTATCTTGGTTCTTATTTGTTTCTCCTTCCCCTGCCCTCCCTTCACCCCCTTCACCCTTCCCTGTTTGCAAAGACTTTGCTTCCATTTTATTCCTTTTCTCATATTTTTTCTTTTCCCTTCTTTCCTTTCCTCTACCCCTCCTACTTCCCCTGCTCCTTTAGACCTTTACTTCCTGTTACACAATATCAATTATACATTTTTTAAATTACAATATCAAGATCTAGGAGACATTACCACAGATTTTACAGAATTTAAAAGGATATAGAAAGCATATTACAAAAATCTTTTTTGAAATAAATTTGGCAACTTTTAAGAAGTACCTTGGAAGACAAATTAATGAAACTAACTCTGGAGGAAATATAAAATTTGAATAGCACCTATTAAAGAAAGTATATTCCTAGCTTGAAAATCTACCTGTATGACAACAGACTCCTATACATTTTAAGTGATAAATTATATCAAACATTTAAAGCAGAAAAAAAAAGGAACACTTCTCCCCTCATTTTAGGAACTCAACATTGTGCTAATACTAAAATTGGACAAAGATAATAGAAAATAGTATGAACATAGATAGAAATTTGTTAAACAAAACACACTATTAGAAGTCAGATCTGGCAGTATGTAGAAAGTGGTTTTATTATAGGGATGGCAGTGTTGGTTCAGCATTGGAAGCTTCACCCCCAAAAGTCATCATTTTAACAGAGGAAAGGAAAAAGCCATATGATCCTGTCACTAGTTGGAGAAAAAGTATTGGACTAAATTCTACAGCTGTTCATGGTAAAAGTTATCAGGAGACTAGAAGTAGAACAGAACCTTCTCAACAGATTAAAGACATGTACTCCATACTTCCACCGAGAATGCCTTATATGAATGGAGAAGATACAATGCTTTCTCCCTAAGGTGGAGAACAAGGGCAGATATGCCTACTCTTCATCTGTCCATTAAACTTTGAAACATAGATCTAAACCAAAATAGTCTGGTAATAAAATGACACAATTAGGATAGGATTGGCAAGGTAGAAGCAAAATCTTTATATGTAGATGAAATGATCATCTACAGAGAAAATACTAAGAAATCTCTAGGAGCCCCTAGAACTTGTACTTGAATTTAGCAGGATTAGAAAACACAAGGTATATATAAAAATTGAGGTCTGTTTGTATTTGCTATAAATGAAGACTTGGATATTGAAATTTAAAAGTTATGTAGGAGTACAAAGGACCTAGAAAAGTAAAAAGAAAAAGAAAAAAAAAACAGTGTTGGAAGACTAAGTTTAGTACCTAATTTTAAGACTTCCTCTAAAGCTACAGTAACCAAGGCAGTGTTGATGTAAGGAAAGACATATAGATCATTGGAATAAAACAGAATCTAGAAATAGAACCACACATATACGGTCTACTGAGTTTTGAAAGATTATTTAACCTTAACATTTTATAGAATATAAATTCAATTCAAGAGCCAAGGAAAAGATAGTGTTTTCAGCAAATGGCACTAGAACACCTGGTATCTGTATATAAAAAATTAACCTCAACCCTTTATTTTCATACATAAAAATAACTTGAAAGGATCTATAAACCTAAATATGAAAGCCTAAAAGTATAAAACTTTAAGAAATTATAAGGGAAAATGTTTATGAATTTAGGGTAGGCAAGAACTTCCTAGGATACAAAAAACATGATGTATAAAAGAAAAAAATTGATAAATGAGATTCCATCAAAATTTAAACTTTAAATGATATCATTAAAATGAAAAGTAGTCCTTAAACAGACCATATTTACAATGCATATAACCTATGACCAGAATATATAAAGAACTCTTACGGCTCATTAATAGACAACCCAATTAAAAAGTAGACACAAGATGATAAATAGCCAGTACAGCACAAGGAAAGGTGTGCAACACTAGAATCAGAAAAATACTAATCAGTACAATAACAAGATTGAATTTATACACTCATTAGGGAGCTGAAGTTAAAAGTTTTAAAAGCCTTGTCATGACTTTTTCTTTTTATTTAATTTTCCCCCTTTGTGTTTAATTTGCCATGCCCAACGGATTCATTCTGCTGGGCTTCCTGGGGTTGTGATCCTCATTGTCTTTTCCTAGGCTATTTTCTAACATTTTTTGGAGTGTTCATTTGGTATTCATGAAGTTCCTAAGGTTCTCTTTATCATGAAAGTATCTTATTTCTCCATCAATTTTGAAAGATAGTTTTGCAGGGTACATCAATCTGGGTTGGAGGCTGTTTTCTTTTAGGGCTTGAAATGCGTGACTCCAAGTTCTTCTTGCCTTGAGGGTTTACATTGAGAAGTCTGTTGTGATTCTGATGGGCTTTCCTTTGTATGTGATTTGTTTCTTTTCACTCACTGCTTGTAGAATTTTGTTCTTCTGTTGGGTTTCTGGAATCCTATTATATGCCTATGTGTAGATTTTTTTTGATCAAGGCTATTTGGAGTCCTATATGCCTTACTTATCTGTATGTCAAGTTCTTTTCCCCTCCTTGGGAAGTTTTCTGCCATCACTTCTGTGAACAGTTTTTTTATGTCATCTGCACTCTCTCCTGTTTCTTCATTGACTCCAATCAGTCTTATGTTATTCTTCTTTGCATTGTCTAGCAGCTGCTGGATTGATTTCTCATGTTCCCTTACAATTTTAAAGCAATTTTTCTTTTCCTGGTCACTAATTGCAATCTTATCTTCTATATCTGAAATTCTGTCCTCACATTGGTTCATTCTGCTGCATAGACTTTCAATGGAGTTTTTAATCTCCTGGAAATCTGTTTGCATCTGTTTTATGGATTTCATTTGCTTCCTGTGTTGGGATTCCATCATGTTCCTCAGATCCTCTATTTTTTTATCTGTGTCCTCTCTAGATTTATTAGCCATATCTTGCACTATGGGCATAATCTCTGGTCTTATGTGAGAAATTATTTCTGTTTTCATTTTTTCCAGATCCTCTTTTGGTGCCATTTCAGGGAGTCCAGGTGGTTGAGTATCAGATTGTTCCATCTCGTTTCCCTTTGGGGTCGCTGTAGGTGGTCTGGAAGTCTGTTTTTGAGGCTTATTTACATGTCTTCTCATTTCCATGGGTTGGGGGTGGGGGTGTTGCTGGCACCCATGCGGCTCACCTCTGCTGCCTTAGGAGCAGTGGATGACGGCAGGGAAGCCTCCTCCTGGGCACTGGGATTGGCTCACCTCCTCTGCCCTAGGAGCCATGGAGTGGCAGCGGCAGAGCCTCCTCCTGGGTGCTCGGATTGGCTCCACACTGATGTTCTTTCTCACCTGGACTCCTGTGATCATCCCACTTGACTAATTCTTAACATTAGATACCTCTATTATGTAGTATTTAAAAATCTTTTTCCAGAGACCTCATTTAGCCCAGAAACATAATACAAATTAATTTTCAGAAGAATGTTTAATAAAGCAGCCATGTTAGTGCATGCCCGTAACTCTGGGAGGCTGAGACAGGATGATCACAGCCACATAGAGACTTAGCGAGATTCTGTCTCTAAATAAAGAAAGGACTGGTTTTGTACCTCAGTGTTAAGGCCCTGAGTTCAATCCCTAGTACCAAAATATAAATAAAGGTAACAATATGTTTCATAAATATTGTGATATATAATAAAAGAAGATATTTATAGAAAATAAATTCATTTTTATTTAATTGGATTCCACGGGTTTTTGATAATATAGTAGTAGTTTGTCACTTAATATTTTATAATTTTTCAGCCTTGTCCCAACTTCTAATTGAGTCTGAATTTGATTCTTTTGTTTACCATAGAATCTAGGAAAACATTTAAAAGTACTTATTTGCTCCAATGGGAAGTGGTACAATAATATTAAATTTTCTCTAATGTGGCATGCGTGCATGCGTGTGTGTGTGTGTGTGTGTGTGTCTGTCTAGACAAGGACCAAACTGACTAAAATGAAAAACTCAGTTGATCAGTTGTGAACAGCTCATTTGTAGCTGAAAATGAGGAGCTTGGAAACACTGGTGCTACCCTCACATGCCGTAAAGCCATCTCCAGGCAAATGAAGCCATTGATTGAAAGGTCCATTTGGGGGTCTTAACGTAATTCAGCCTGTTTATTTGGGGTGGGCCAGTAACATTTCACATGTATATGGATTTTTGTTGGTCTCAATAGGAAATTGGCAGTGAAGATTGGCTGATTGTCTTAATCTCAGTTTCCTCTGTATAATCTTGGGAGTTACAGTTTCATCCAGCTACAGACTTCTAGAAATTCTACTATTCTTTGATTCATCCATTTAAAGCATATTCATAATCTCTACTTAGTAGTTCTCAGTATTGTTTTGAGCAGTTTAATCCTGTTGTTTGTGTGTCCGCTAATTCTCACTCAAGGTCTGATAGTTTTTTATGCATCATATAATTTTAGATTCTAAAGTCATCATCAAGTAATTATCTTTGGCAGTTTTACATGGCCTTCATTAAAATCATGTCCTATGAGAAAGTTTTAGTTATGCTTTCCACAAAGCACTACAGTTGTCACTGACACAGAGCCACTTTTCATATTTCGTTGGTTGGATAACAGTATCTTGTATCATGTAGTAATGTAGTATCAACCCCCCCCCAACCTGTGTGAGGTTAAACTACCAGATAAAAGAATGTTTTTTCTCCCTCTATTAGTAAGTAGATTTCTTTTCTAGATCATCCTTTAAGTTTAGCCCCTTAAGAATCTAAGTGTTATGAGAGAGTATTTCCTTTTCTGCTTCTTGTCTAATTTTGATTTTAAAGCCGCTCTTCTCCCTACATGGACATTTAAAACCAAGTACTAAATATTACTGAGAGAGACAAACTCCTTAGAGTATCTGATTCATTAACTCATATGCTTTCCTTTTATGGCAAGTAAAATTTCAGTCTTCCATAGTCCTCCCTGGTTGATCTCTTCCTAACACTTCTCTGTGGAGATTTCTATTGGGTATCTCATACGTAAACTTTTGAGGATATTTGTGGTTTATATACCTTAGGTATACAGGAGCTCATTTTAGTAGGATATTTAACCCTTGCTTAGGGACACTTCTCACTTAATCCCAATTCTAGATTTCACTGTTGTATTATTATTACCAGTAATACCTGTGCCACATCAAGACATTGCTAATTTACCTCTGAGATTCTTAATACCATGATAGAAAAAAATTATAAATTATCAAAATGTTTTATCTTTAATACCAAACACGAAATGTAAAATACTTAATGTTACCTCAGGCTTCAACCCAGTCATCCTAATTCCCATGTTTCTAATCTCTTTCTAGGATGTGTGCTGTGTTTGGGGGAATCTATTGTCTTCGCCATTCTGTACAGTGCCTTGTAGTGGAGAAAGAATCCAGAAAGTAAGGATGATATAAGTAACGTTCCTGTATCTATGCCCCTAAATACAGGTGAAAAATCCTAAAGTTGATTTTAAAAGAATGATTCTTGAAAAATCCTTGGTATTAATAACATATCAACTTTGATTAAAAGTAATTTGTGTTTAGGTCCTCCAGAACAAAGAAAGTGAGTTCAGAATATAGAAACTGAATTAATTTTCCTGCAGTATGACTATACAATAGAGTTCCTGATCATCCGAGCTTGGAAAACAAATCATTTCAGCTGCCCGGGGTGCATGATGAGTGATGTTAGTTTTCCTTTTGTCCTTACCTCCTCTAATTGATTTTCATCAGATGATAACAAAGCCCTCTGTTACTGCATTTTAAAAAATGAAGCTCACCTAAAGACTCATCAAATTGATCTCTGCTGATAATGCATGTCACTCTAAGAAAAAAGACTTTAATGAGTTTTTAGGTAGATTGTTATAATAAACTATGCTGCCCTGTTGTCTGAGGATAAGTTCTTTTATACCTGTGTCCAGCCTAAGGCTGGTTTCAGATTGAAATAAGAATTTATCTTCTTTTTAAAGAAAAGCTGAATACTCTATTTACCTGTGTATTTTCAAATTTCAATTATTTTTCTAGAATGTATTATTACTAAAATATGTACTTGTCTAAATTACATTAAATAAGATACTATTCTACATTTTCTAGGTTTTACACAAACTGAACTGGGTCAGGTAGATCAAGTTTTAGGAAGTATTGAAATTGCAGTGTTTTTCTTTCATGTTATAGTATATTCTTAAGTATCTCCTTACCTATATTTCTTGTATGACTGTTTGTAGGAGTATATAATGAACAAGAATTTTGGGGGTAACAAACTATCTTAATATTTCAAACTAGAATCTTAAACAGTATAAATTTTAACCTTTTTCTATTCATTTTACAATAATTTTGTTTAGTCCAAGTGGCATAAAATAGGTATTAACTTCTCGTAGACTAGTTATAGTACAATAAATTTGTATTTTGAAGGATAACAAAAATCTCACCTCTAGAAACATATAGTACTTAATGAATATGCAGTACTTTAAGAAAAATTGACACATGATTTAAATGTCTTGTAAAGTACTTTTAGCACTGTAACAGAAAGGTACTACATATATGAAACCTGATAATCTACAGTGAAAAAATATGTACCTAAAGGCCCAGGATATTCATATCTTGGCTTCTGAAGAGTTCTGTGGAAGTTCTTGAAGGAGTAGTGCTCTTTATTGCACCCAGAGTTGTTTTTCCTTATGCATTCATTTTGAATCAATAAAATGTCACCATGTCAGAAAGCTCGTTTGATGCTTATTTGCTTAAATCATCTTATCCTTTTGGGGCCCCATTCCAGTCCCACATTTTATTCTCAATGATGAGGACTTTGCATAGCTCTGTTACTTTTTTAAAAATGGGTGTTTTAATACAATAATACCATTAGTTAAACTAAAGGCTACATTTGCCTTACCGTTGACAGAGTTTTTATGATATATTCTGCACAAAGAAGCTCTTCTTTACTATTTGTGCAGATTTCAGTTGCACCAGGTAGCTGAAGGCTAAAGATTTAGAGACCAAAAGAACTGTCACATTGGTAGTTTTCAAACTTTAATGTGCCTAAGAATTACCACATACGCTTGTAGAAAAGACAAATTTCTATGACATCCCCTTAGAGAGTAGAATTGTATAATATATAGAGAGAACAGCCAGGAAATTTAGTTTTAAGGAACACCACAAGTGAAATCTAATGTAGGTACTTCTTAAAAGACACTGTGAAGCACTGGTATATAAGGTGAATTTAGCCAAGAGTACTATCCGATACACTGGGTGCTGTAGGGCCTAATTTATTCCAGTGCTTTATCAAGATGAACCTGCAAGATACACTGGCAATCAAATGTAAATTCTATATAGCAGGCAAACTGCTTCTAATGTGACATCCTTTATGTCTTCATAGAAAGACCTGAAACATAATATTTGCCATATAATAACACTTAACACGTATACTAAGGTCTGTTAGCCCTGAAATGAAAGAAGACAGAATTTTGCCACTACCGTAAATGACAGTGGGAAAGTCCTTTTCTCTGAAATAATTACTTTAATTGCAACATGAAATAGACAGACTGAGGTAATCGTGGAGTTCCAGATCTACCATGTTATAGTTTATTTACAGTTCATAGAAAGTACTTAGCTTTTATTTAATATTTAGAAATAAATAATCTTGAAATGTTTTATATGCCTAAATGTAAACTATTCTCACATATTAGATAACCTTTGCCAGGCATGGTGAAGCATGCCTATAATCCCAGCACTCAGGAGGCTGAGGCAGGAGATTTGCTGCAAGTTCAAGGCCAGTCTAGGCTACATAGTGCATTCAAGGCTATTTTGAACTACATAATGAGACCCTGTCTCAAGAAAAAAATTAGATAATCTTCATTCCCAGTGATAAAAGGCAAAATTGAACAATCTGTCTATTTTTATGAATAAAAACAAAATAGCACAAAATCTACTTTGTGTTACTTATGAGCAGAACCTCATTTTACCAATGAATATCATTTTCTTGTCTATCTTGGTTTTTAAAGATACAAACGTATTGCATATTGCATGCGATTCTTATACTGGAAAATTTATTCTAAGTTGTAACTTAATTTCTGTAATAATAGGACAGTTTTGTTTTTTGTGGTTTTTTTTTTGGTACTGGGGATCGAACTCGGGTCCTTGCACTTGCGCAGCAGGCGGTGAAACCGCTGAGCTAAATCCCCGGCCCTAAGACGGTTTTTAAAACTTGACTTACATTTATTATAATCCTGATTTCTGCTGTACTCTCACTATCTGAATTGCTTTAGTGATTTTTAAAGTTTTTTCTTATGAAGCAAGCATTACTTCAAATTGTTAGTTTATACCTTCCGTAATAACTACCAGATTTATATTAATTTTTCTCCTTTTTAAAAATCTATGCTAAGCTGGGCGTGGTGTACATGCCTGTAATCCCAGCACTGGAGAGGCAGAGGCAAGAGGATTGCCCCAAGTTCAAGGCTAGCCTGTGCTACATAGTGAGTTCAGGACCAGCCTGAATTACAAAGCGAGACCCTGTCTCAACCCTACTCCTGCCCCCGCCGAAATCTATTCTACCAAGTGAAATAATCTCTAAAGCTACTAGCATTGATTCAGATTGGTTCAGGCTAATGTGTTTTTCCCCAAGCTATTTTGTCATTCAACATCAAATATTTGATACAGATAACAGTAATACAGATTTTTCTTAAGACTTAAATATAAAGTGAAAGATACTTTTTTGAGGAAAAAACCTTGACCTTATAGTTGATTATATCTACCACACACTTCTTGTTAAGAAGGATAATGTAATTTAGAAAAGTATTTTACTTAGTATAATATTAAGTAAGGCATCTGCAAAGATTTACATTTGTCCCCTTATGGTTTTACTTTGCTTCTCTTTCCCTATATTTCTTTGTAGAACACTTGACATCCCTTCCTCCCTTTAGTTAGGAGCTCCTCATGCTTCAGGTCAGAGTTCCAAGTTTATTTCCTGATCCCACAGATTAGAACAGAACCCTCTTTTAGAACCTAAGTCAGATCCCCTTGTATACTTACTGATGAGCTCTCTATAAGTAAAGGAAGGACCTTAGTATTGCATCTCAAGAATCAAGGCAGGTTCCTAGCACCATTATACTCAATAACTTTGACTGAAATGAACAAATGAAAATTAAAAGCATATTTTAGCCATTTTTGTGCTTTCTTTTTCACTTTACGCTTAGAAAAACTGGTAGGAGCATAAATGACTATAGCATTGAGTTTATCGTGTTGATTACACGTCAAAATACTATACAGACTTGGAGAGAATAAATGAGACATTGAAGAGGCACATGAAATAAATTATATGAAATGCGTAAACCAATGTACACTTGTTTTCTACTCGATTGTATTTTTAATTTTGATTTATTTTTCCTGAGACCCACACTGCCTGTATTCTCTTCACTAGGTCATGCTTTGGCACTGCTTTCTTAATTTGAGAGGATGTAGTTATATATCAGTGGTTCTTTTCTAAATTCTAATATTATACCTCTGTTGACTTTTTCTGGAATTACTGAATGCTATTCTTGAAGAGCTTCCTTTTCCTTTACAGCTATGCTGACTAGATAAATCTGTAAATTAAATTTGGCTGTTTAGCTAAGGTAGATATGACCTTAGACCAAATATATCTATAACCAGTTGTCCTTATCTAATTAATTCAGCTAGTGTTCCATGTGGACTTCAGCTCTTTCACTTACTAGATATCTTGCTATGCCACTTTTTTGGAGGCATGAGAATAGTTCCATAATCCATCCATTTATCCACAGAACTATTAGTTATTCTCTGTGTTCCAGGCACTGGAGATATAATAGAAAACAAGGCAACCAGGGTATTTTGCTCACGGGGCTTACGGTCTACAAGGGTACATTACAAAATAAATACATGAACAAGATAATGGTACACTGAGATCTGTACAGTCTGTAGATCCAGTTCTCCTTCCCTATGTAAAGACCCTCAGTGAGTTTATATGACCTCAGAGTAAAGTGTAAGACTTTACATGTTGTGTTAGATAAGATCTGCTCCTGCCTGCCTCTCTAGATGCTTCCCTCCTTGTTTCCCATTTTATTGTCAGATTATACTTCCATAGGTCGGATTTGCCATCCCTGGAACGAATTTTTGGTATGCACAAGAAGGACAGGTTCATTTTTGATAAGGATTCAGAGGTTTCATTCCATGGTCTACTGGCTCCAGGGAACAAATATTAGGACAGAAGAGTGTGTTGGAGCAATGCTGCTTAGTTGATGTCTGTTAGAAAGGAAAACAGCACCTGAGAGGAAGGGGCCAGGGGCCCCAAGGTCATGCCTCCATGACCTGCTCAGACACAGCCAGAAGTGTGCTTCACTAATCCCCTTGGCAGCTCCCAAGCCTTTCAAATTAACAGTGAAGCTTAACCATCACATTCAGCCATTTGTCAACTTGACATCCAAACAAATCTCCTTAAACGATACTTAATCTCCAAATAAAGACAAAAACAAGTTCATAATTCCACGTAACATGATAAAGCTACCCTGTGTACAAGCAAAAAACACAATCTCTTCTCCAAAGTCTCAACCATTACAACAGTGCTAAAAAGTTAGTCTTCTCTGAAACTCAAGGTAAACTCTTAGCTGTGAACCTCTGTACAATTCAAAATGCAAGTTATTTAATCCCATTATATAATGGTACAGTGTAAACATTTCCAGTCCAAAAGGGAAGAATAGGAGGATAGAAAAGAATAGAAACAAATCAAGATTAAAAAAAACCCAGGGCCAGGGCTTTAGCTCAGTGGTGCTGCCACCTCCCTCGCAAGCACAAGGTCCTGAGTTCAATCCTGGTACCAAACATAAATAAATAAATAAAACATAAACCCCCAGCAGGTTGCATATTAAATCCTGTAGCTCCATGTCCAGCATCTGGTAGTGAAATGTAAGTTCTAAAGGACTTGGGCAGCCCTGCCTCCATGGCCTTGCTGGTTGTAGCCCATATGACTTCTCTCTTGGACTGACTCCCCTCACTGCCTATGGCTTTTCTTAAAAGATGTTCCACATTTCTGGCATCTCTTACTTGGTAGGGTCTCCATTCCACCTTTGGCTTCATTCCCACAGCTTCATGTACTTACCTCTCAGAGGTACACTGTCTGGTCTCCCAGACCTTCCTCTGAAATCTGGGTGAGAACCTCCATGACCCCGAAACTTGTGTTCTGCAGACCTAAAAAAAATAACATCACTTGAACAGTGTCAAGGTTTGCTGCCCACTCGAGTAGCAGCCAGCCTTTTGAACCACAGCTTCCAAGGCTTCTGAATATCTCTGTGGCTAAGGATATATAGGGAATGGGAAAGGAGACATTACCAGAACCCCTACAGTGAGTCCTGGTCTCCTGTAAGCCACTACAACACAAAGCAAATTGAAGAATAGACAGGAAATGAGACTTAGAGAAGAAGCTGAGCTTGCTACTATGTATTGGGTTGATAGGGAATATCAGATGACCCAGAGGATGGCAGTAATCCTAAATTGATTATAATCAGAGGAAGTATCAGATGACCCACAAGGTGGTGGTAATCCTATGACCATGAGGATCTTATAATGATGAGATTCTTAGGTCAATGCGAAGCTTAAGTTGATTAGGACTGTGAGATGAGCAAAACATTCTTACAACAGTAGGTGGGATGAGTTAAGGAATAAAGAATTTGTCTCTCCCCAGGTGAAGCCTTTCTATTCAGTTCTCAAAGACCGAGGATGTCTTCAACTGATGTAAGCTTGCCCTTGAGGATAGCCCTAATCATAATTTAATTGTGAAATGATTTTTGCCCCAAAATTATGTAGAATGGCTCCCAACAAGCATAGTGAAATGAATCTTAAGGAACCAATCCCCTAAGTGACCCTTACTGAACAGGGAGAATAGGGACTCACTTCTCAAAGGAAAGGTTGAAGCTTAGCACACCTATAATCCTCACCCTCTAAGAATCTGAAGCAGGGGGATAGGAAGTTTAGAGCCTTGCCTGGGCAACTTAGTGAGACCCTGTCTCAAAATAAAATGTTGGAGGGGGGTGGCACAGTGCAAAGTTCTGTGTTCAGTTCTCATTAAAAAAAAAAAAAACCAAAAGGTTTACATATTGGCACCCTTGAGCTTGCAGTGGATGGGGCCTTGCTGATTCCTCAGATGCCCTCAAGGCATCTTGTCCCCGTTCAAGTATTTGATTTCTTTTTAATGAACTAATCTCAACTACACTTCCTTTGGCCACAATTTTACATGTGCTTCCCTTTGGGACAAAATTTAAGTTTTTCAAATCATGCTGCTCTTCTATTTGTTACTGATTCTTACTATAAATTTGGCTAAAAGCAGCCACCATCATTCATTTCACAGCCTGAATGTTATAGATTTCTTCTGTGAAATGAGTTAGTCTAGTGCTCTTAACCTCTTCTTCCTGCAAGATCTCAGGGCATGAGCAAAATGTACACAAATTTTTTTCCCCAGAATATAATACATATGGCCCCTAGACTAATGACTGATAGAGTTCTTCTTTTTCAACTGAAACTCCCTGCCCTTGGCTTTTACTGTCAGCATTTCTATCAGCATTCCAGTCTTCTGAGCTCTAACCAGAATTATACCCCTGCTCTGCTTCCCAGCAGCCATGGACTAAGCAGCTTCACTCCATCACACACTTCTGCTATAATATTTCTGCCTTAGGCACAACTGACAGTGGGCTGAAACCATGACTCAAATAAACCTTTCCTCCTTTGAGTTGTGTGTCCCAGTGATGGGAAAGCTGACCAATACAGAAAATTGGTATCAGAAGTGGGGCCATTGATGTGACTGTACCTAACCTTGTGATGCAGAAGCTATTTGAATTGTGCATCGGAGATGTTTGGAATGGCTTTGTACATACAGGCTGGAGAAACCCTAGAAATCTGTATGCAGAGCAGGGGAGGAGCACCAGTGAGGAAGTGGCCAGGGACAAGATATAGTACCCAAAGTCATGCCTCCATAATCTACCCAGACACACCCAGAAGTGTACTTTACTAATTCCCCCCTGTAGCTCCCAAACCAATCAAGATGACAGTTATGATTAACCATCATTATATTGAGTGGGTCATGGATCGATGTACCTGCCCTTCTCTTACTTTACTCTATGTTCTTGTAAATACTGTTCTTCTACCCAAAATGTTGTTGTCTTTATTTACGCAGCTAACATATAATGTCCTTTAGAATCATTGAATGTATCACTTCCTTCAAAGAGCATTCTGTGATATTCTGCCCCTCAATTTTTTTTTATTAATTTTATTGGTACAATTTAGACATACATAATGATACATTCATCATGGGGAACTTGTACCTGTACATGATATATCTTGATTCCTCTTTTTTTTCCATTCCCCTCCCCTCCCTTCAACCCCTTTTCCCCTCCTTACAAAGCTTTGTTTTCATTTCATTCTTCTTTTCTCATTTTTTCCTTTTCCTTTCCTTTCCCCCTCCCCTCTCCCTAGTCCTTTCCTTTTGAACAATTTTTCCCTACTTCATAATATCTATTATACATTTTGGTCCTTATTTACACTTTCAGTTTCTCACACCAGAGAGACAATGTGATATTTACACATGTGTGTCTGATTTATTTAAGAGTATAGCCTCAAAGTCTCTAGGTGCACCCATTTAGCTATAAATGTCTCAAGTTTATCCTTCTTTGTGGCTGAATACTATTCCATTGTATTCAAAACCACATCTTTTTTTATCCACTCATCAGTTGATGGGTATTTGGGTTGTTTCCAAGATTTTAGCAAAGGAAATCACCAACAGTGAAAAGACAACCCACAGAATGGGAAAAATTTTTAACCAATTGTTCCTCAGACAAAAGACTAATATCTAGAACATATAAAGAATTGAAAAAAATCAGAACTCCCTCCCCCAAATTTAAAGACCCAATCAAAAAATGGGCATCAGAATTGAACACACACTTCTCAGATGAAGAAGTACAAATGGCAAATACATGAAAAAAATATTCAACATCACTGGTCATTCAAGAAATACAAATTAAAATAATGCTGAAAAAAAATTAAAAAAAAAATAATGCTGAGATTCCATCTCAGTCCAGAAAGACTGGCTGTTATCAAGAAATGAACCAACAACAAATGCTGGCGGGGCTGAGGGGAGAAAGTAAACCTTCTCTCTTGGTGGGCATGTAGACTGATGCAATCACTGTGGAAATTCCTCAAAAAACTAGGATTAGAGGTTCCATTGGACCCAGGTATTCCCCTGCTGGGTATCTTCCCAAAAGAATTAAAAGCATCATACCACAGTGATATATGTGCACTTATGTTTATAGCAGCACAGTTTGTAATAGCTTAATCTTGGAAACTACTCCTTCATTCTAAATTGAGTTAGATACCTCTTCTTAGCACTCTGTAATGCCCTGTCCTTATTGCTTGTTATTGCGAATATCTTAAAATTGCCTGTGTAAGAAGCTTTATTATATTGAGAACTCCTTTAGGGAAAGACATTTTTTTTCCTTGCCTCTTAGAATGGTGCTTGGCATGTGGCTGTTACACCATGCATTTATGTAGAACAAATGAATTACCAACTTCTTAGCAGTCTATTGTCTTATTAAACAAGAGTCTATGGTGGTGTTAGTGGAGATGTAGAGAAGGAACTAATTGTAAGAAATATTTGTAAGGTGGAATCAACATTGAGGAACCATTCCCTAAGATGATTGTAAACTACATGAACTACAAACATGTACAAATAAAAAAAAAATTTTTAAACATAGAATAGCAAGTTAGATGGGGAAAGAGTTTGAGATGGGGAAACTTTACTGGTTGTGCCATTATCTGATGGAAGGATTCCAAGGGAGCAACCATGATAAACACAGATTGGGGCATCCTACTTTTTTTTAAGGATGCAGTTAGTAATACTGTATTGTTTACTTGAAATTTGATAAGAGCAGGTTTTAAGTATCTTTACCTCCTCCCTTACACGCAAATGGTAATTATATATGATGATTGGATATATTAATTTATTCATGGTAATCATTTATCCATGTGTATCTGTGTCAGATCATCACAATGTTCTCCTTGAATATATACAATTCTTATTAACTAGACAATTTCTTAAATGTATAGGTGGAGTCTGTCAAGAAAATAATTCAAATATGTATACAGAGCTTGTTGAGAGGTCAGAACAGAGAAAAGCATAGATTTGGAATTATCTACCTGTTAATGGTTTTAAACTATTGGAGGAGATTTTCACCCAAGAAAAAAATGCATGTGTAGCATTTTGAGATAGCTTCATGAATGAGGTGATATTTGAATAATGTGTTTGAGGAAGTTCAAAAGAGTATAGTGAACAGGAAGAATTATTTTGTTTTTTTCAATCATTATGAATCTTCTAGTTTCCTTAATTAATACTTTGCCTTTTGTATGTGATTTTTGCCTTCCTTACTATATAATTAGTTGTCACATTCTAACAATTGTAAGGATTGAATATCTGTTAAAATGTTACTCTCTTCTGGGCCAACTTCAAGATACTGAGTTTTGTCTTGCTGAGTGTTTTCTTTCTTATTGGTATTTTTATATTTATGCCCTAATATCAATGAATTACTGTTGAATTACTGAATGACTGTTGTGATTTGTTGCTTTAGAAAACTTAACCCTTGAAATGTTATGTCTGGCTTCAGTGATTCTTATCATCAACTTGGTCATTGTGTCCCTGTAACAGGAAACTGTTCTCATGTTCCTCCTCACTTTACTATTTATGAGGCTCAGCAAGGCTCTCAACTAAATTCTAAGTGCTATTAATCTTTAATGGCTTCCTCAGGTTTATGTGGGAGTGTGGGCAGGAGGGTATTTTAATGTCTCTGGCAACTCTATTTCATTTTACTGTTTTCCTTTACTTGAATGTCATCTAAGTTTTATATTAATCTTTATAGTACAAAGTTTAAGACTAAGTCCCAAATCAACATTCCTTTCTTAATTTTTCTCCCAATTAGGCTGAGTATGACAGTAACTCAAGTATCTGAGGGGAAAACAAATCTTACCACTTGCTTAAACATGTCTTGGTTTAAACAGCTTTGCTTATCAGTGATAGTGAACCTTTTAGAGTTTTTAGTAATGGAAACAGCTCACTGTGGGATGCATGCCATAGGTTCACCACCACTGGTTTAGGTCTAGAGCTTCAGTATTTCGGAGTAAGAATGAGACTAACAGGTGAGTCATGTTATCTTCATCTATCTTCCATCTTCAGACTGAGACTGGACCTATGTGACTGTCAACTCTCTCTGTGCATAAATATATATTTTCTCTATACCAGTAGCTGTTTACTTTTCTCTACCTAGCACAACAAAAAAGCGCAACGGTAGCAGTGGCATGCTTGACAGTGATTCTTTCCTGGGATTTGGAAGCTTATCAGAATCTCCAGGGGTACTTATAATTTGAGAAAGTCCCCCAGGTGTGATTCTGATTTGCTTCCTTCTCCTCCTCCTTTGAGAATCACTGCTTCATCAGAAGCTTCATCATAAATAAGCACATTTACTATGTTGTCCTTCCATAGTTAAGCTCTTTAATTCCCATATCCCCAGACTTCCCCTTTGAATGATCCCCATCAATTCTTTCTAATTCTGTAACTTCTGAAACCAATATCTCCCTGTCACCGAAGGAGTAGCTACCACTAAATTGTCCCTATTAGTGTTTAGAAACCTACAAAGCAAGGAGGTCTCCACAAGCTTGAAAGCCAAGTTTAACTGTGTGGGTTACTTAAATGAGAACCCTTTGCAAGAGACACTTAAGTCTAGGGCTTATACTACTAGCACTCCTCTCTGTTTTATTGCAACATTTTATGATGAAAATTTTCAAACTGGTGTCAAAGGTGAATTTAAAGTGAACAACTATATACACCTATAACCCAGGCTTCACAATTAACATTTTAATATACTTGCTTAATCACATATCTACCCAAATATTCATCCCTCTATTTTTTCACACTGAACTATGTCCCCAGCCTTTTTTATTTTGAGACGGAGTCTCCCTAAGTCACTAAATTGCCCAAGCTGGCCTCAAACTCTCCATCCTCCTGCCTCAGCCTCTCAGTGTTGGGATTATAGGCATGCACCACCATGCCCATCCTTCTATCTCTTAATTTACCTTTTTATGCATTTCACAGTATATTGCAGATATCTATAAAATTCTCCCTAAATACTTCACTATGTAATTCACTCGTTCAGTGTTTTTCTAGTGTTTTTTTTTTGGTGTAAAATTTACAGTGAAATGTGCAAATCTTAATTGCTCATTAGCTGAGTTTTAACAAATGATAAATCTGTATAACCAAAATCCTTGTTGAGATATAGAACATTTTATACCCCCTTTTCTTCTGCCCACATTATTTCTTCTTGACTGTCTATAGTCTCTCAGTTGAGGGTAAGAAAGAGGCTAATCAGTACTTACAAGACAAAAGAGATCAGTGTGTAATAGTAGATCAGTAGATTTCTCTTCTCCATTGCCTGAATTACTTTGTTTTTCAAATTGTTTATGGATGTTTCAAAACAGAAGACTGAATGTGAAACTTTTTTAGTTATTAAACAATTATTTGGAAAATAAGCATAACTACTTTATATCTAGTTAAGTATTTTGTAAGACAGCTACAGTATAATGAAATGTGGGTAGGTATCACAGGGGAAAGGAAGTAGAAATGAGATATAAAAATCAATTTCATTAGTATAGCAAATGTTATATTTAAAAGGGGTAAAAATATATATTATGCATATATAACATCATTAGACATCATAGTCTTGAAAACAGTGCTATGTCATTTATTCCATAATACCAGCAAAACAATCTGCCTTTAGGAAGTACAAATTAAATTCCTATGACTATTGGGCTCAAGTGTTTATTATTTTATTTTTAAAGCATTTCTGCCTGGTAAATATCAGGTATTTTGCTTATTTAGAGCAATTGAGCATACATTAATTTACATCAATATATTTTAAATACAAGATTGAAATTGTTTGCATTTTATGCAGAGCAATATTTTTCTAGTAAAGTAATTCTGGTTCCAAAAGAAAAAGCTGTAACAAAAGTAAATTGATATTTCCATAATAAAAAGATGTGGCAAACAGTCATTTGCATATAGTTCTTGAAATATTACATACTGGCTTTGAAGTCCATTTCAAGGATGTCACCCTTAGTCCATTAGTTTGGATAATGAGCCCTGTAAAGTACATTTATAACTTGTGGCACTGCAAGGAGATAGATTCTAATTTCCATCCTTTTATCTAGATACACTGAAAGAAGGTCAATGGAGGGTTCTGTATGATTCATTGTCTCAACACATATCAGATGACAGAGACCTGATATTGTTCGTGCATTAAGTGTTTTCCTTATTTAGAAACAGCACTTGAAAGAAATCTTTCTATGATCATCCTTTGAAGTACAGTGGAAACAGTTATTAAAAGAAGCTCTATCCCTTTCTTTCCTGTTTAAAACATTATCAAATACATGACTAGACAGCTGTTCTTCAACAAAAGAGAAAGCAACATTTAACAGAAAAATGAAAAGCCTTTAGTGGCTTTTATAGGCTGTGAATGACATAACAAGATATTTAATCAACTTTTTCTCTCTCTTAAAACTGTTAAGGGGGAAAAAAAAGTATTTTCTAAAAGAAAAAGCATTTGTGTTACTAGACATAAGGAAAGTTTTTAATTACACTTATAATTATTTGCCCTAACTTTACTCTTGGTTATTAATGACAATCAAAATAAATATTAAGTTGTAGCCTCTATTCATGTTGTAGTTTTTAAAATGTCAAAACAGCAACAATAACACATATTCTGTAATCAGTATCAATTTTATGTCAGAAAATGTGGAATTGTGGGCAGTTCTTTAATCTTCACAGGTATTTGATTCAAAGTCAATAGCTGATTTTATTCATTTTCTCAATTAGTCATTATTGTGAACTTTTTTCATTGTGCTTATCTTCTTTGTAGATGTAAAGCAATCATAGATCAGTTTGGTCAGAGAATAAACTCTAAGCATTTCCTTGTGGAGGACAGTTACTTTTCTGAGAACACGTGCTCACATGTGCAATACAGGTAAGACACTCCTCCATCTGCTAGCCAAGGGAAGGTGAAATAGCACTGTGATTATATTGACATGTCTCCATGATTCTGTTCATGCAAAGGTGTGCCAAACCAAAGATACATTCAAAGCTACTACTCTTCTTTTATGGAGTCTAATTTGAGGGAGCCTTATATAATTTCTTTTTACATCAGCTGTGGTTTGTCTTTAGGTCACATATCCCTCTTCTGTGAGCCAAGAGAAGATTAAAGCAAAACTTCACTTGGTTTTTGAAGGTGTCACTTTTATCCTGAGATAAATCTTTGAAACATGCCTTCTGCTGGTTATATAACTCTAAATGAAATTTATTGATGCATTCTGAATCACTGCTTTACTCTTGTGTTTTACAGGCAAATCTCCAGGGCAGTCCTAATTACAGATAGGTCTGTACTAAAACCAGATTCAGATCAACAGGTAAATGCAGTCCTATAATTTTAAAATAAATTTGTGTATGTTAAGATGGAAAATACAGTGTTCTGCTATTCATGGGGAACTGATTGCTACTGTCAAGCTAATTAACATACTTATTTTTTTTACATAGTTACCTTTTTTGTGGTGAGAATACTTATCATCTGCTTTTATCAAATTTAAATATACAATATATTATTTACTGTAGCCTTCATGCTGTACGTTAGATCTCTATTCCATTTCACCCACTCCCTAACCCCTGACGACCAGCATTCTATTCTACTTCTATGAATTTGACTTTTTTAGTTTTTACACATAAGTAAGATTAAGTAAGATTATTTTTACACATACATAAGATTATGTAGTTTTTGTGCCTGACAATTTCACTTAACAAAATGTTCTCCTTGTTCATCTATATTGTCCTTCCCTCTTTTTTAGGGATGAATAATACTCCATGTATTATATACACATGTGGTATTTTTTAATTCATTCATTGATTATACCCTTAGGTTGTTTCCTATATTGGCTGCCAGGAACAATATTATAAGGAACATAGGTCTGCAGATATCACTTTGAGATATGGATTTCATTTCCTTTGGAGATACACCCAGAAACAACTTTGTTAGATCATACTTATTTCTGTATTTTAATTTTTTGTTGAAACTTCTTATTGTTTTCTGTAATATGGTACCATTTTACATTCCCACCAACAGTGTACAAGGGTTCCCATTTATGCATATCCTTACCAGCATTTGATAGCTCTTCTTTTTTATTATAGCCATCTCACAGGTGTGAAGTAGTATCTGAGAATCTAGTAGTTTTTAATGCAGTCTACAGAGCAATGTGTATATATCAACATGGGTGAAGTATACTAGTACTTTTTAAATACATTTTGAAAGTACATAATGCCAGTAATATAATATCTTTGGTTTCCTAAGGATTTCTCTCTAGTGGAATAAATAATTGACTCTTGTATAATAGTTTTATTCTATAAAAATTAAACTTAACCCTTGTTTTGACAATTGTTTCTGTGAAATTGAAAATGTAGTGTTATGGGAAGAAAAAGAGAATCCCCATCGAATACATTTGAAAATCTTAGAACAAAAAGCCATGTAGTAGGCAACTCTGTAGGAATCCCAGAAAGCCATTAGGCCTGCTATGATTTAATTTTAGCACACAATCCCTGTGACAGTATTTCTTCATCACGATTGTTCATTTCAGTACCTCCTTCTTAGCTCCAATTCCATAGGAGTGTCTTTATGCCTATCATTTTTTATCAGTCCAAGCATCTAAGTTCCAGGGGTTCTTTCTTTTTCAGAATATATTTTATAGCGACTAAGCTCACTCAGGTGTGACTTTCAGTTCTATATGCTGCTGCTAAAAATAGGCTCCTAGAATTCCTTAAATTAGAAGTTCCTTATTATATAAAACAAATACATGACTAGATAAAATTAATTGTCCATGTTTTTATTGCTAATAAATGAACACTGCATAAAAGGAACATCAATTGTGTCTTATACATGCAAGCATAAATGCTCCTTTCATTTAATCATGTATTAAACAAGTGCCTTTTGCCTGCCAATTAGTGTGCTAGATTCTGAGAAGATAGCCATAACCAAAATAGCATCCCTGCCCTCAAATAGCATGCAGTCTGGAAGATACAGATGCAGACAAATAGAAAGTACAGTTCAGGATGACAAGTGTGAACATGGGTGTAGTAAAGCTGTAGCAGCTATTGTATCACTTATCACACTAGCCTCTCTTTGCCCATTGACTTTGCAAATGGATCAAAGAGTAACATGGAGGCAAAAAAATGAAGAGAGCAAATAAAGACAACTTGTGGAAGAAGCTAAGCTATAAGTAGTAAGAGAAGGAGGAATGATTGATGGAGCAAAGTCTGTGCAGAGGTTGGGGAGGATGAGATTCAGAGAACAGGTAAAAGCATTACCCTTAGATGAAATGTGAATTACATTGAAACAAGAGTAAGCACGGGCTGGGGATTTAACTCAGTGGCACCGTGCCTGGCTTACAAGTGCAAGGTCCTTAGTTTGATCCCTGGTACAAAAAAAAAACAAAAAAGAGAGAGAGTTGGTTCCGCCACCTGGGCCTTGCAAGTCCAAGGTCCTGAGTTCCATCCCCGGTACCGAGAGAGAGGGAGAGGGGGAGAGGGAGAGCGAGAGGGAGAATTTATAGGTTTGAGAGTTCCCATCTCATGGGTACCATTTTTAAACTACATAATAAAGTTATCACCTGAGGATGAGGGTGTACAAATGGGTCACAGTTCAAGGAAATATATAAAATAGCCACTGCAGGACACTGAAGTTTTGACCTCTCTTCTGGTCATACTGTGGAGCAATGCTAATGGTCAGGTTTGAAGATCATGGATTTATGATGCCATTAATCTGCTCCCAGTCTTCCAGCTCTTTTATTCTCTTATATCCAACTTGTTAAGAGATCCACAAACCCCATCCCCTCTGTTTCTTCCCAGTTTATAATCTCCCTTCTGCCCCCTTCATTTTCTCTGCCCTGGATATCTTCTGAATTGCCCTTTGTCCAACACCTTCAGTCCCCATGTTTCCATATCTTGTGACTGTACTCACAGAGGGGTTTCCTGTTCCTGGGTCAGGCTATAATCTGCACCTGGATCACTGATGGCTGCTTGCAAAAAACAACATTACTACAAAGTTACAAGTGCCAACCTCATTCAGCTGCCTAAGCACCTACTACCAGTCAACTCTTCCACTGGCCTCAGTTAGCTCCTGCTCGTTTTCCATGCTGTGACTAGTCTTGGGCATCACTATTTACTCACTCTACTCCTTCCTTCCTTGTCTTCCCTGCCTCACTGGGAAGAAATAAGGCTACTCACCATGTATAATGACCCTTCATTTCCAATCCTGCCATCCATATCAGCCCAGGGCCACCTTCCTTCACAAGTGCCCTTGATACATGAATACATACACGCATGCATACATGCCACACTCTATTGCCTTTTCTCTGTCATACTTTCAGACTCTTACCTGTATCTTCTCTTCCATGTGTGTCACACACACACACATACACACACACACAAACACACACACACTAGCAGCCTTCATTTCAAAAATAAAAAAACATTTATTCCCTTGGCTCTGCCCCTACCTCTAACTTGTCCTCTCCCCTTAGTGAACATTTTCAAGACACTATCTGTACTTGCTGCCTCCAGTTGCTTACCTCCCATTCATTTCTAAACAACACCAACCTGACTATTACCCTTACATTTCCATCACAATTTCTCTTGCTAAGTTCATTAATAATACCATAACAGTCAGGGTCAGGGGACATGTTTTTGCTCTTATCTACTAGGACTTTTCTCGTGTATTTGACAAATGTTATTATTCCCTTTCTCTTAAAGCTGTACTCCTTGGCCTTCATGACATTGTACTTTCCTGGTTCTTCTTATGACTGACTATCTATCCTCTTTTGGCTTCCTTTCTGGACTCTTCTTTCTCTACCCCTGTCCTTAAATATTGTGGCTCCTCAGGATTCCCCTTTTATCCCACAGTATTATTTTGCTCTCTGCACATTCACTAGATGACTCTATGAATTCTCATTGTTTGAACTATGCATAAATGGTGGTGCAGGCACTTATACATATATTACAGGAATGTTTGGCCCATGTACCAAACTTTCTGCATGGCCTCTGTCAAGTGGCACACACTTAATGAGTTCACCATCTTCCCTCTCAAAACTGCTTCTCATCTAATGCTTCCTTCCTCCCAGAACAGTGCTGATATCCTTCCAACAACAATAACTTTCCCCCCCTCTGACATCTCAGCAGCCTTGAGTTCCTGTCAATGTAACTTTCTGAAAGTTGGTTTGAGAAACTTTTCTTTCCTATCAATCTTATTGTCACTGTTCCCATTATAGACCTCGTCACCTCTGCCTTTTAACTGGTCATCCTGCCTCTCATCTTGTCTCTTTCAAATCCATCCTCCACAGAGCTATCACAGTCTCTATCTTTCTGTCTGATGGGAAAAAAAAGGCTTAGAGAAAAGAAAGAATAAGTGGAAGTTAAGGTAAATTTTATGGCAATGGTAATAGAGGGTGGAGGGAATCCTTTTATTAACTGAGACTTGAGACTGTTAATTTCTCAGAGTTTAGGTGACAGAGGTACTCTGGTAGGAGGTTACTGATTATATCTTAATAAAAAACATGATAGTTGCAGGAACAAGAAGAAGTCTTATATATTCATAAAGTCCTTGAAATACTTTTCCTTATGATCATAATTTTAGTCAGTGTCTTAGTTGCTTCTTTCTCTTTAATGCTAAAGTACATTTTCTGTCATAAGTATCATCAAAGGGAGTTAAGAGGAACATGAAGAACTCAGTCTTTGAGATATCTTGAGCCCAAAATTACACATCAAGTAGGATAGCCATGATTATCAAATAATTTCTAATTTTAGAATTTTTGTAGATGTTTCCTCTGTGGTCTATCAATACTACATTCCCAGTCAAAATTAAGTATAGCACTTGTAAGGAAAAGTGCCATTTGGTCTTTCTCTTTGGGCAGCATTCCCTCCGTGAGAGAATATAATTTCCCCAGATTGCAGATTAGATTGAGGATTAGTATTGAAACCTTAGCTCTACAGAGAAACATTGATCTGATGGTCATTTAAAGTCTTTCACATATAAAGCCATATAACAAAACAGTAGTGGCTGGGAAAGCATACCACATATCAATAAATAGTATTTTGTAGTAATTTTACATTTCACTTTTGATTCTGAATTTCTAGTTTGATAGAGTCCTTCATTAAATTTGAAAACATTCATTTTGAAATGTTTTGGTATGTATTTACTTTGCACATTTTAACATGTGGGTGACTCGTGACATGTTTAATTTTTAGTGCTTTGTTACTGCTATTTTTTAACCCTTATGTATAAGCAAAAGTGAATTCATATTATCTGATTTTTAAACTATTTTTAAACATCTATTTCAGAATTAATAAATTATAATCGCATCCTTTGAAAATAGTTGAATTTAATAAATATTGAAGATTTCATATATTTTATGTCAGTGAGAATTATAAACACAATATATCTGATATGAAAATGTAAAAAATGTAGACTTTGAATATGAAGGCACATATATGCATATTATATATTTCAAAATTAAATTCCTACAAGCTAAATTTTTTTCAAAAACCAGGGATATTTGGAAGTTTAAAAGTTAGCATCCTAGGGCCGGGGATTTAGCTCAGTGGTTCCAGCGCCTGCCTCTCAAGCGCAAGGTCCCGAGTTCGATCCCCAGTACCAAAAAAAAAGACAACAATAAAAGTTAGCATCCTAATGGTAGAAGAATGAAAATGAAGTCTAACAATTTTATCTAATTTTTTTTCTGGTTTTTAGATTTCCATTTTGACAGTACCATTAGAGGAGCCAAAAACTTTTGTAGTTCGGGTCATTGAGTTATGTTCTTCAACAATGACATGCATGAAAGGCACCTGTAAGTATAGTAGAGTTGCATTATTTGTCATTTTTGTTTAGGGAGTAAGGGACATAGCTATTGTAGTTGCACGGTTGTGTTTATAGAGATTTTCTCTTTTATGATTCATAGTACTTGTTCATGTAGTGTATGACCATACAATAAGTTATTTCATATCTTCCTGTTGCCTCAAAACATTTCTATACAGGTTATATCTTCACAGGCATACTTTTCTAGTTTTCAAATGAAATCACTTCTATATAACTTTATAATTCTGTAGTTTTTCTTAAGTTTATTAGAAACTTACTTTCACAAAATTTATTTTAACTTCAGTTTCTTCTTTATCCCTTACTCTTTTAAGGATACTATAATAAAATATAGATAATTTATAAGCAACAGTAATTTATTTTATACAGTTCTAAAGATGAGGAAGTCCAGGATCATGGTATCAGTAGATTCTGTCTGTTGAGGAGCCCATTCCTTGTAGGTGGTACCATCTATGTGTCCTTAAATGGTGGAAGGAAAGAACATGGTCCTTTGGACCCCCATTTTTAAAAATTTTATTCACTTATTTGTGATTATATAAATTTATTTTCTGGTATATAAAAACAAAAATTATATATATTAATGGGTTAATGTGATATTTTGATGTATGTATATGTTATATAATGTTTATATCAGGTTAAACATACCTAACTCCTCATTTATTATTTCTTTATAGTGAAAACTTTCAAAATCCTTTCTTCTAGCTTCTTCAAATATATAGTACATTATTCTTATCTGTTTTCACCTTGCTGTGCAGTAACATGCCAGAACTTCTCACTCCAATCTAACCCTAACTAAATATCAACCTTTCCTCATTGCTCCTCATTCCTACCTTCCCAGACATGTAACCATTATAGACCCAATTTTTTATGTCAACTTTTTTAGATTCCACATATTAGTGAGATTGTGTAGTACTTGCCTCTCTGTTCCTGGCTTATTTTCCTTAACATTGTGCCCTTTAGGACCATCCATGTTATAGCAAATGACTGTAGTCCATTCTTTTTGGTTAATATTTCATTGTGTACATGCAGCCTTTTTCTTTTTTTAATCTATTCATCAGTTGATGGGCATCTAAGTTCCTATTTCTTATCATGTGTAGTGGTGTGGCGCAAGAACAGTAGGAGTGCAGATATCCCTTCAACGTACTAATTTTGTTTTCTTTTGTTATATACCAAGTAGTGAGATTCCTGGTTCATACGTTATTTCTGCTTTTAATTTTTTAGGAATCTTTATATTGTTTTTTGTAGTAGCTCTAATAATTTCTGTCTCCACTAGTTTGCAGTAATTCCCTTCTCCATATCTTTACCAGCATCTGCTGCTGTTCTATTGTTTTTGGATTTGTTTGTTTTTTGCTTTTTTGATAATAGCTAGGTAACTATGGTAAGATGATATCTCATTGGTATTTTGATTTGTATTTTTAATGATTAGATACATAGAGTATATTTTCACGTACTTGTCCATTTCCACTTCGTCTTTCATGAAATTTTATTCAGATCATTTTCCCAGTATTTAATTGGGTTACTTGTGGGTTGGTTGATTGACTGATTGATTGATTGATTATGGTATTATTGACTTTCTGGGGTTCTGAATATCAATCCCTTTTCAGAAGTGTAGTTTGTAAACATTTTCCCATTCTTTAGAGTTGTCTCTTCACTCCGTTGATTGTTTCTTTTGCTATGTAGAAGCTTTTTAGTTTGATATAATCTTGTTTGTCTATTTTTGCTTTTGTTACCAGTGCATTTGGGGTTTTGTCCAAAAAACTTTGTTAACTTCAGGGACCTAAACCATCTCATTATTTTCTTCCAATAGTTTCATAGTTTCATATCATACATTTAAGGATTGAATTCATTTTGAGTCTGTTTTATGAGTGATGAGACAAAGTTCTAGTTTAATTTTTCTGCTTATGGATACCCATTTTTCCCAATACCATTTATTGAAAAGACTGTCCTTCCTCTAATGTGTGTTCTTAGCATATTTATCAAAAATTAACACATTCGTAGAAAATCCGTAGATGTTTGGGTTTACTTCTAAGCTCTCTGTTCCATTGGTCTCTGTGTAGTTTTTATTTCAATACAATATTGTTTTGATTACTACAGCTTTATAGTATGTTTTGAAGTCAGGTACTACTATGCCTCTTGTTTTGCTTATTTTTTGCTCAAAAAAATGGCTTTGACTATTTGAAGGTTTTTTTATGATTCCATATAAATTTTAGTATTTTGTCTAATTCCAGGGATTGATATTTTGATAAAGATTATATTGAATCTATGGATTGCTTTGTGTACTGTTACAGTTTGTATCTAGATGTTCCCCTAAAGCCTCATGCACTCATAGGTGGGGCTTTGGAAAAGTGACTGGATCATGAGTATGTGATAATCATCATTGGATTAGTCCATTGATAAGTTTATAGCTGGGTGTGATGTTGGGAGGTGAAGTCTGGTGGGAAGCGGTGGGTCCCTGTGGGTGTGGCCTGAAGGGTATAGCTCCCTCCTCGTCCCTTGATGCCACTCTGCATCCTTCCTGCCTTACATAAGCAATTCTCCTCTGCCTTGGAGCCAGCCAACTATGAACTGAAATCTCTACAAACTATGACCCAAAATAAACCTTTCTTTCTTTAAGTTATGGACCTCAGGTTCTGTGTCTCAGCAACAAGAAAGGAACTAAGAGAGGTACTGTGGATGTATTAACTATTGATTATTTCAATCCATGACCACAGTATGTCTTTATCTTTTAGTGTCTTCTTCACTGTCTTTTATCAGTCCTATATAATTTCCATTGTAGAGATCTTTCACTTCTTGATTTAATTTATTCCTAGGTATTTTTTTCTGTAGCTATTGTAAGTAGGATTCCTTTTTGGATTTCTATTTCAGATAATTTTTTATTGACATATAGCAGTACAACTAAATTTTGTATATTGGTTTTTATAGTTTGCAACATTGCCGAATTCATTTATTTCAATAGTTGGAGGGGCTTTATATAAGATCCTTTTGTCTACAATGAAAATTTGATTTCTCTTTTCCAATTTTGGGGGGGTTTTTTTTGTTTTTATTTTTGGTACCGGGAATTGAACTCAGGACCTTCCGCTTGCAAGGCAGGCAGTGGCACCACTGAGCTAAATCCCCCGCCCTCTCTTTTCCAATTTTTATGACCTTTATTTCTTTCTCTTTCCAGATTGCTGATTAAAAGGATGAAATTGGGCATCTTTGTCTTGTTCCAGAACTTAGAAAGATTGCATTTTTCCCCTTTCAGTATGTTAACAGTTGAGTTATTATAAATGGCTTTTATTATATTGACATTCATTCCATCTATACAATGGCTACCAGTATTTGTCAGATAAACTGTAAACAGTTTACTTCCCATTTACGGAAGGTTTGTTTCCATTTTTCCCCTTATATGTTCTTTTTTTAAATTCCTTTTCCCTTCTTTCCCTCCCGCCTCCCTAGTTCACCTTCCCATTTGAACTTGCTTCTCCTACTTCCCAATATCCTCCATTTCTCTCCGTATTTACCATTTGACTTTTTCACACGATAGAAACAATGTGATACTTAAATTTGTGTGTCTAATTTATTTCACTTAAAATTATGGTCTTAAGATGCATCCATTTACTTAAAAATGTCTCCAGTTTATCCTTCTTCATGTCAGAGTAATACTCCATTGTATATAAAAACCATATTTTCTCTTTTTTTCCATTCAGTTTATTGGTGCATTTTAGGTATACATTATGATCGCATTCATCATTGGGAATTTGTACTTGTACATGATATACCTTGGTTCTTCTTTTTTCCCATTCCCCTTCCTTCCCCTCCACCCTTCCCTATTTATAAAAACTTTTGTTTTCATTTTTTTCTTCTTTTCTCAAATTCTCCTCCTTCTTTCTTTTCTCCCCCCCTCCCCACTTCCCCTTCTGTTTTGGACCTTTTCTTCCTATTTTACGTTATCTGTTATACATTTTGGTACTTATTGACATTTTCATTTTCTCACACCAGGGAAATTTCAGTTATTACACATGTATGTCCTATTTATTTCACTTAAGAGCATGGCCTCAAAGTGCATCCATTTAGCTATAAATGTCTCTTGTTTATCATTCTTTATGGCTGAGTAGTACTTCATTTTATAAGAAGAAAACACATCTTCTTCCCCCACTCACCAGTTGATGGGCATTTGGGATGTTTCCAAGTTTTAGCTATTACAAGCTCTACTGCTGGAAACATAGGTGTGCATATATCACTATGGTATGATGCTTTTAATTCTTTTGGGGAGATGCCCAGTAGGGGAATAGCTGAGTCAAATGGGACCTCTAATTCTAGTTTTTTGAGGACACTCCACACTGATTTCCACAGTGGTTGCACCAGTCTACACTACCACCAGCAGTGGAGAATGGTTCCTTTTTTCCCACAGGCCCACCAGCATTTGTTGTTGGTTGTTTTCTTTTTTCTTTTTTTTATTTTTGGTACTGGGGAATGAACTCAGGACCTTGTGCTTGCAAGGCAGTCAATGGCACCACTGAGCTAAATCCCATTGGTTGTTTTCTTGATAGCATCCATTCTTTCTGGGGTGAGATGGAATATCAGTGTTGTTTTCATCTGCATCTCCTGAATGACCAGTGATGTTGAACATTTTTTCATGTTTGTTTGCTGCTTATACTTCTTCCTCTGAGAATGTCTATTCATTTCAGAAGCCCATTTTTAGATTTAGTCTTTTAACTTGGGGGGGGGGTCTGGATTTTTTAAGTTCTTTATATATTCTACATAGTAGTCCTTTGTCTGAGGAATAGGTGGTAAAAATTTTTCCCACATTGTAGGTTGTCTCTTCACACTGTTGGTGATTTATCTTTCTGTGCAGAAGCTTTTTCATAAGATGAAATCCCAGTTCTTGATTCTTTGTGCTAGTTTACATGCAACTAAGGTTTTGTTCATAAAGTCTTTTCTTGCATCAGTGTCTTCAAGAGTTTTACTTAACCTATCTTCCAGCAGGTTTAGTGTTTCTGTTTTAATATTTAGGTCTTTGATCCATTTTAATTTTAGATTATTGGATGGTGAAAGACATGGATCTAATTTTAATCTTTGGTAAGTTGAAACACAGTTTCTCCAGCACCATTTATTAAAGGGCTATCCTTCCAGTGAGCATGTTTGGCTCCTTTGTCAAAGATGAGGTGGCTTAGCATGTCTGCAGTTGTTTCTGCACCTTCTGATCTGCTCCATTGATCCTCAAGTATGTTTCTTTGCCAGTAACATGATGTTTTTATCACAGTGGATTTGTGCTATAGTTTCAAATTGAGAATTGTGATATCCCCTGCCTTGTCCTTGTTGCCTAGAATTACTTTTGCTATTCTGGGTCTCTTCTGTTTGGAAATTGGATTGTTTTCTCTACTTCTGTGAAATATGTTGTGGGGATTTCAATCAAGATTGGATTTAATCTATATAGCAGTTTTGGAAGTATGGGCATTTTCACTATATTGGTTCTTCCTACTCAGGAACAAGGAATATCTTTCCATTTTCTGATATCCTATTCAATCTCTTTTTTCAGAGTGTTTTAATATTCAAAGTACAGGTCTTTTACTTCTTTCATTAGTTAGACTAATTCCTAGGTATTTCATTTTATTTGGATGGTATTGTGAAAGGTATTGTTTCCCCAATTTCTCTCTCAGTGAGTCTGTTGTTCGTGTACAAGAAAGCTATTGATTTTTGAGTGTTGACCTTGTATACAGCTACTCTACTAATCTGGTTATTAAGTATAGAAGTCTTTTGGCAGAGTTTTGGGGGTCTTGTACATAGAGTATCATGTCATTCACAAATAATGACTGTTTAACTTCTTCCTTTTTTACCTTTATTCCTTTGGTTTCTTTTTGTCTAATTGGTGTTGTTAATGTTTCCAGAACATCATTAAACACGAGTGGTGATAGTGGGCATTCTTGTCTTGTTCCTGATTTTAGTATGAAAGTTTTCAGGTTTTGATCATTTAGTATGATGTTGGCTGTTGATTTTTCAAAGATGGCTTTTATCAGGCTGAGATAAAGTCCATCTATTCCAATTTTCTC
Organism: Heterocephalus glaber; assembly: GCF_053883595.1. NCBI lineage: Eukaryota > Metazoa > Chordata > Mammalia > Rodentia > Bathyergidae > Heterocephalus > Heterocephalus glaber. Next base: position 12,466,229 of record NW_028258384.1, on the reverse strand, counting down.
TGGAGTTTTTATCATGAATGGGTGTTGGATTTTCTCAAACATTTTTTCTGCATCTATTGAGATGATCATATTATTTTTGTCCTTGACTTTGTTAATGTAGTGTATTTCATTTATTGATTTACGTATGTTGAACCATCCTTGCATCCCTGGGATGAATCCAACTTGGCCAGTGTGATCCTCTGTATTGTTTGCCAATATCTTACTGAGGGTTTTTGCATCTGTGTTCATTCATTAGGGAGATTGGCCTATAGTTCTCCTTTTTGTTTAGGCCTTTCTCTGCTTTCGGAAACAAGGTAATGCTTGCTTCCAGAAATGGCTTTGGAAGTATTGCTTCCTTTTCAATTTCATTAAAGATTTTGAGAAGTTTGGGTATTAGCTCTTCCCTAAATTTCTTGTACAGTTCTGCAGAAAAGCCATCAGGACCTGGGCTTTCTTTGTTGGAAAGTTTCTTCTTACGTTTTCAATTTCATTGATTGATATTGCATTGTTTAGAATTTTTATATCTTCTTGGTTCAACTTTGGTAATTCATATGTATCTAGGAATCTGTCCATTTCTTCTGTGTTTGCCATCTAATTGGAGTACAGGTTCTAATTGGAGTACAGGTGTTGATGATCCTCTGGATTTCTGCTGGATGTGTTGTACTTTAACTTTTTTCATTCATAATTGCATGGATTTGAGCCTTTTCTTGCCTTTTTTTGATAAGGTTGGCTAAGGGTTTGTCAATTTTATTTATTTTGAGGAAGCAACTCTTCAATTCTTTGATTTTTTTTATCGTTCTCTTAGCCTCCATTGCATTGATTTCTGCTTCGATCTTTAAAATTCCTCCCTTGTACAAGCTTTGAATTTGTCTTGCTCTTCTTTTTCTAGAAGCTTAAGGTTCAGTATTAGATTGTTTATTTGAGCTCTCTTTTCCTAATATGGGCATTCACTGCTATGATTTTTTTCCTCGTAGGACTGCTTTCATCACGTCACATAAATTTTGGTATGTTGCATTAGCATTATCATTTAATTGTACAAACTGTCTGATTTCTTCTTTAATTTCCTCTGTGACCCATTGGTTGTTCAAGAGGGTGTTATTCAATTTCTATGTGTTTGTGAAGTTCTTCTGATTTCTGTTGCAGTTGATCTCCAGTTTCATTGTGCTATAGTATGACAATATACAGGGAGCAACTTCAGTTCCTTTGCATTTACCTTAAGCATGTTTTATGAGCTAGCATGTGATCTCTTGGAGAATGACCTGTGTGCAGCAGAGAAGAATGTATATTCTGAATTTGTGGAATGAAACACTCCATAGACAATTATTAAGTCTATTTGTTCAAAAGTTTGGTTCAGTTCTAGTACGTAGTTGTTAATTTTTTGTCTAGTTGCTCTGTCTATTTTTGACTGGAATATTGAGGTCCCCCACTACTATTGTATTAGTGCTTTTTTAGTTTTTCATGTTCAGTAACACTTCTTTTATATAGTTGAGTGCACTAGTATTTGGTATTTATGACTGTCATCTCTTCCTCTTGGATTGTTCCTTTTACATGGTTGTAGTGACCTTCTTTGTCTCTCTTAATTACTTTTGGTTTGAAATCTACTGTTTGTGCAAATAGGATAGCTACCCCTGCTTTTTTCCAGTTTCCTGTCACATGGAGTATTGCTTTCCATTCTTTTACTTTCCGTCTATGGATTACTTTTTTAATTAAGTGTGTTTCTTATATACAGCATATTCTTGGATCTTGCTTCTTGATCCATTCTGCCATTCTATTTCTTTTGATTGGTGAGTTGAGGCCATTAATATTAAGGCTTATAACTGATATGTATTGATTTATTATTTTTATGATATTTTCTTGTTGTTGGCTCTTTTATTTTTTATTTTCCTCACTTTCCATCGAATTTTTTGCCTTGCCTGATGGCTTCATTCTGTTGGGCCTCATGTAATTGTAACCCTCATTGCAATTTTCTAGGATTTTTAAAGAATATTTTGGAGTACTTCTTTGGTATTCATCAAGTTCCTCATGTGTTCTTTGTCATGAAAATATCTTATTTCTCCATCAACTTTGCAAGATAGTTTTTGCAGGATACAGCAATCTGGGTGGAGCTTGTTTTCTTTTAGGACTTGAAATACTTCACTCCATGCTGTCCTTGAATTGAAGGTTGGTGTGAGAAGTCTGCTGTGATTCTGATGGGCTTTCCTTTGTGTGTGTGGCAGGAGTTTTGTTTTGTTTTTTCAACTGCTTTTAACATTTTGTTCTTCTGTTGGGTTTCTGGAATCTTGACTATTACATGTCTAGGTGAAAATTTTTTTTGATCATGTCTAGTTGGAGTCCTATATGCATTACTTATCTGTAGTTCAAATTCTTTTCCTGTACTTGGGAAATTCTCTTCCATTTCTTCTGTGAACAGTTTTTTTTTTATGTTATGTGCACTATCTTCTGCTTTGTCATTGACTCCAATCAGTCTTATGTTATTCTTCTTTGGGTCATCTAGCAGCTGCTGTATTGATTTCTCATGATCCCTTGCTACTTTACAAATCTCTTTTCATGGTCACTTACCTCAGTCCTGGTGATACTCTGTCCTCACATTGGCTCATTCTGCTGCATATACTTTTAATGGAGTTTTGTTGGTTTTTTTTAGGTACTGGGGATTTAACTTGGGACCTTGTGCTTTTGAGGCTGGTGCCGGAACCACTGAGCTAAATCCCCGGCCCTCAATGGAGTTTTTAATCTCCTGGATATCTGTTGGAATCTGTTTCATGGATTCTATTTCTCCTATGCTGGGCTTTCATGGTTTCCATTTTTTACCTATGCTGGGCATTCATGGCTTCCATAATATTTCTGATCTCCTCTACTTTTTTTTATGTTTCTGCTCTAGAATCTCTAAGCATGCCTTCCATTTTTGGTCACAATCTAGGAAATTATTTCTCCTTTGATTTTTTTCTAGAGCCTTGTTCATCTCTTTTGTTACTTCCCGTGTTATTAGTTCAGGGCGTCCAGGTAGTTGATTGTCAGGTTTTTCCACCTTGTTACCCCTAGGATTTGCCTTTTATGAGCTAGAAGTCTGGGTTTGAGACTTGTTTAGATGTCTGCTCATTTTTTTTTTTATGTCTTTGTTGTTGATGGTTTGGGTTTAATTCCTGTGTTGATACTTATATATTGCTTATTGTGTCTTTATTACTAGTACTTAGAACCCTTAGGGAATGGTTACTTCTTAGAGGTGTCTTCCAGGTATAGCAGCTGGTCTTTAGGTTTTGAGTCTGTAATGACCCTCAGGCAATCTCAGTTTGGGTATACCAGAAAGGACAACTGATTGGAACAATCACATCACCTTGGCCCAAGTAATATAATCAGCATCAACCATAGCATCAAACACAGCTTAGAAAATGACAAATTGTTGTAACTATTAATCTGTCACCTTGAACCACGTGGACTAGATTAAAATCAAATACCAACCAGAAATATGTTTGTAATAAATAAACCCTTCAATATAGTGAATTTACCACCTGGGATGAAGACTTAGAAGGAGTTGTGCAGGGGATAGAGAGGTAGAAGGAGAGGGAAATGTTAGAAATGGGGCTAGAGGACACAGGAAGATCATGCAAACTTTGGGAAACTGGGGAAGGCAGGAGCAAAAGAAAGAAGGAAGGAACAAAAACAAGAATAGAACAGCCTTATAGCAGCAGGAACACTAGAAACTGTATTCACTCTACTATAATAATAAGAATGATTTAGAAAAGGAAAAAAGAGCCCAACCTAGGACAGAAATAGGAAGAAGAAAGGAGAGGAAGAAAAGAAGAAGAGGAGGAGGAAGGGAAGGAGGAAGAGGAGGAGAAGGGCCTTCAGGGCATGTCTCTGCTGTCACCAGTAGACAACATGGACAGCACTGTGCGGATCAAAGTCAATTAATCTCAGGGAGCTATCCATAGTCCACTGAGATTCAGGCTGATTTCTGGCTGCAAGGCCCAAGTTGAGTTCCCTGACCTCCTGCAGGTTTGAATTCTGCAAATTTGTGCTGCAGGTTCAAGCTGCCCTTCCCCAAAGTGAGTCTAAATTCTTGTACGGGGTGCTGATCCCACCAACTCACCAACTGCTATAGTCTGAGGACTTTCTTCCCTCTCCCAATGGGCTTCAATTTTCATCAACAAGTCTCAGAGAGGCTCTCTCTGCTGTTCACCACAGGGATCCTGGCACCTCTGCCTCAGGGGTCTGGATCCCAGAGTAGTCCAAGGTGCAGTCCGGGATCTGGGGCAGCCTGAGTTGCAGTCCTAAGCGGGGCAGTGGGCCGCCTCACAGCCTAAAGCATACTTTCTTTATCCATTCATCTGTTGACGGGCATATGGACTATTTCCAGGATTTAGCTATTATACATTATGCTGCTATAATCATGGATATGTATATATCACTGTGGTATAATGCTTGTAACTCTTTCAGGAAGATTAGCTACAAGGGGCACAACTGGATCAAATAGAACCTCTACTTTTTGTCTTTTTGAGAAATCTCCATACTGATTTCTATATTAGTTGTACCAATATAAACTCCCACTAACAGTAGAGAAGGGTTCCTTTTTCCCCACAGGAGATCTCAGGGTTGTTTTAATTTGCTTTTCTTGAATGACCAATGATGTTGAACATTTTTTCATGTATTAATTTGCTGTTTGTACTTATTCATCTGGGAATTGTGTGTTCATTTCAATGACCATTTTTGGATTGGGTCTTCAAATTTGGAGGGCCTGATTTTTTGAGTTCTTTATATTTTCTAGATATTAATCCTTTGAGAATTAGCTGATAAAAATTTTTCCCATTTTGTGTATTGACTCTTCAGTGATTGTGGTTTCTTTTGCTATGTAAAAGCTTTTTAATTTGATGTTATCTCTGTTTTGGATCTTTATGAATAACAACCCAATTGCATAGAAAATAGTATAGTCTTTGCCTGCACCTGTCTTCAAAAGGTTTACCTATTTTGTCTCCTACTAGATTGTTTTTGTTCTAATATTTGAATCTTTGATCCATTTTGACTTTATTTTAGTGTATGGTGAGAAATATGGGTGGGTCCAAGTTTAATCTTTAGTATGTAGAAAGCCAGTTTTCCCAGCACCATTTATTAAAGAGGCTTTTTTCCAGTGAAGGTGTTTGGTCCATTTGTCAGAGGTAGAATAGCTAAGTGTACTTGGAGTTGATTTTGCATTTTCTATTTTGTTCCATTCATCCTCAAGTCTGTTTTTTAGGGAAGTGTATTGTTCTGTTCTTTTGTTTTATTGTTGCTAGTACCATGCTCTTTTCATCACTATAGCTTTGTATTGTAACCTCAAATCTGGGATTGTGATTCCCTCTGCCTTGCTTTTAACCAGAATTGCTTTTGCTATTTAGGTCTCTTCTGGTTCCATAAGAATTTTAGGGTTCGTTTCTCTAGTTCTATAAGAAATGCTATTGGTATTTTCATTGGAATTGCTTTAAAACTGTATAACAGTTTTTGAAAGTATAGCCATTTTGCTTATATTAGTACTGCTTATCCAAGAACAGGAGGTAACTTTCCACTTTAATTTTTAAAAATTAATTTTATTGGTACATTTTAGGTATACAATATAATGACATTTATCATTGGAAATTTGCACCTTTACATAATCTCTCTTGGTTCTTGTATTTTCCCCCTTCCCCTGCCCTCCCATCTACAAAGACTTTGTTTCCATTTTTTCATTTCCTCATATTAATTCCATTCCCTTCTTTCTTTTCCCCTCCCCTTCCCACTTCCCCTTCCCCTTTGCCCCTTTTCTTCCTATTTCACATTATCTATTATACTTTTTAGTCCTTATTTACACTTTCAGTTTCTCACACTATAGAAACTATTCGGTATTTACACATGTGTGTCCTATTTATTATACTTAAGAATATTGCCTCACAGTGCATCCTTTTAGCTATAAATGTCTCTAATTTCTCATTTTTCTGCCTGAGTAGTACTCTATTTTATTAAAAAACGACATTTTCTTTATCCAGTCTCCAGTTGATGGGCAATGGGGTTGCTTCCAAGTTGTAGCTATTGCAAATTGTGCTGCTATGAACATGGGTGCACATATATCACTGTGGTATGATTCTTTTAATTCTTTTGAGAAGATACCCAGCAGGAGAATAGCTGGGTCGAATGTACTTCCAGTCCTAGTTCTTTGAGGTATCTCCATACTGATTTCCACAATGGTTGCACCAGTCTACACTCCCACCAGCAGTAGAGCACGGTTCCTCTTTCCCCATAGCCCTGCCAGCATTTGTTATTGGTTGATTTCATGATAGCAGCCATTCTTTCTGGAGTGAGGTAGAATCTCAGCGTTGTTTTCATTTGCATCTCTTGAATGACTAGTGATGTGCAACATGTTTTCACATGTCTATTTGCTATTTCTAATTCTTTGTATGAGAAATGTCTCTTCATTTCAGATGCCCATTTTTCTATTGGGTCTTTAAATTTGGGAGGTCTGATTTCTTTAAGTTCTTTATGGATTCTAGATACTAGACCTATGTCTGAGGAATATTTAGATGTTTGATTCGTTTCGATTTTAGTTTAGTGCATGGTGAGAGATATAGGTCTAGTTTTAATCTTTGGCAAGTTGAAACCCAATTTTTCCAGCACCATTTATTAAAGAGGCTCTCTTTCCTCCAGTGAGGGTGTTTGGCTCCTTTATCAAAGATGAGGTGGCAGAGTGGCTGGCATTGTTTCTGCTTCTTCTAATCTGTTCCACTGGTCCTCAGGTCTGTTTCTTTGCCAGTACCAATGCTGTTTTTATCACAATTGCTTTGTAGTAAACTTTCAAGTTGGAGGTTGTGATACCCCCTGCCATGTCTCTGTTGCCTACAATTGCTTTTGCTATTCTAGGTCTCTTCTTATTCCAATGAATTTTTGGATTGTTTTCTCAAGGTCTATGAAGTATGCTGCTGGGATTTCAACTGGGATTGCATTGAATCTATAAAGCAGTTTTGGAAGTATGGCCATTTCCACTATGTTGACTCATCAACCCAGGAGCAAGGGATGTTTTTCCATTTTCTGATATCATCTTTAATCTTTCTTTTCAGAGTGCTATAGTTTTCAGAGAAGAGGTCTTTGATCTCTTTTGTTAGGTTGATTCCTAGGTATTTCAGTTTTTTGGATTCTATTGTGAGAGGAGGTGATTCCCGCACTTCTCTCCTAGTGATTCTATTGTTCGTGTACAGGAAAGCTATTGATTTTTTTGTGTTGACCTTCTATCCAGCTACTCTACTGAATTTGGTAATTAAGTCTAGAAGACTTTTGGCGAAGTTTTTGGGGTCTTCTATGTAGAGTATCATATCATCTGCAAATATGACAATTTGACTTCATTTCCATCTTTATTCCTTTCTCTTGTCTAATTGCTGTGGCTAATGTTTCCAAAACTATATTGAACAGGAGTGGTGATAGTGGAAATCCTCGTCTTGTGCCTGAATTTAGTGTGAAGGATTTCAGTTTTTGACCATTTTGTATGATGCTGCCTGGTGATTTTTCATAGATGGCATTTATCAGATTGAGGTAGAGACCGTCTGTTCCAATTTTTTGTAGGGCTTTTCTCATAAATGGGTGTTGGATTTTGTCAAATGCTTTTTCTGCATCTATTGAGATAATCATATGGGTTTTGTCATTGGCTCTATTGATATAGTATATTACATTGATTGATTTGCGTATGTTGAACCATCCCTACATCCCTGGGATGAATCTCATTTGGTTAGGATGTATAATCTTCTTGATGATCTTCTGCATCCTATTTGCCAGTATCTTATTAAGGATTTTTGCATCTATATTCATTAGTGAGATTGGCCTACAGTTCTGCTTTTTGGTTGGGTCTTTCTCTGCTTTGGGGATCAAGGTGATGCTTGCTTCCAGGAAGGAATTTGGGAGTATTGCTTCCCTTTCAATTTCATTGAAGAGTTTAAACAGTAGTGGCAGCAGTTCCTCTCTAAATGTCTTGTAGAATTCAGCAGTGAAGCCATCAGCACCCAGGCTTTTCTTAGTTGGTAAGTTTTTAGTTATGTTTTCAAAAACGTTTCATTGTTTGATATTGGGTTATTTAGATCTTTTAGGTCTCCTTTGTTCAACTTTGGTAATTTATATATTTCTAGGAATCTGTCCATTTCTTCTGTTGTTTCCATCTTATTGGTGTATAGGTTCTGGAAGTAGGTATTGATGATCCTCTGGATTTCTGCTGCATCTGTTGTAATTTCATCCTTTTCATTCCTAATTGCATAGATTTGGGCCTTTTCTTTCCTTTTTCTGATAAGGTTGGTTAAGGGCTTGTCAATTTTGTTTATTCTTTTGAAGAACCAACTCTTTGCTTCATTCATTTTTTTATCGTTCTCTTAGTCTGCATTGCATTGATTTCTCCTCTGATCTTTATAATTTCCTCCTTTGTATGAGCTTTGGGTTTGTCCTGCTCTTTTTCTAGAAGCTTGAGGTTCAGCATCAGGTTGTTTAATTGGGCTCACTCTGTTTTCTAACATGAGTATTCACTGCTATGAACTTCCCTCGTAAGACTGCTTTCATCATGTCCCATAGATTCTGATTTGTTGTATTGTCATTGTCATTTAATTGTAGGAAGTGTCTGATTTCTTCTTTAATTTCTTCTGTGACCCATTTGGTATTCAGAAGTGTGTTGTTCAATTTCCATGTGTTTATGAAATTCTTGAGACTTCATGTGCTGTTGATCTCCAATTTCATCGCACTATGGTCTGATAATATACAGTTAATGACTTCACTTCCTTTGCACTTATTTAAACCTGTTCTATGTGTGAGTATGTGGTCTCTTTTGGAGAATGACCCAAGTGCGGCTGAAAAGAATGTGTATGGTGATTTTGTGGGGTGGAACACTCTGTACACATCTGTTAAATTCATTTGTTTAAGAGTTTGATTGAGTTCTAGTATTTCATTGTTTATTTTTTGTCTAGTTGATCTATCTATTTGTGACAGTGGGGTTTTGATGTCCCCCACTACAACTGTATTAGTGCATATATGACTTTTCATATCCGTTAGTATTTGTTTTATATAGTTGGGTGCCCTAGTGTTTGGTGAATAGATATTTATGTTTGTCTTCTCTTCCTGTTCAATTGTTCCCTTTACAAGGATATAGTGTCCTTCTTTGTCTCTCTTAATCAGTGTTGGTTTGAAATCCATTTGATCTGCAAAGAGGATAGCTACTCTTGCCTTTTTTGAGGGTTACTGTCACATGGAGTATTGTTTTCCACCCTTCAACTTTCAGTCTATGAGTTTCTTTTTGAATTAAGTGTGTTTCTAGTATGCAGCATATTGTTGGATCTTGCTTCTTGACCCATTCTGCCAGTCTATTTCTTTTGATTGGTGAATTGAAACCATTAACATTGATCATTATAACTGATACTTACTGACTTATCATTGTCATGACTTTTTCTTTTTGTTGAATTCTCCCCCTTTGCATTTAATTTCTTGTCTTGCTTGATGAATTCATTCTTCTGGGCTTCTTGGGGTTGTGATCCTCATTATCTTTTCCTAGGATATTGTCTAAAATTTTTTGGAGTGCTGATTTGGCATTCATGAAGTTCCTCAGGTGCTCTTTGTCATGAAAGTATCTTATTTCTCCATCCATTTTGAAAGATAGTTTTGTGGGGTCCTTCATTCTGGGTTGGAGGCTGTTTTCCTTTAGGGCTTGAAATATGTCCCTCCAAGCTCTTCTTGCCTTGAGGGTGTGCGTTGAGAAGTCTACTGTTATTCTGATAGGCTTTCCTTTGTATGTGATTTGTTTCTTTTCTCTAACTGCTTTTAGAATTTTGTTCTGTTGTGTTTCTGGAATCTGAACTATCATCTGCCTATGTGTAGATTTTTTTTTTATCAAGGCTATTTGGAATCCTATATGCCTCACTTATCTGTATGTCAAGTTCTTTTCCCCTGCTTGGAAAATTTTCTGCCACCACTTCTGTGAACAGTTTTTTTATGTCATCTGCACTCTGTCCTGATTCTTCATTGACTCTGATAAGTCTTATGTTATTCTTTGCATCATCTAGCAGCTGCTGGATTGATTTCTCATGGTCCCTTACTATTTTAAAGAAATTTTTCTTTTTCTGATCACTAATTGCAATCTTATGTTCTGTATCTGAAATTCTGACCTCGCATTGGCTCCTTCTGCTGCACAAACTTTCATGGGAGTTTTTAATCTCCTTGAAATCTGTTTGCATCTGTTTTATGGATTCCATTTGTTTCCTATTTTGGTATTCCATCATGTTCCTCAGCTCCTGTCTAGATTTATTAATCATGTCTTGCACTATGGGCACAGTCTCTGCTGGTATCTGAGAAATTATTTCTGATTTCATTTTCTCCAGATCCTCTTTTGTTGCCAGTTCAGGAAGTCTACGTGTTTGAGTATCAAATTGTTCCATCTCATTTCCCTTTTGGGTTTCTTTAAATGATCTGGAAGTCTGGTTTCGAGACTTGTGTATGTGTCTTCTCATTTTAATGGGGGAGGGGGTGTGCTGCTGGTGCCCTTTTGGCTCACCTCCTTGACACCAGTGTCAGTGATATGGTGGTCCGCAAATCTCTTGCTCGGTGCTATGGGCAGCTCTGCTCCTTGTCGCTGGGGATGGTGTTACGGCAGTATGGAAGGCTCCTTGGCACTGGGGGTGGCTGTGCTCCTTGGCCCTGGGGGCGGTGGTATGGCAGCCCAGAAGATTCCTCCTGCCCACTTGGGGCAGCTCTGCTCCTTGGCATTAAGGGCGGTGGTATGGTGGCCTGGAAGGCTCCTCCTCTGCGCTGGGGGCAGCTGTGCTCCTAGGCCTGTTTGGTAATTCTGAAAACATGTGACCTCTTCAGTGTTCAAAGGAGCCTCAGTTAGTCCAGATTCTTACTGCAACCTCCGTACAGATGGTCCTCTAACTGATGAGGAAGATGGAGAGTTTGAAGAGGAGATTGATGACCATGATACTTCAGCTTTTCTTGCAGAACTGGAAAAAAATTTTAAAAAGAGCTGAAGACAGGCCAGGAAGGAACAAGGACAAAAAGTTTAAGAATCAACTTTCAATTTTCTGATATCCTCTTTGATCTCCTTTTTCAAAGTACTATAGTTTTCAATGTAAAATCTTTCACTGCCTTCATTAGATTGATTCCTAAGTATTTCATTTTTCTTGATGCTATTGTGAAAGGTGTTGTTTTCCTAATTTCATTCAGTGAAGTTGCTGTTCACTTATAGGAATGTTACTGAATTTTGATTGTTGACTTTGTATCCTGCTACACTACTGAATTTGGTTATTCTAAGAGTCTTTTGGAGGAGTTTTTGTGGTCTTCTATGATGTTATCAGGAAATAGTGTTAATTTAACTTCTTCCTTTCCTATCCATGTTCCTTTATTTCTTTCTCTTGTCTAATTGCTCTGGCTAATGTTTTCAGAACTGTATTAAGCACGAATGGTGTTGTTCCTCATCTTGTTCCTGATTTGAGAGCGAAAGCTGTCAGTTTTTGACCATTTAGTATGATGTTGGCTGTTGGTTTGTCATAGATGGTTTTTATGAGATTGAGATAAAGACCTTCTATTGCTATTCCATGTTTTCATCATGAATGAGTGTTGAACTTTGTCAAATGCTTTTTCTTCATCTATTAAGATGTTCATGTGGTTTTTGTCCTTGGCTGTTAATGTGTTTTATTACATTTATTGATTTGCATATAGTGAACCATCCCTGCATCCCTGGGATGAATCCCACTTGGTCACGAGTTATAACCTTTTTGGTGATTTGCTGCATTTTGTTTGCTAGTATCTTATTGAAGGTTTTACATCTATGATCAGTATAGAGATTGGCCTGCAGTTTTGTTTTTGGTTGGGTCCCTCTCTGATTTTGGTGTCAGGATAATGCTTGCTTCTTGGAGTGAGTTTGGGTGTATTCCTTCCCTTTCAATTTCATTCAAGAGTTTGAGGAGTAGTGGCATTAGATCTTCTCTAAAATTCTTGTAGAATTCTGCAGTGAATCATCAGGACCAGGGATTTTCTATGTTGGTAGTTTTATTATTATTACCTCTTCAAGTTCATTGATGGATATTGTGTTATTTAGAATTTTTATATCTTCTTGATTCAGCTTTGGTAATTCATATGTATCTAGGAATCTATCCATTTCTTCTGAATTTTCCATCTTATTAGAGTATAAGTTCTCAAAGTAGGTACTAATAATCTTCTGGATTTCTGAGGGATCCATTGTGATTTCACCCTTTTCATTCGAAAATGTGTGGATTTGGGCCTTTTTTTCCTGTTTTGATAAGATTGGCTAAGTGCTAAATAATTTAATCTTTGAAAAAACCAACTCTTCAATTCATTGGTTCTTTTATTTTCTTATTCTCAACTGTATTAATTTGTTTTTTTGTTTTTTGGGGGTTTTTTTGGTGCTGGAGATCGAACTCGGGCCCTTGTGCTTGCAAGGCAGACAGTGGAACCACTGAACTAAATCTCTGGCCCTCAATTGTATTAATTTCTGCTCTGATCTTTCTAATTTCCTTCCTTGCACAAGCTTTGCTTTTAACTTGTTCTTCTTGTTCTAGAATCTTGAAGTTCAACAATAGGTTATTTATTTGGCCTTGCTCTGTTTTTCTGGTGTGAAAATTTACTGAAATGAACTTTCCTCATAAGACTGTTTTCATGAAATATATTTCCAGTATGTCATATTGGCATTATTGTTCAATTGTAGAAACTGTCTAATTGCTCTTTTAATTTTATCTGTGAACTATTATTTGTTCTTTAGTGTATTGATTAAATTTAATTTAATTTCCATGTGCTCATGTAGTATTTGTGGTTTCTTTTGCCAGTGATTTCCAATTTCATTGCATCTGATAGTTTGCATGAGATAATTTCAGTACCTTTCCATTTACTTAAGCCGGCTATAAGCAAGGGATGAAAGACTTCAACCTATTTGGCCTAGCACCCAGTTCTTTGGTACTGGACTGTAGTACAGTTTATGGCCTCCAGACAATCTAGGTATTGGCATATAAGGGAGATCAGTTGATCAAAACAGCTGTGTCACCTTGGCTAAGGTAGAACAATCAGTGATAACAATAACATCAAACACAAACTGCAAAATGACAAACTGTATTAACTGATACTTTGTCATTTTTAACTCTAGGTGGCAAGAGTTACATAGCAAAACCTAAGACAAATCACAAAATTATATAAAATAAATATCCACTCAATAGAGCAATTTTACCCCCTTTCACCAAAAAGCATTCAGCCATATTAAGATATATTTAGCTATCTAGAGA